>NC_136267.1:132763099-133104986 GCF_964187855.1 Myxine glutinosa | reverse complement strand
CACAAGTAAGATAAGTGGTTTTTCAACACTAACACAAGTGCGAAAAGTGGTTTTTCAACACTAACTCAAGTGCGAAAAGTGGTTTTTCAACACTATCACAAGTGCAAAAAGTGTTTTTTCCACACTAATTCAAGTGCAAAAGTGGTTTCCTGCACCAACACAAGTGTGAAAAGTGGTTTTTAAACACTAATACAAGTGCAAAAGTGGTTTCCTGCACCAACACAAGTGCGAAAAGTGGTTTTTCAACACTAACACAAGTGCGAAAAGTGGTTTTTCAACACTATCACAAGTGCAAAAATTGTTTTTTCCACACTAATACAAGTGCAAAAGTGGTTTCCTGCACCAACACAAGTGCGAAAAGTGGTTTTTCAACACTAACACAAGTGCGAAAAGTGGTTTTTCAACAGTAATACAAGTGCAAAAGTGGTTTCCTGCACCAACACAAGTGCGAAAAGTGGTTTTTCAACACTAACACAAGTGCGAAAAGTGGTTTTTCAACACTATCACAAGTGCAAAAAGTGTTTTTTCCACACTAATACAAGTGCAAAAGTGGTTTCCTGCACCAACACAAGTGCGAAAAGTGGTTTTTCAACACTAACACAAGTGCGAAAAGTGGTTTTTCAACACTAACACAAGTGCGAAAAGTGGTTTTTCAACACTATCACAAGTGCAAAAAGTGTTTTTTTCCACACTAATACAAGTCCAAAAGTGGTTTCCTGCACCAACACAAGTGCGAAAAGTGGTTTTTCAACACTAACACAAGTGCGAAAAGTGGTTTTTCAACACTATCACAAGTGCAAAATGTGTTTTTTCCACACTAATACAAGTGCAAAAGTGGTTTCCTGCACCAACACAAGTGCAAAAAGTGGTTTTTCAACACTAACACAAGTGCGAAAAGTGGTTTTTCAACACTATCACAAGTGCAAAAAGTGTTTTTTCCACACTAATACAAGTGCAAAAGTGGTTTCCTGCACCAACACAAGTGCGAAAAGTGGTTTTTCAACACTAACACAAGTGCGAAAAGTGGTTTTTCAACACTATCACAAGTGCAAAAAGTGTTTTTTCCACACTAATACAAGTGCAAAAGTGGTTTCCTGCACCAACACAAGTTCGAAAGGTGGTTTTTCAACACTAACAGAAGTGCGAAAAGTGGTTTTTCAACACTAACACAAGTGCGAAAAGTGGTTTTCCAACACTAACACAAGTGCGAAAAGTGGTTTTTCAACACTAACACAAGTGCGAAAAGTGGTTTTTCCACACTAATACAAGTGCAAAAGTGGTTTCCTGCACCAACACAAGTGCGAAAAGTGGTTTTTCAACACTAACACAAGTGCGAAAAGTGGTTTTTCAACACTAATACAAGTGCGAAAAGTGGTTTTCCACACTAATACAAGTGCAAAAGTGGTTTCCTGCACCAACACAAGTGCGAAAAGTGGTTTTTCAACACTAACACAAGTGCAAAAAGTGGTTTTTCCAAGTGCAAAAAGTGTTTTTTCCACACTAATGCAAGTGCAAAAGTGGTTTCCTGCACCAACACAAGTAAGATAAGTGGTTTTTCAACACTAACACAAGTGCGAAAAGTGGTTTTTCAACACTAACTCAAGTGCGAAAAGTGGTTTTTCAACACTATCACAAGTGCAAAAAGTGTTTTTTCCACACTAATTCAAGTGCAAAAGTGGTTTCCTGCACCAACACAAGTGCGAAAAGTGGTTTTTCAACACTAACACAAGTGCGAAAAGTGGTTTTTCAACACTATCACAAGTGCAAAAATTGTTTTTTCCACACTAATACAAGTGCAAAAGTGGTTTCCTGCACCAACACAAGTGCGAAAAGTGGTTTTTCAACACTAACACAAGTGCGAAAAGTGGTTTTTCAACAGTAATACAAGTGCAAAAGTGGTTTCCTGCACCAACACAAGTGCGAAAAGTGGTTTTTCAACACTAACACAAGTGCGAAAAGTGGTTTTTCAACACTATCACAAGTGCAAAAAGTGTTTTTTCCACACTAATACAAGTGCAAAAGTGGTTTCCTGCACCAACACAAGTGCGAAAAGTGGTTTTTCAACACTAACACAAGTGCGAAAAGTGGTTTTTCAACACTATCACAAGTGCAAAAAGTGTTTTTTCCACACTAATACAAGTGCAAAAGTGGTTTCCTGCACCAACACAAGTGCGAAAAGTGATTTTTCAACACTAACACAAGTGCGAAAAGTGGTTTTTCAACACTATCACAAGTGCAAAAAGTGTTTTTTCCACACTAATACAAGTGCAAAAGTGGTTTCCTGCACCAACACAAGTGCGAAAAGTGGTTTTTCAACACTAATACAAGTGCAAAAGTGGTTTCCTGCACCAACACAAGTGCTAAAAGTGGTTTTTCAACACTAACACAAGTGCGAAAAGTGGTTTTTCAACACTAACACAAGTGCGAAAAGTGGTTTTCAACACTAACACAAGTGCGAAAAGTGGTTTTTCAACACTATCACAAGTGCAAAAAGTGTTTTTTCAACACTAACACAAGTGCGAAAAGTGGTTTTTCAACACTAACACAAGTGCGAAAAGTGGTTTTTCAGCACGAACTCAAGTGCGAAAAGTGGTTTTTCAACACTAACACAAGTGCGAAAAGTGGTTTTTCCACACTAATACAAGTGCAAAAGTGGTTTCCTGCACCAACACAAGTGCGAAAAGTGGTTTTTCAACACTATCACAAGTGCAAAAAGTGTTTTTTCCACACTAATGCAAGTGCAAAAGTGGTTTCCTGCACCAACACAAGTAAGATAAGTGGTTTTTCAACACTAACACAAGTGCGAAAAGTGGTTTTTCAACACTAACACAAGTGCGAAAAGTGGTTTTTCAGCACGAACTCAAGTGCGAAAAGTGGTTTTTCAACACTATCACAAGTGCAAAAAGTGTTTTTTCCACACTAATGCAAGTGCAAAAGTGGTTTCCTGCACCAACACAAGTAAGATAAGTGGTTTTTCAACACTAACACAAGTGCGAAAAGTGGTTTTTCCACACTAATACAAGTGCAAAAGTGGTTTCCTGCACCAACACAAGTGCGAAAAGTGGTTTTTCAACACTATCACAAGTGCAAAAAGTGTTTTTTCCACACTAATACAAGTGCAAAAGTGGTTTCCTGCACCAACACAAGTGCAAAAAGTGGTTTTTCAACACTAACACAAATGCGAAAAGTGGTTTTTCAACACTATCACAAGTGCAAAAAGTGTTTTTTCCACACTAATACAAGTGCAAAAGTGGTTTCCTGCACCAACACAAGTGCGAAAAGTGTTTTTTCAACACTAACACAAGTGCGAAAAGTGGTTTTTCAACACTAACACAAGTGCGAAAAGTGTTTTTTCAACACTAACACAAGTGCGAAAAGTGGTTTTTCCACACTAATACAAGTGCAAAAGTGGTTTCCTGCACCAACACAAGTGTGAAAAGTGGTTTTTCAACACTAACACAAGTGCGAAAAGTGGTTTTTCAACACTATCACAAGTGCAAAAAGTGTTTTTTCCACACTAATACAAGTGCAAAAGTGGTTTCCTGCACCAACACAAGTGCAAAAAGTGGTTTTTCAACACTAACACAAGTGCGAAAAGTGGTTTTTCAACACTATCACAAGTGCAAAAAGTGTTTTTTCCACACTAATACAAGTGCAAAAGTGGTTTCCTGCACCAACACAAGTGCGAAAAGTGGTTTTTCAACACTAACACAAGTGCGAAAAGTGGTTTTTCAACACTATCACAAGTGCAAAAAGTGTTTTTTCCACACTAATACAAGTGCAAAAGTGGTTTCCTGCACCAACACAAGTTCGAAAGGTGGTTTTTCAACACTAACAGAAGTGCGAAAAGTGGTTTTTCAACACTAACACAAGTGCGAAAAGTGGTTTTCCAACACTAACACAAGTGCCAAAAGTGGTTTTTCAACACTAACACAAGTGCGAAAAGTGGTTTTTCCACACTAATACAAGTGCAAAAGTGGTTTCCTGCACCAACACAAGTGCGAAAAGTGGTTTTTCAACACTAACACAAGTGCGAAAAGTGGTTTTTCAACACTAATACAAGTGCGAAAAGTGGTTTTCCACACTAATACAAGTGCAAAAGTGGTTTCCTGCACCAACACAAGTGCGAAAAGTGGTTTTTCAACACTAACACAAGTGCAAAAAGTGGTTTTTCAACACTATCACAAGTGCAAAAAGTGTTTTTTCCACACTAATGCAAGTGCAAAAGTGGTTTCCTGCACCAACACAAGTAAGATAAGTGGTTTTTCAACACTAACACAAGTGCGAAAAGTGGTTTTTCAACACTAACTCAAGTGCGAAAAGTGGTTTTTCAACACTATCACAAGTGCAAAAAGTGTTTTTTCCACACTAATTCAAGTGCAAAAGTGGTTTCCTGCACCAACACAAGTGTGAAAAGTGGTTTTTCAACACTAATACAAGTGCAAAAGTGGTTTCCTGCACCCAACACAAGTGCGAAAAGTGGTTTTTCAACACTAACACAAGTGCGAAAAGTGGTTTTTCAACACTATCACAAGTGCAAAAATTGTTTTTTCCACACTAATACAAGTGCAAAAGTGGTTTCCTGCACCAACACAAGTGCGAAAAGTGGTTTTTCAACACTAACACAAGTGCGAAAAGTGGTTTTTCAACAGTAATACAAGTGCAAAAGTGGTTTCCTGCACCAACACAAGTGCGAAAAGTGGTTTTTCAACACTAACACAAGTGCGAAAAGTGGTTTTTCAACACTATCACAAGTGCAAAAAGTGTTTTTTCCACACTAATACAAGTGCAAAAGTGGTTTCCTGCACCAACACAAGTGCGAAAAGTGATTTTTCAACACTAACACAAGTGCGAAAAGTGGTTTTTCAACACTATCACAAGTGCAAAAAGTGTTTTTTCCACACTAATACAAGTGCAAAAGTGGTTTCCTGCACCAACACAAGTGCGAAAAGTGGTTTTTCAACACTAATACAAGTGCAAAAGTGGTTTCCTGCACCAACACAAGTGCTAAAAGTGGTTTTTCAACACTAACACAAGTGCGAAAAGTGGTTTTTCAACACTAACACAAGTGCGAAAAGTGGTTTTTCAACACTAACACAAGTGCGAAAAGTGGTTTTTCAACACTTTCACAAGTGCAAAAAGTGTTTTTTCCACACTAATACAAGTGCAAAAGTGGTTTCCTGCACCAACACAAGTGCGAAAAGTGATTTTTCAACACTAACACAAGTGCGAAAAGTGGTTTTTCAACACTATCACAAGTGCAAAAAGTGTTTTTTCCACACTAATACAAGTGCAAAAGTGGTTTCCTGCACCAACACAAGTGCGAAAAGTGGTTTTTCAACACTAATACAAGTGCAAAAGTGGTTTCCTGCACCAACACAAGTGCTAAAAGTGGTTTTTCAACACTAACACAAGTGCGAAAAGTGGTTTTTCAACACTAACACAAGTGCGAAAAGTGGTTTTTCAACACTAACACAAGTGCGAAAAGTGGTTTTTCAACACTATCACAAGTGCAAAAAGTGTTTTTTCAACACTAACACAAGTGCGAAAAGTGGTTTTTCAACACTAACACAAGTGCGAAAAGTGGTTTTTCAGCACGAACTCAAGTGCGAAAAGTGGTTTTTCAACACTAACACAAGTGCGAAAAGTGGTTTTTCCACACTAATACAAGTGCAAAAGTGGTTTCCTGCACCAACACAAGTGCGAAAAGTGGTTTTTCAACACTATCACAAGTGCAAAAAGTGTTTTTTCCACACTAATGCAAGTGCAAAAGTGGTTTCCTGCACCAACACAAGTAAGATAAGTGGTTTTTCAACACTAACACAAGTGCGAAAAGTGGTTTTTCAACACTAACACAAGTGCGAAAAGTGGTTTTTCAGCACGAACTCAAGTGCGAAAAGTGGTTTTTCAACACTATCACAAGTGCAAAAAGTGTTTTTTCCACACTAATGCAAGTGCAAAAGTGGTTTCCTGCACCAACACAAGTAAGATAAGTGGTTTTTCAACACTAACACAAGTGCGAAAAGTGGTTTTTCCACACTAATACAAGTGCAAAAGTGGTTTCCTGCACCAACACAAGTGCGAAAAGTGGTTTTTCAACACTATCACAAGTGCAAAAAGTGTTTTTTCCACACTAATACAAGTGCAAAAGTGGTTTCCTGCACCAACACAAGTGCAAAAAGTGGTTTTTCAACACTAACACAAATGCGAAAAGTGGTTTTTCAACACTATCACAAGTGCAAAAAGTGTTTTTTCCACACTAATACAAGTGCAAAAGTGGTTTCCTGCACCAACACAAGTGCGAAAAGTGTTTTTTCAACACTAACACAAGTGCGAAAAGTGGTTTTTCAACACTAACACAAGTGCGAAAAGTGTTTTTTCAACACTAACACAAGTGCGAAAAGTGGTTTTTCCACACTAATACAAGTGCAAAAGTGGTTTCCTGCACCAACACAAGTGTGAAAAGTGGTTTTTCAACACTAACACAAGTGCGAAAAGTGGTTTTTCAACACTATCACAAGTGCAAAAAGTGTTTTTTCCACACTAATACAAGTGCAAAAGTGGTTTCCTGCACCAACACGTGCAAAAAGTGGTTTTTCAACACTAACACAAGTGCGAAAAGTGGTTTCCTGCACCAACACAAGTGCGATAAGTGGTTTTTCAACACTAACACAAGTGCGAAAAGTGGTTTTTCAACACTAACACAAGTGCGAAAAGTGGTTTTTCAACACTAACACAAGTGCGAAAAGTGGTTTTTCAACACTATCACAAGTGCAAAAAGTGTTTTTTCCACACTAATACAAGTGCAAAAAGTGTTTTTACCACACTAATACAAGCGCAAAAGTGGTTTCCTGCACCAACACAAGTGCGAAAAGTGGTTTATCAACACTAACACAAGTGCGAAAAGTGGTTTTTCCACACTAATACAAGTGCAAAAGTGGTTTCCTGCACCAACACAAGTGCGAAAAGTGGTTTTTCAACACTAACACAAGTGCGAAAAGTGGTTTTTCAACACTATCACAAGTGCAAAAAGTGTTTTTTCCACACTAATACAAGTGCAAAAGTGGTTTCCTGCACCAACACAAGTGCGAAAAGTGGTTTTTCAACACTAACACAAGTGCGAAAAGTGGTTTTTCAACACTAACACAAGTGCGAAAAGTGGTTTTTCAACACTAACACAAGTGCGAAAAGTGGTTTTTCCACACTAATACAAGTCCAAAAGTGGTTTCCTGCACCAACACAAGTGCGAAAAGTGGTTTTTCAACACTAACACAAGTGCGAAAAGTGGTTTTTCAACACTATCACAAGTGCAAAAAGTGTTTTTTCCACACTAATACAAGTGCAAAAGTGGTTTCCTGCACCAACACAAGTGCAAAAAGTGGTTTTTCAACACTAACACAAGTGCGAAAAGTGGTTTTTCAACACTATCACAAGTGCAAAAAGTGTTTTTTCCACACTAATACAAGTGCAAAAGTGGTTTCCTGCACCAACACAAGTGCGAAAAGTGGTTTTTCAACACTAACACAAGTGCGAAAAGTGGTTTTTCAACACTATCACAAGTGCAAAAAGTGTTTTTTCCACACTAATACAAGTGCAAAAGTGGTTTCCTGCACCAACACAAGTGCGAAAAGTGGTTTTTCAACACTAACACAAGTGCGAAAAGTGGTTTTTCAACACTAACACAAGTGCGAAAAGTGGTTTTTCAACACTATCACAAGTGCAAAAAGTGTTTTTTCCACACTAATACAAGTCCAAAAGTGGTTTCCTGCACCAACACAAGTGCGAAAAGTGGTTTTTCAACACTAACACAAGTGCGAAAAGTGGTTTTTCAACACTATCACAAGTGCAAAAAGTGTTTTTTCCACACTAATACAAGTGCAAAAGTGGTTTCCTGCACCAACACAAGTGCAAAAAGTGGTTTTTCAACACTAACACAAGTGCGAAAAGTGGTTTTTCAACACTATCACAAGTGCAAAAAGTGTTTTTTCCACACTAATACAAGTGCAAAAGTGGTTTCCTGCACCAACACAAGTGCAAAAAGTGGTTTTTCAACACTAACACAAGTGCGAAAAGTGGTTTTTCAACACTATCACAAGCGCAAAAAGTGTTTTTTCCACACTAATACAAGTGCAAAAGTGGTTTCCTGCACCAACACAAGTTCGAAAGGTGGTTTTTCAACACTAACAGAAGTGCGAAAAGTGGTTTTTCAACACTAACACAAGTGCGAAAAGTGGTTTTCCAACACTAACACAAGTGCGAAAAGTGGTTTTTCAACACTAACACAAGTGCGAAAAGTGGTTTTTCCACACTAATACAAGTGCAAAAGTGGTTTCCTGCACCAACACAAGTGCGAAAAGTGGTTTTTCAACACTAACACAAGTGCGAAAAGTGGTTTTTCAACACTAATACAAGTGCGAAAAGTGGTTTTCCACACTAATACAAGTGCAAAAGTGGTTTCCTGCACCAACACAAGTGCGAAAAGTGGTTTTTCAACACTAACACAAGTGCAAAAAGTGGTTTTTCAACACTATCACAAGTGCAAAAAGTGTTTTTTCCACACTAATGCAAGTGCAAAAGTGGTTTCCTGCACCAACACAAGTAAGATAAGTGGTTTTTCAACACTAACACAAGTGCGAAAAGTGGTTTTTCAACACTAACTCAAGTGCGAAAAGTGGTTTTTCAACACTATCACAAGTGCAAAAAGTGTTTTTTCCACACTAATTCAAGTGCAAAAGTGGTTTCCTGCACCAACACAAGTGTGAAAAGTGGTTTTTCAACACTAATACAAGTGCAAAAGTGGTTTCCTGCACCAACACAAGTGCGAAAAGTGGTTTTTCAACACTAACACAAGTGCGAAAAGTGGTTTTTCAACACTAATACAAGTGCGAAAAGTGGTTTTCCACACTAATACAAGTGCAAAAGTGGTTTCCTGCACCAACACAAGTGCGAAAAGTGGTTTTTCAACACTAACACAAGTGCGAAAAGTGGTTTTTCAACAGTAATACAAGTGCAAAAGTGGTTTCCTGCACCAACACAAGTGCGAAAAGTGGTTTTTCAACACTAACACAAGTGCGAAAAGTGGTTTTTCAACACTATCACAAGTGCAAAAAGTGTTTTTTTCACACTAATACAAGTGCAAAAGTGGTTTCCTGCACCAACACAAGTGCGAAAAGTGGTTTTTCAACACTAACACAAGTGCGAAAAGTGGTTTTTCAACACTATCACAAGTGCAAAAAGTGTTTTTTCCACACTAATACAAGTGCAAAAGTGGTTTCCTGCACCAACACAAGTGCGAAAAGTGATTTTTCAACACTAACACAAGTGCGAAAAGTGGTTTTTCCACACTAATACAAGTGCAAAAGTGGTTTCCTGCACCAACACAAGTGCGAAAAGACGTTTTTCAACACTAACACAAGTGCGAAAAGTGGTTTTTCAACACTATCACAAGTGCGAAAAGTGGTTTTTCAACACTATCACAAGTGCAAAAAGTGTTTTTTCCACACTAATACAAGTGCAAAAGTGGTTTCCTGCACCAACACAAGTGCGAAAAGTGATTTTTCAACACTAACACAAGTGCGAAAAGTGGTTTTTCAACACTATCACAAGTGCAAAAAGTGTTTTTTCCACACTAATACAAGTGCAAAAGTGGTTTCCTGCACCAACACAAGTGCGAAAAGTGGTTTTTCAACACTAATACAAGTGCAAAAGTGGTTTCCTGCACCAACACAAGTGCTAAAAGTGGTTTTTCAACACTAACACAAGTGCGAAAAGTGGTTTTTCAACACTAACACAAGTGCGAAAAGTGGTTTTCAACACTAACACAAGTGCGAAAAGTGGTTTTTCAACACTATCACAAGTGCAAAAAGTGTTTTTTCAACACTAACACAAGTGCGAAAAGTGGTTTTTCAACACTAACACAAGTGCGAAAAGTGGTTTTTCAGCACGAACTCAAGTGCGAAAAGTGGTTTTTCAACACTAACACAAGTGCGAAAAGTGGTTTTTCCACACTAATACAAGTGCAAAAGTGGTTTCCTGCACCAACACAAGTGCGAAAAGTGGTTTTTCAACACTATCACAAGTGCAAAAAGTGTTTTTTCCACACTAATGCAAGTGCAAAAGTGGTTTCCTGCACCAACACAAGTAAGACAAGTGGTTTTTCAACACTAACACAAGTGCGAAAAGTGGTTTTTCAACACTAACACAAGTGCGAAAAGTGGTTTTTCAGCACGAACTCAAGTGCGAAAAGTGGTTTTTCAACACTATCACAAGTGCAAAAAGTGTTTTTTCCACACTAATGCAAGTGCAAAAGTGGTTTCCTGCACCAACACAAGTAAGATAAGTGGTTTTTCAACACTAACACAAGTGCGAAAAGTGGTTTTTCCACACTAATACAAGTGCAAAAGTGGTTTCCTGCACCAACACAAGTGCAAAAAGTGGTTTTTCAACACTATCACAAGTGCAAAAAGTGTTTTTTCCACACTAATACAAGTGCAAAAGTGGTTTCCTGCACCAACACAAGTGCAAAAAGTGGTTTTTCAACACTAACACAAATGCGAAAAGTGGTTTTTCAACACTATCACAAGTGCAAAAAGTGTTTTTTCCACACTAATACAAGTGCAAAAGTGGTTTCCTGCACCAACACAAGTGCGAAAAGTGTTTTTTCAACACTAACACAAGTGCGAAAAGTGGTTTTTCAACACTAACACAAGTGCGAAAAGTGTTTTTTCAACACTAACACAAGTGCGAAAAGTGGTTTTTCCACACTAATACAAGTGCAAAAGTGGTTTCCTGCACCAACACAAGTGTGAAAAGTGGTTTTTCAACACTAACACAAGTGCGAAAAGTGGTTTTTCAACACTATCACAAGTGCAAAAAGTGTTTTTTCCACACTAATACAAGTGCAAAAGTGGTTTCCTGCACCAACACAAGTGCAAAAAGTGGTTTTTCAACACTAACACAAGTGCGAAAAGTGGTTTTTCAACACTATCACAAGTGCAAAAAGTGTTTTTTCCACACTAATACAAGTGCAAAAGTGGTTTCCTGCACCAACACAAGTGCGAAAAGTGGTTTTTCAACACTAACACAAGTGCGAAAAGTGGTTTTTCAACACTATCACAAGTGCAAAAAGTGTTTTTTCCACACTAATACAAGTGCAAAAGTGGTTTCCTGCACCAACACAAGTTCGAAAGGTGATTTTTCAACACTAACAGAAGTGCGAAAAGTGGTTTTTCAACACTAACACAAGTGCGAAAAGTGGTTTTCCAACACTAACACAAGTGCGAAAAGTGGTTTTTCAACACTAACACAAGTGCGAAAAGTGGTTTTTCCACACTAATACAAGTGCAAAAGTGGTTTCCTGCACCAACACAAGTGCGAAAAGTGGTTTTTCAACACTAACACAAGTGCGAAAAGTGGTTTTTCAACACTAATACAAGTGCGAAAAGTGGTTTTCCACACTAATACAAGTGCAAAAGTGGTTTCCTGCACCAACACAAGTGCGAAAAGTGGTTTTTCAACACTAACACAAGTGCAAAAAGTGGTTTTTCAACACTATCACAAGTGCAAAAAGTGTTTTTTCCACACTAATGCAAGTGCAAAAGTGGTTTCCTGCACCAACACAAGTAAGATAAGTGGTTTTTCAACACTAACACAAGTGCGAAAAGTGGTTTTTCAACACTAACTCAAGTGCGAAAAGTGGTTTTTCAACACTATCACAAGTGCAAAAAGTGTTTTTTCCACACTAATTCAAGTGCAAAAGTGGTTTCCTGCACCAACACAAGTGTGAAAAGTGGTTTTTCAACACTAATACAAGTGCAAAAGTGGTTTCCTGCACCAACACAAGTGCGAAAAGTGGTTTTTCAACACTAACACAAGTGCGAAAAGTGGTTTTTCAACACTATCACAAGTGCAAAAATTGTTTTTTCCACACTAATACAAGTGCAAAAGTGGTTTCCTGCACCAACACAAGTGCGAAAAGTGGTTTTTCAACACTAACACAAGTGCGAAAAGTGGTTTTTCAACAGTAATACAAGTGCAAAAGTGGTTTCCTGCACCAACACAAGTGCGAAAAGTGGTTTTTCAACACTAACACAAGTGCGAAAAGTGGTTTTTCAACACTATCACAAGTGCAAAAAGTGTTTTTTCCACACTAATACAAGTGCAAAAGTGGTTTCCTGCACCAACACAAGTGCGAAAAGTGATTTTTCAACACTAACACAAGTGCGAAAAGTGGTTTTTCAACACTATCACAAGTGCAAAAAGTGTTTTTTCCACACTAATACAAGTGCAAAAGTGGTTTCCTGCAACAACACAAGTGCGAAAAGTGGTTTTTCAACACTAATACAAGTGCAAAAGTGGTTTCCTGCACCAACACAAGTGCTAAAAGTGGTTTTTCAACACTAACACAAGTGCGAAAAGTGGTTTTTCAACACTAACACAAGTGCGAAAAGTGGTTTTTCAACACTAACACAAGTGCGAAAAGTGGTTTTTCAACACTATCACAAGTGCAAAAAGTGTTTTTTCCACACTAATACAAGTGCAAAAGTGGTTTCCTGCACCAACACAAGTGCGAAAAGTGATTTTTCAACACTAACACAAGTGCGAAAAGTGGTTTTTCAACACTATCACAAGTGCAAAAAGTGTTTTTTCCACACTAATACAAGTGCAAAAGTGGTTTCCTGCACCAACACAAGTGCGAAAAGTGGTTTTTCAACACTAATACAAGTGCAAAAGTGGTTTCCTGCACCAACACAAGTGCTAAAAGTGGTTTTTCAACACTAACACAAGTGCGAAAAGTGGTTTTTCAACACTAACACAAGTGCGAAAAGTGGTTTTTCAACACTAACACAAGTGCGAAAAGTGGTTTTTCAACACTATCACAAGTGCAAAAAGTGTTTTTTCAACACTAACACAAGTGCGAAAAGTGGTTTTTCAACACTAACACAAGTGCGAAAAGTGGTTTTTCAGCACGAACTCAAGTGCGAAAAGTGGTTTTTCAACACTAACACAAGTGCGAAAAGTGGTTTTTCCACACTAATACAAGTGCAAAAGTGGTTTCCTGCACCAACACAAGTGCGAAAAGTGGTTTTTCAACACTATCACAAGTGCAAAAAGTGTTTTTTCCACACTAATGCAAGTGCAAAAGTGGTTTCCTGCACCAACACAAGTAAGATAAGTGGTTTTTCAACACTAACACAAGTGCGAAAAGTGGTTTTTCAACACTAACACAAGTGCGAAAAGTGGTTTTTCAGCACGAACTCAAGTGCGAAAAGTGGTTTTTCAACACTATCACAAGTGCAAAAAGTGTTTTTTCCACACTAATGCAAGTGCAAAAGTGGTTTCCTGCACCAACACAAGTAAGATAAGTGGTTTTTCAACACTAACACAAGTGCGAAAAGTGGTTTTTCCACACTAATACAAGTGCAAAAGTGGTTTCCTGCACCAACACAAGTGCGAAAAGTGGTTTTTCAACACTATCACAAGTGCAAAAAGTGTTTTTTCCACACTAATACAAGTGCAAAAGTGGTTTCCTGCACCAACACAAGTGCAAAAAGTGGTTTTTCAACACTAACACAAATGCGAAAAGTGGTTTTTCAACACTATCACAAGTGCAAAAAGTGTTTTTTCCACACTAATACAAGTGCAAAAGTGGTTTCCTGCACCAACACAAGTGCGAAAAGTGTTTTTTCAACACTAACACAAGTGCGAAAAGTGGTTTTTCAACACTAACACAAGTGCGAAAAGTGTTTTTTCAACACTAACACAAGTGCGAAAAGTGGTTTTTCCACACTAATACAAGTGCAAAAGTGGTTTCCTGCACCAACACAAGTGTGAAAAGTGGTTTTTCAACACTAACACAAGTGCGAAAAGTGGTTTTTCAACACTATCACAAGTGCAAAAAGTGTTTTTTCCACACTAATACAAGTGCAAAAGTGGTTTCCTGCACCAACACGTGCAAAAAGTGGTTTTTCAACACTAACACAAGTGCGAAAAGTGGTTTCCTGCACCAACACAAGTGCGATAAGTGGTTTTTCAACACTAACACAAGTGCGAAAAGTGGTTTTTCAACACTAACACAAGTGCGAAAAGTGGTTTTTCAACACTAACACAAGTGCGAAAAGTGGTTTTTCAACACTA
The DNA here is from genome assembly GCF_964187855.1 of Myxine glutinosa. Taxonomy (NCBI): domain Eukaryota; kingdom Metazoa; phylum Chordata; class Myxini; order Myxiniformes; family Myxinidae; genus Myxine; species Myxine glutinosa. Next base: position 133,090,850 of record NC_136267.1, on the reverse strand, counting down.
TCACAAGTGCAAAAAGTGTTTTTTCCACACTAATACAAGTGCAAAAGTGGTTTCCTGCACCAACACAAGTGCGAAAAGTGGTTTTTCAACACTAACACAAGTGCAAAAAGTGGTTTTTCAACACTATCACAAGTGCAAAAAGTGTTTTTTCCACACTAACACCAGTGCAAAAGTGGTTTCCTGCACCAACACAAGTGCGAAAAGTGGTTTTTCAACACTAACACAAGTGCGAAAAGTGGCTTTTCAACACTATCACAAGTGCAAAAAGTGTTTTTACCACACTAATACAAGCGCAAAAGTGGTTTCCTGCACCAACACAAGTGCGAAAAGTGGTTTATCAACACTAACACAAGTGCGAAAAGTGGTTTTTCCACACTAATACAAGTGCAAAAGTGGTTTCCTGCACCAACACAAGTGCGAAAAGTGTTTTTTCAACACTAACACAAGTGCGAAAAGTGGTTTTTCCACACTAATACAAGTGCAAAAGTGGTTTCCTGCACCAACACAAGTGTGAAAAGTGGTTTTTCAACACTAACACAAGTGCGAAAAGTGGTTTTTCAACACTATCACAAGTGCAAAAAGTGTTTTTTCCACACTAATACAAGTGCAAAAGTGGTTTCCTGCACCAACACAAGTGCAAAAAGTGGTTTTTCAACACTAACACAAGTGCGAAAAGTGGTTTTTCAACACTATCACAAGTGCAAAAAGTGTTTTTTCCACACTAATACAAGTGCAAAAGTGGTTTCCTGCACCAACACAAGTGCGAAAAGTGGTTTTTCAACACTAACACAAGTGCGAAAAGTGGTTTTTCAACACTATCACAAGTGCAAAAAGTGTTTTTTCCACACTAATACAAGTGCAAAAGTGGTTTCCTGCACCAACACAAGTTCGAAAGGTGATTTTTCAACACTAACAGAAGTGCGAAAAGTGGTTTTTCAACACTAACACAAGTGCGAAAAGTGGTTTTCCAACACTAACACAAGTGCGAAAAGTGGTTTTTCAACACTAACACAAGTGCGAAAAGTGGTTTTTCCACACTAATACAAGTGCAAAAGTGGTTTCCTGAAACAACACAAGTGCGAAAAGTGGTTTTTCAACACTAACACAAGTGCGAAAAGTGGTTTTTCAACACTAATACAAGTGCGAAAAGTGGTTTTCCACACTAATACAAGTGCAAAAGTGGTTTCCTGCACCAACACAAGTGCGAAAAGTGGTTTTTCAACACTAACACAAGTGCAAAAAGTGGTTTTTCAACACTATCACAAGTGCAAAAAGTGTTTTTTCCACACTAATGCAAGTGCAAAAGTGGTTTCCTGCACCAACACAAGTAAGATAAGTGGTTTTTCAACACTAACACAAGTGCGAAAAGTGGTTTTTCAACACTAACTCAAGTGCGAAAAGTGGTTTTTCAACACTATCACAAGTGCAAAAAGTGTTTTTTCCACACTAATTCAAGTGCAAAAGTGGTTTCCTGCACCAACACAAGTGTGAAAAGTGGTTTTTCAACACTAATACAAGTGCAAAAGTGGTTTCCTGCACCAACACAAGTGCGAAAAGTGGTTTTTCAACACTAACACAAGTGCGAAAAGTGGTTTTTCAACACTATCACAAGTGCAAAAATTGTTTTTTCCACACTAATACAAGTGCAAAAGTGGTTTCCTGCACCAACACAAGTGCGAAAAGTGGTTTTTCAACACTAACACAAGTGCGAAAAGTGGTTTTTCAACAGTAATACAAGTGCAAAAGTGGTTTCCTGCACCAACACAAGTGCGAAAAGTGGTTTTTCAACACTAACACAAGTGCGAAAAGTGGTTTTTCAACACTATCACAAGTGCAAAAAGTGTTTTTTCCACACTAATACAAGTGCAAAAGTGGTTTCCTGCACCAACACAAGTGCGAAAAGTGATTTTTCAACACTAACACAAGTGCGAAAAGTGGTTTTTCAACACTATCACAAGTGCAAAAAGTGTTTTTCCACACTAATACAAGTGCAAAAGTGGTTTCCTGCACCAACACAAGTGCGAAAAGTGGTTTTTCAACACTAATACAAGTGCAAAAGTGGTTTCCTGCACCAACACAAGTGCTAAAAGTGGTTTTTCAACACTAACACAAGTGCGAAAAGTGGTTTTTCAACACTAACACAAGTGCGAAAAGTGGTTTTTCAACACTAACACAAGTGCGAAAAGTGGTTTTTCAACACTATCACAAGTGCAAAAAGTGTTTTTTCCACACTAATACAAGTGCAAAAGTGGTTTCCTGCACCAACACAAGTGCGAAAAGTGATTTTTCAACACTAACACAAGTGCGAAAAGTGGTTTTTCAACACTATCACAAGTGCAAAAAGTGTTTTTTCCACACTAATACAAGTGCAAAAGTGGTTTCCTGCACCAACACAAGTGCGAAAAGTGGTTTTTCAACACTAATACAAGTGCAAAAGTGGTTTCCTGCACCAACACAAGTGCTAAAAGTGGTTTTTCAACACTAACACAAGTGCGAAAAGTGGTTTTTCAACACTAACACAAGTGCGAAAAGTGGTTTTTCAACACTAACACAAGTGCGAAAAGTGGTTTTTCAACACTATCATAAGTGCAAAAAGTGTTTTTTCAACACTAACACAAGTGCGAAAAGTGGTTTTTCAACACTAACACAAGTGCGAAAAGTGGTTTTTCACCACGAACTCAAGTGCGAAAAGTGGTTTTTCAACACTAACACAAGTGCGAAAAGTGGTTTTTCCACACTAATACAAGTGCAAAAGTGGTTTCCTGCACCAACACAAGTGCGAAAAGTGGTTTTTCAACACTATCACAAGTGCAAAAAGTGTTTTTTCCACACTAATGCAAGTGCAAAAGTGGTTTCCTGCACCAACACAAGTGCAAAAAGTGGTTTTTCAACACTAACACAAATGCGAAAAGTGGTTTTTCAACACTATCACAAGTGCAAAAAGTGTTTTTTCCACACTAATACAAGTGCAAAAAGTGTTTTTTCCACACTAATGCAAGTGCAAAAGTGGTTTCCTGCACCAACACAAGTAAGATAAGTGGTTTTTCAACACTAACACAAGTGCGAAAAGTGGTTTTTCCACACTAATACAAGTGCAAAAGTGGTTTCCTGCACCAACACAAGTGCGAAAAGTGGTTTTTCAACACTATCACAAGTGCAAAAAGTGTTTTTTCCACACTAATACAAGTGCAAAAGTGGTTTCCTGCACCAACACAAGTGCAAAAAGTGGTTTTTCAACACTAACACAAATGCGAAAAGTGGTTTTTCAACACTATCACAAGTGCAAAAAGTGTTTTTTCCACACTAATACAAGTGCAAAAGTGGTTTCCTGCACCAACACAAGTGCGAAAAGTGTTTTTTCAACACTAACACAAGTGCGAAAAGTGGTTTTTCAACACTAACACAAGTGCGAAAAGTGTTTTTTCAACACTAACACAAGTGCGAAAAGTGGTTTTTCCACACTAATACAAGTGCAAAAGTGGTTTCCTGCACCAACACAAGTGTGAAAAGTGGTTTTTCAACACTAACACAAGTGCGAAAAGTGGTTTTTCAACACTATCACAAGTGCAAAAAGTGTTTTTTCCACACTAATACAAGTGCAAAAGTGGTTTCCTGCACCAACACGTGCAAAAAGTGGTTTTTCAACACTAACACAAGTGCGAAAAGTGGTTTCCTGCACCAACACAAGTGCGATAAGTGGTTTTTCAACACTAACACAAGTGCGAAAAGTGGTTTTTCAACACTAACACAAGTGCGAAAAGTGGTTTTTCAACACTAACACAAGTGCGAAAAGTGGTTTTTCAACACTATCACAAGTGCAAAAAGTGTTTTTTCCACACTAATACAAGTGCAAAAGTGGTTTCCTGCACCAACACAAGTGCGAAAAGTGGTTTTTCAACACTAACACAAGTGCAAAAAGTGGTTTTTCAACACTATCACAAGTGCAAAAAGTGTTTTTTCCACACTAACACCAGTGCAAAAGTGGTTTCCTGCACCAACACAAGTGCGAAAAGTGGTTTTTCAACACTAACACAAGTGCGAAAAGTGGCTTTTCAACACTATCACAAGTGCAAAAAGTGTTTTTACCACACTAATACAAGCGCAAAAGTGGTTTCCTGCACCAACACAAGTGCGAAAAGTGGTTTATCAACACTAACACAAGTGCGAAAAGTGGTTTTTCCACACTAATACAAGTGCAAAAGTGGTTTCCTGCACCAACACAAGTGCGAAAAGTGGTTTTTCAACACTAACACAAGTGCGAAAAGTGGTTTTTCAACACTATCACAAGTGCAAAAAGTGTTTTTTCCACACTAATACAAGTGCAAAAGTGGTTTCCTGCACCAACACAAGTGCGAAAAGTGGTTTTTCAACACTAACACAAGTGCGAAAAGTGGTTTTTCAACACTAACACAAGTGCGAAAAGTGGTTTTTCAACACTAACACAAGTGCGAAAAGTGGTTTTTCCACACTAATACAAGTCCAAAAGTGGTTTCCTGCACCAACACAAGTGTGAAAAGTGGTTTTTCAACACTAACACAAGTGCGAAAAGTGGTTTTTCAACACTATCACAAGTGCAAAAAGTGTTTTTTCCACACTAATACAAGTGCAAAAGTGGTTTCCTGCACCAACACAAGTGCAAAAAGTGGTTTTTCAACACTAACACAAGTGCGAAAAGTGGTTTTTCAACACTATCACAAGTGCAAAAAGTGTTTTTTCCACACTAATACAAGTGCAAAAGTGGTTTCCTGCACCAACACAAGTGCGAAAAGTGGTTTTTCAACACTAACACAAGTGCGAAAAGTGGTTTTTCAACACTATCACAAGTGCAAAAAGTGTTTTTTCCACACTAATACAAGTGCAAAAGTGGTTTCCTGCACCAACACAAGTGCGAAAAGTGGTTTTTCAACACTAACACAAGTGCGAAAAGTGGTTTTTCAACACTAACACAAGTGCGAAAAGTGGTTTTTCAACACTATCACAAGTGCAAAAAGTGTTTTTTCCACACTAATACAAGTCCAAAAGTGGTTTCCTGCACCAACACAAGTGCGAAAAGTGGTTTTTCAACACTAACACAAGTGCGAAAAGTGGTTTTTCAACACTATCACAAGTGCAAAAAGTGTTTTTTCCACACTAATACAAGTGCAAAAGTGGTTTCCTGCACCAACACAAGTGCAAAAAGTGGTTTTTCAACACTAACACAAGTGCGAAAAGTGGTTTTTCAACACTATCACAAGTGCAAAAAGTGTTTTTTCCACACTAATACAAGTGCAAAAGTGGTTTCCTGCACCAACACAAGTGCAAAAAGTGGTTTTTCAACACTAACACAAGTGCGAAAAGTGGTTTTTCAACACTATCACAAGCGCAAAAAGTGTTTTTTCCACACTAATACAAGTGCAAAAGTGGTTTCCTGCACCAACACAAGTTCGAAAGGTGGTTTTTCAACACTAACAGAAGTGCGAAAAGTGGTTTTTCAACACTAACACAAGTGCGAAAAGTGGTTTTCCAACACTAACACAAGTGCGAAAAGTGGTTTTTCAACACTAACACAAGTGCGAAAAGTGGTTTTTCCACACTAATACAAGTGCAAAAGTGGTTTCCTGCACCAACACAAGTGCGAAAAGTGGTTTTTCAACACTAACACAAGTGCGAAAAGTGGTTTTTCAACACTAATACAAGTGCGAAAAGTGGTTTTCCACACTAATACAAGTGCAAAAGTGGTTTCCTGCACCAACACAAGTGCGAAAAGTGGTTTTTCAACACTAACACAAGTGCAAAAAGTGGTTTTTCAACACTATCACAAGTGCAAAAAGTGTTTTTTCCACACTAATGCAAGTGCAAAAGTGGTTTCCTGCACCAACACAAGTAAGATAAGTGGTTTTTCAACACTAACACAAGTGCGAAAAGTGGTTTTTCAACACTAACTCAAGTGCGAAAAGTGGTTTTTCAACACTATCACAAGTGCAAAAAGTGTTTTTTCCACACTAATTCAAGTGCAAAAGTGGTTTCCTGCACCAACACAAGTGTGAAAAGTGGTTTTTCAACACTAATACAAGTGCAAAAGTGGTTTCCTGCACCAACACAAGTGCGAAAAGTGGTTTTTCAACACTAACACAAGTGCGAAAAGTGGTTTTTCAACACTATCACAAGTGCAAAAATTGTTTTTTCCACACTAATACAAGTGCAAAAGTGGTTTCCTGCACCAACACAAGTGCGAAAAGTGGTTTTTCAACACTAACACAAGTGCGAAAAGTGGTTTTTCAACAGTAATACAAGTGCAAAAGTGGTTTCCTGCACCAACACAAGTGCGAAAAGTGGTTTTTCAACACTAACACAAGTGCGAAAAGTGGTTTTTCAACACTATCACAAGTGCAAAAAGTGTTTTTTCCACACTAATACAAGTGCAAAAGTGGTTTCCTGCACCAACACAAGTGCGAAAAGTGGTTTTTCAACACTAACACAAGTGCGAAAAGTGGTTTTTCAACACTATCACAAGTGCAAAAAGTGTTTTTTCCACACTAATACAAGTGCAAAAGTGGTTTCCTGCACCAACACAAGTGCGAAAAGTGATTTTTCAACACTAACACAAGTGCGAAAAGTGGTTTTTCCACACTAATACAAGTGCAAAAGTGGTTTCCTGCACCAACACAAGTGCGAAAAGACGTTTTTCAACACTAACACAAGTGCGAAAAGTGGTTTTTCAACACTATCACAAGTGCAAAAAGTGTTTTTTCCACACTAATACAAGTGCAAAAGTGGTTTCCTGCACCAACACAAGTGCGAAAAGTGGTTTTTCAACACTAACACAAGTGCGAAAAGTGGTTTTTCAACACTAACACAAGTGCGAAAAGTGGTTTTTCAACACTAACACAAGTGCGAAAAGTGGTTTTTCCACACTAATACAAGTCCAAAAGTGGTTTCCTGCACCAACACAAGTGCGAAAAGTGGTTTTTCAACACTAACACAAGTGCGAAAAGTGGTTTTTCAACACTATCACAAGTGCAAAAAGTGTTTTTTCCACACTAATACAAGTGCAAAAGTGGTTTCCTGCACCAACACAAGTGCAAAAAGTGGTTTTTCAACACTAACACAAGTGCGAAAAGTGGTTTTTCAACACTATCACAAGTGCAAAAAGTGTTTTTTCCACACTAATACAAGTGCAAAAGTGGTTTCCTGCACCAACACAAGTGCGAAAATTGGTTTTTCAACACTAACACAAGTGCGAAAAGTGGTTTTTCAACACTATCACAAGTGCAAAAAGTGTTTTTTCCACACTAATACAAGTGCAAAAGTGGTTTCCTGCACCAACACAAGTTCGAAAGGTGGTTTTTCAACACTAACAGAAGTGCGAAAAGTGGTTTTTCAACACTAACACAAGTGCGAAAAGTGGTTTTCCAACACTAACACAAGTGCGAAAAGTGGTTTTTCAACACTAACACAAGTGCGAAAAGTGGTTTTTCCACACTAATACAAGTGCAAAAGTGGTTTCCTGCACCAACACAAGTGCGAAAAGTGGTTTTTCAACACTAATACAAGTGCGAAAAGTGGTTTTCCACACTAATACAAGTGCAAAAGTGGTTTCCTGCACCAACACAAGTGCGAAAAGTGGTTTTTCCACACTAATGCAAGTGCAAAAGTGGTTTCCTGCACCAACACAAGTAAGATAAGTGGTTTTTCAACACTAACACAAGTGCGAAAAGTGGTTTTTCAACACTAACTCAAGTGCGAAAAGTGGTTTTTCAACACTATCACAAGTGCAAAAAGTGTTTTTTCCACACTAATTCAAGTGCAAAAGTGGTTTCCTGCACCAACACAAGTGCGAAAAGTGGTTTTTCCACACTAATGCAAGTGCAAAAGTGGTTTCCTGCACCAACACAAGTAAGATAAGTGGTTTTTCAACACTAACACAAGTGCGAAAAGTGGTTTTTCAACACTAACTCAAGTGCGAAAAGTGGTTTTTCAACACTATCACAAGTGCAAAAAGTGTTTTTTCCACACTAATTCAAGTGCAAAAGTGGTTTCCTGCACCAACACAAGTGTGAAAAGTGGTTTTTCAACACTAATACAAGTGCAAAAGTGGTTTCCTGCACCAACACAAGTGCGAAAAGTGGTTTTTCAACACTAACACAAGTGCGAAAAGTGGTTTTTCAACACTATCACAAGTGCAAAAATTGTTTTTTCCACACTAATACAAGTGCAAAAGTGGTTTCCTGCACCAACACAAGTGCGAAAAGTGGTTTTTCAACACTAACACAAGTGCGAAAAGTGGTTTTTCAACAGTAATACAAGTGCAAAAGTGGTTTCCTGCACCAACACAAGTGCGAAAAGTGGTTTTTCAACACTAACACAAGTGCGAAAAGTGGTTTTTCAACACTATCACAAGTGCAGAAAGTGTTTTTTCCACACTAATACAAGTGCAAAAGTGGTTTCCTGCACCAACACAAGTGCGAAAAGTGGTTTTTCAACACTAACACAAGTGCGAAAAGTGGTTTTTCAACACTAACACAAGTGCGAAAAGTGGTTTTTCAACACTATCACAAGTGCAAAAAGTGTTTTTTCCACACTAATACAAGTCCAAAAGTGGTTTCCTGCACCAACACAAGTGCGAAAAGTGGTTTTTCAACACTAACACAAGTGCGAAAAGTGGTTTTTCAACACTATCACAAGTGCAAAAAGTGTTTTTTCCACACTAATACAAGTGCAAAAGTGGTTTCCTGCACCAACACAAGTGCAAAAAGTGGTTTTTCAACACTAACACAAGTGCGAAAAGTGGTTTTTCAACACTATCACAAGTGCAAAAAGTGTTTTTTCCACACTAATACAAGTGCAAAAGTGGTTTCCTGCACCAACACAAGTGCGAAAAGTGGTTTTTCAACACTAACACAAGTGCGAAAAGTGGTTTTACAACACTATCACAAGTGCAAAAAGTGTTTTTTCCACACTAATACCAGTGCAAAAGTGGTTTCCTGCACCAACACAAGTTCGAAAGGTGGTTTTTCAACACTAACAGAAGTGCGAAAAGTGGTTTTTCAACACTAACACAAGTGCGAAAAGTGGTTTTCCAACACTAACACAAGTGCGAAAAGTGGTTTTTCAACACTAACACAAGTGCGAAAAGTGGTTTTTCCACACTAATACAAGTGCAAAAGTGGTTTCCTGCACCAACACAAGTGCGAAAAGTGGTTTTTCAACACTAACACAAGTGCGAAAAGTGGTTTTTCAACACTAATACAAGTGCGAAAAGTGGTTTTCCACACTAATACAAGTGCAAAAGTGGTTTCCTGCACCAACACAAGTGCGAAAAGTGGTTTTTCAACACTAACACAAGTGCAAAAAGTGGTTTTTCAACACTATCACAAGTGCAAAAAGTGTTTTTTCCACACTAATGCAAGTGCAAAAGTGGTTTCCTGCACCAACACAAGTAAGATAAGTGGTTTTTCAACACTAACACAAGTGCGAAAAGTGGTTTTTCAACACTAACTCAAGTGCGAAAAGTGGTTTTTCAACACTATCACAAGTGCAAAAAGTGTTTTTTCCACACTAATTCAAGTGCAAAAGTGGTTTCCTGCACCAACACAAGTGCGAAAAGTGGTTTTTCAACACTAACACAAGTGCGAAAAGTGGTTTTTCAACACTATCACAAGTGCAAAAATTGTTTTTTCCACACTAATACAAGTGCAAAAGTGGTTTCCTGCACCAACACAAGTGCGAAAAGTGGTTTTTCAACACTAACACAAGTGCGAAAAGTGGTTTTTCAACAGTAATACAAGTGCAAAAGTGGTTTCCTGCACCAACACAAGTGCGAAAAGTGGTTTTTCAACACTAACACAAGTGCGAAAAGTGGTTTTTCAACACTATCACAAGTGCAAAAAGTGTTTTTTCCACACTAATACAAGTGCAAAAGTGGTTTCCTGCACCAACACAAGTGCGAAAAGTGGTTTTTCAACACTAACACAAGTGCGAAAAGTGGTTTTTCAACACTATCACAAGTGCAAAAAGTGTTTTTTCCACACTAATACAAGTGCAAAAGTGGTTTCCTGCACCAACACAAGTGCGAAAAGTGATTTTTCAACACTAACACAAGTGCGAAAAGTGGTTTTTCAACACTATCACAAGTGCAAAAAGTGTTTTTTCCACACTAATACAAGTGCAAAAGTGGTTTCCTGCACCAACACAAGTGCGAAAAGTGGTTTTTCAACACTAATACAAGTGCAAAAGTGGTTTCCTGCACCAACACAAGTGCTAAAAGTGGTTTTTCAACACTAACACAAGTGCGAAAAGTGGTTTTTCAACACTAACACAAGTGCGAAAAGTGGTTTTCAACACTAACACAAGTGCGAAAAGTGTTTTTTCAACACTATCACAAGTGCAAAAAGTGTTTTTTCAACACTAACACAAGTGCGAAAAGTGGTTTTTCAACACTAACACAAGTGCGAAAAGTGGTTTTTCAGCACGAACTCAAGTGCGAAAAGTGGTTTTTCAACACTAACACAAGTGCGAAAAGTGGTTTTTCCACACTAATACAAGTGCAAAAGTGGTTTCCTGCACCAACACAAGTGCGAAAAGTGGTTTTTCAACACTATCACAAGTGCAAAAAGTGTTTTTTCCACACTAATGCAAGTGCAAAAGTGGTTTCCTGCACCAGCACAAGTAAGATAAGTGGTTTTTCAACACTAACACAAGTGCGAAAAGTGGTTTTTCAACACTAACACAAGTGCGAAAAGTGGTTTTTCAGCACGAACTCAAGTGCGAAAAGTGGTTTTTCAACACTATCACAAGTGCAAAAAGTGTTTTTTCCACACTAATGCAAGTGCAAAAGTGGTTTCCTGCACCAACACAAGTAAGATAAGTGGTTTTTCAACACTAACACAAGTGCGAAAAGTGGTTTTTCCACACTAATACAAGTGCAAAAGTGGTTTCCTGCACCAACACAAGTGCGAAAAGTGGTTTTTCAACACTATCACAAGTGCAAAAAGTGTTTTTTCCACACTAATACAAGTGCAAAAGTGGTTTCCTGCACCAACACAAGTGCAAAAAGTGGTTTTTCAACACTAACACAAATGCGAAAAGTGGTTTTTCAACACTATCACAAGTGCAAAAAGTGTTTTTTCCACACTAATACAAGTGCAAAAGTGGTTTCCTGCACCAACACAAGTGCGAAAAGTGTTTTTTCAACACTAACACAAGTGCGAAAAGTGGTTTTTCAACACTAACACAAGTGCGAAAAGTGTTTTTTCAACACTAACACAAGTGCGAAAAGTGGTTTTTCCACACTAATACAAGTGCAAAAGTGGTTTCCTGCACCAACACAAGTGTGAAAAGTGGTTTTTCAACACTAACACAAGTGCGAAAAGTGGTTTTTCAACACTATCACAAGTGCAAAAAGTGTTTTTTCCACACTAATACAAGTGCAAAAGTGGTTTCCTGCACCAACACAAGTGCAAAAAGTGGTTTTTCAACACTAACACAAGTGCGAAAAGTGGTTTTTCAACACTATCACAAGTGCAAAAAGTGTTTTTTCCACACTAATACAAGTGCAAAAGTGGTTTCCTGCACCAACACAAGTGCGAAAAGTGGTTTTTCAACACTAACACAAGTGCGAAAAGTGGTTTTTCAACACTATCACAAGTGCAAAAAGTGTTTTTTCCACACTAATACAAGTGCAAAAGTGGTTTCCTGCACCAACACAAGTTCGAAAGGTGGTTTTTCAACACTAACAGAAGTGCGAAAAGTGGTTTTTCAACACTAACACAAGTGCGAAAAGTGGTTTTCCAACACTAACACAAGTGCGAAAAGTGGTTTTTCCACACTAATACAAGTGCAAAAGTGGTTTCCTGCACCAACACAAGTGCGAAAAGTGGTTTTTCAACACTATCACAAGTGCAAAAAGTGTTTTTTCCACACTAATGCAAGTGCAAAAGTGGTTTCCTGCACCAACACAAGTAAGATAAGTGGTTTTTCAACACTAACACAAGTGCGAAAAGTGGTTTTTCAACACTAACACAAGTGCGAAAAGTGGTTTTTCAGCACGAACTCAAGTGCAAAAAGTGGTTTTTCAACACTATCACAAGTGCAAAAAGTGTTTTTTCCACACTAATGCAAGTGCAAAAGTGGTTTCCTGCACCAACACAAGTAAGATAAGTGGTTTTTCAACACTAACACAAGTGCGAAAAGTGGTTTTTCCACACTAATACAAGTGCAAAAGTGGTTTCCTGCACCAACACAAGTGCGAAAAGTGGTTTTTCAACACTATCACAAGTGCAAAAAGTGTTTTTTCCACACTAATACAAGTGCAAAAGTGGTTTCCTGCACCAACACAAGTGCAAAAAGTGGTTTTTCAACACTAACACAAATGCGAAAAGTGGTTTTTCAACACTATCACAAGTGCAAAAAGTGTTTTTTCCACACTAATACAAGTGCAAAAGTGGTTTCCTGCACCAACACAAGTGCGAAAAGTGTTTTTTCAACACTAACACAAGTGCGAAAAGTGGTTTTTCAACACTAACACAAGTGCGAAAAGTGTTTTTTCAACACTAACACAAGTGCGAAAAGTGGTTTTTCCACACTAATACAAGTGCAAAAGTGGTTTCCTGCACCAACACAAGTGTGAAAAGTGGTTTTTCAACACTAACACAAGTGCGAAAAGTGGTTTTTCAACACTATCACAAGTGCAAAAAGTGTTTTTTCCACACTAATACAAGTGCAAAAGTGGTTTCCTGCACCAACACAAGTGCAAAAAGTGGTTTTTCAACACTAACACAAGTGCGAAAAGTGGTTTTTCAACACTATCACAAGTGCAAAAAGTGTTTTTTCCACACTAATACAAGTGCAAAAGTGGTTTCCTGCACCAACACAAGTGCGAAAAGTCGTTTTTCAACACTAACACAAGTGCGAAAAGTGGTTTTTCAACACTATCACAAGTGCAAAAAGTGTTTTTTCCACACTAATACAAGTGCAAAAGTGGTTTCCTGCACCAACACAAGTTCGAAAGGTGGTTTTTCAACACTAACAGAAGTGCGAAAAGTGGTTTTTCAACACTAACACAAGTGCGAAAAGTGGTTTTCCAACACTAACACAAGTGCGAAAAGTGGTTTTTCAACACTAACACAAGTGCGAAAAGTGGTTTTTCCACACTAATACAAGTGCAAAAGTGGTTTCCTGCACCAACACAAGTGCGAAAAGTGGTTTTTCAACACTAACACAAGTGCGAAAAGTGGTTTTTCAACACTAATACAAGTGCGAAAAGTGGTTTTCCACACTAATACAAGTGCAAAAGTGGTTTCCTGCACCAACACAAGTGCGAAAAGTGGTTTTTCAACACTAACACAAGTGCAAAAAGTGGTTTTTCAACACTATCACAAGTGCAAAAAGTGTTTTTTCCACACTAATGCAAGTGCAAAAGTGGTTTCCTGCACCAACACAAGTAAGATAAGTGGTTTTTCAACACTAACACAAGTGCGAAAAGTGGTTTTTCAACACTAACTCAAGTGCGAAAAGTGGTTTCCTGCACCAACACAAGTGCTAAAAGTGGTTTTTCAACACTAACACAAGTGCGAAAAGTGGTTTTTCCACACTAATTCAAGTGCAAAAGTGGTTTCCTGCACCAACACAAGTGTGAAAAGTGGTTTTTCAACACTAATACAAGTGCAAAAGTGGTTTCCTGCACCAACACAAGTGCGAAAAGTGGTTTTTCAACACTAATACAAGTGCAAAAGTGGTTTCCTGCACCAACACAAGTGCGAAAAGTGGTTTTTCAACACTAACACAAGTGCGAAAAGTGGTTTTTCAACACTATCACAAGTGCAAAAATTGTTTTTTCCACACTAATACAAGTGCAAAAGTGGTTTCCTGCACCAACACAAGTGCGAAAAGTGGTTTTTCAACACTAACACAAGTGCGAAAAGTGGTTTTTCAACAGTAATACAAGTGCAAAAGTGGTTTCCTGCACCAACACAAGTGCAAAAAGTGTTTTTTCCACACTAATACAAGTGCAAAAGGGGTTTCCTGCACCAACACAAGTGCGAAAAGTGGTTTTTCAACACTAATACAAGTGCAAAAGTGGTTTCCTGCACCAACACAAGTGCTAAAAGTGGTTTTTCAACACTAACACAAGTGCGAAAAGTGGTTTTTCAACACTAACACAAGTGCGAAAAGTGGTTTTTCAACACTAACACAAGTGCGAAAAGTGGTTTTTCAACACTATCACAAGTGCAAAAAGTGTTTTTTCCACACTAATACAAGTGCAAAAGTGGTTTCCTGCACCAACACAAGTGCGAAAAGTGATTTTTCAACACTAACACAAGTGCGAAAAGTGGTTTTTCAACACTATCACAAGTGCAAAAAGTGTTTTTTCCACACTAATACAAGTGCAAAAGTGGTTTCCTGCACCAACACAAGTGCGAAAAGTGGTTTTTCAACACTAATACAAGTGCAAAAGTGGTTTCCTGCACCAACACAAGTGCTAAAAGTGGTTTTTCAACACTAACACAAGTGCGAAAAGTGGTTTTTCAACACTAACACAAGTGCGAAAAGTGGTTTTTCAACACTAACACAAGTGCGAAAAGTGGTTTTTCAACACTATCACAAGTGCAAAAAGTGTTTTTTCAACACTAACACAAGTGCGAAAAGTGGTTTTTCAACACTAACACAAGTGCGAAAAGTGGTTTTTCAGCACGAACTCAAGTGCGAAAAGTGGTTTTTCAACACTAACACAAGTGCGAAAAGTGGTTTTTCCACACTAATACAAGTGCAAAAGTGGTTTCCTGCACCAACACAAGTGCGAAAAGTGGTTTTTCAACACTATCACAAGTGCAAAAAGTGTTTTTTCCACACTAATGCAAGTGCAAAAGTGGTTTCCTGCACCAACACAAGTAAGATAAGTGGTTTTTCAACACTAACACAAGTGCGAAAAGTGGTTTTTCAACACTAACACAAGTGCGAAAAGTGGTTTTTCAGCACGAACTCAAGTGCGAAAAGTGGTTTTTCAACACTATCACAAGTGCAAAAAGTGTTTTTTCCACACTAATACAAGTGCAAAAGTGGTTTCCTGCACCAACACAAGTGTGAAAAGTGGTTTTTCAACACTAACACAAGTGCGAAAAGTGGTTTTTCAACACTATCACAAGTGCAAAAAGTGTTTTTTCCACACTAATACAAGTGCAAAAGTGGTTTCCTGCACCAACACAAGTGCAAAAAGTGGTTTTTCAACACTAACACAAGTGCGAAAAGTGGTTTTTCAACACTATCACAAGTGCAAAAAGTGTTTTTTCCACACTAATACAAGTGCAAAAGTGGTTTCCTGCACCAACACAAGTGCGAAAAGTGGTTTTTCAACACTAACACAAGTGCGAAAAGTGGTTTTTCAACACTATCACAAGTGCAAAAAGTGTTTTTTCCACACTAATACAAGTGCAAAAGTGGTTTCCTGCACCAACACAAGTTCGAAAGGTGGTTTTTCAACACTAACAGAAGTGCGAAAAGTGGTTTTTCAACACTAACACAAGTGCGAAAAGTGGTTTTCCAACACTAACACAAGTGCGAAAAGTGGTTTTTCCACACTAATACAAGTGCAAAAGTGGTTTCCTGCACCAACACAAGTGCGAAAAGTGGTTTTTCAACACTATCACAAGTGCAAAAAGTGTTTTTTCCACACTAATGCAAGTGCAAAAGTGGTTTCCTGCACCAACACAAGTAAGATAAGTGGTTTTTCAACACTAACACAAGTGCGAAAAGTGGTTTTTCAACACTAACACAAGTGCGAAAAGTGGTTTTTCAGCACGAACTCAAGTGCAAAAAGTGGTTTTTCAACACTATCACAAGTGCAAAAAGTGTTTTTTCCACACTAATGCAAGTGCAAAAGTGGTTTCCTGCACCAACACAAGTAAGATAAGTGGTTTTTCAACACTAACACAAGTGCGAAAAGTGGTTTTTCCACACTAATACAAGTGCAAAAGTGGTTTCCTGCACCAACACAAGTGCGAAAAGTGGTTTTTCAACACTATCACAAGTGCAAAAAGTGTTTTTTCCACACTAATACAAGTGCAAAAGTGGTTTCCTGCACCAACACAAGTGCAAAAAGTGGTTTTTCAACACTAACACAAATGCGAAAAGTGGTTTTTCAACACTATCACAAGTGCAAAAAGTGTTTTTTCCACACTAATACAAGTGCAAAAGTGGTTTCCTGCACCAACACAAGTGCGAAAAGTGTTTTTTCAACACTAACACAAGTGCGAAAAGTGGTTTTTCAACACTAACACAAGTGCGAAAAGTGTTTTTTCAACACTAACACAAGTGCGAAAAGTGGTTTTTCCACACTAATACAAGTGCAAAAGTGGTTTCCTGCACCAACACAAGTGTGAAAAGTGGTTTTTCAACACTAACACAAGTGCGAAAAGTGGTTTTTCAACACTATCACAAGTGCAAAAAGTGTTTTTTCCACACTAATACAAGTGCAAAAGTGGTTTCCTGCACCAACACAAGTGCAAAAAGTGGTTTTTCAACACTAACACAAGTGCGAAAAGTGGTTTTTCAACACTATCACAAGTGCAAAAAGTGTTTTTTCCACACTAATACAAGTGCAAAAGTGGTTTCCTGCACCAACACAAGTGCGAAAAGTCGTTTTTCAACACTAACACAAGTGCGAAAAGTGGTTTTTCAACACTATCACAAGTGCAAAAAGTGTTTTTTCCACACTAATACAAGTGCAAAAGTGGTTTCCTGCACCAACACAAGTTCGAAAGGTGGTTTTTCAACACTAACAGAAGTGCGAAAAGTGGTTTTTCAACACTAACACAAGTGCGAAAAGTGGTTTTCCAACACTAACACAAGTGCGAAAAGTGGTTTTTCAACACTAACACAAGTGCGAAAAGTGGTTTTTCCACACTAATACAAGTGCAAAAGTGGTTTCCTGCACCAACACAAGTGCGAAAAGTGGTTTTTCAACACTAACACAAGTGCGAAAAGTGGTTTTTCAACACTAATACAAGTGCGAAAAGTGGTTTTCCACACTAATACAAGTGCAAAAGTGGTTTCCTGCACCAACACAAGTGCGAAAAGTGGTTTTTCAACACTAACACAAGTGCAAAAAGTGGTTTTTCAACACTATCACAAGTGCAAAAAGTGTTTTTTCCACACTAATGCAAGTGCAAAAGTGGTTTCCTGCACCAACACAAGTAAGATAAGTGGTTTTTCAACACTAACACAAGTGCGAAAAGTGGTTTTTCAACACTAACTCAAGTGCGAAAAGTGGTTTCCTGCACCAACACAAGTGCTAAAAGTGGTTTTTCAACACTAACACAAGTGCGAAAAGTGGTTTTTCCACACTAATTCAAGTGCAAAAGTGGTTTCCTGCACCAACACAAGTGTGAAAAGTGGTTTTTCAACACTAATACAAGTGCAAAAGTGGTTTCCTGCACCAACACAAGTGCGAAAAGTGGTTTTTCAACACTAATACAAGTGCAAAAGTGGTTTCCTGCACCAACACAAGTGCGAAAAGTGGTTTTTCAACACTAACACAAGTGCGAAAAGTGGTTTTTCAACACTATCACAAGTGCAAAAATTGTTTTTTCCACACTAATACAAGTGCAAAAGTGGTTTCCTGCACCAACACAAGTGCGAAAAGTGGTTTTTCAACACTAACACAAGTGCGAAAAGTGGTTTTTCAACAGTAATACAAGTGCAAAAGTGGTTTCCTGCACCAACACAAGTGCAAAAAGTGTTTTTTCCACACTAATACAAGTGCAAAAGTGGTTTCCTGCACCAACACAAGTGCGAAAAGTGGTTTTTCAACACTAATACAAGTGCAAAAGTGGTTTCCTGCACCAACACAAGTGCTAAAAGTGGTTTTTCAACACTAACACAAGTGCGAAAAGTGGTTTTTCAACACTAACACAAGTGCGAAAAGTGGTTTTTCAACACTATCACAAGTGCAAAAAGTGTTTTTTCCACACTAATACAAGTGCAAAAGTGGTTTCCTGCACCAACACAAGTGCGAAAAGTGATTTTTCAACACTAACACAAGTGCGAAAAGTGGTTTTTCAACACTATCACAAGTGCAAAAAGTGTTTTTTCCACACTAATACAAGTGCAAAAGTGGTTTCCTGCACCAACACAAGTGCGAAAAGTGGTTTTTCAACACTAATACAAGTGCAAAAGTGGTTTCCTGCACCAACACAAGTGCTAAAAGTGGTTTTTCAACACTAACACAAGTGCGAAAAGTGGTTTTTCAACACTAACACAAGTGCGAAAAGTGGTTTTTCAACACTAACACAAGTGCGAAAAGTGGTTTTTCAACACTATCACAAGTGCAAAAAGTGTTTTTTCAACACTAACACAAGTGCGAAAAGTGGTTTTTCAACACTAACACAAGTGCGAAAAGTGGTTTTTCAGCACGAACTCAAGTGCGAAAAGTGGTTTTTCAACACTAACACAAGTGCGAAAAGTGGTTTTTCCACACTAATACAAGTGCAAAAGTGGTTTCCTGCACCAACACAAGTGCGAAAAGTGGTTTTTCAACACTATCACAAGTGCAAAAAGTGTTTTTTCCACACTAATGCAAGTGCAAAAGTGGTTTCCTGCACCAACACAAGTAAGATAAGTGGTTTTTCAACACTAACACAAGTGCGAAAAGTGGTTTTTCAACACTAACACAAGTGCGAAAAGTGGTTTTTCAGCACGAACTCAAGTGCGAAAAGTGGTTTTTCAACACTATCACAAGTGCAAAAAGTGTTTTTTCCACACTAATGCAAGTGCAAAAGTGGTTTCCTGCACCAACACAAGTAAGATAAGTGGTTTTTCAACACTAACACAAGTGCGAAAAGTGGTTTTTCCACACTAATACAAGTGCAAAAGTGGTTTCCTGCACCAACACAAGTGCGAAAAGTGGTTTTTCAACACTATCACAAGTGCAAAAAGTGTTTTTTCCACACTAATACAAGTGCAAAAGTGGTTTCCTGCACCAACACAAGTGCAAAAAGTGGTTTTTCAACACTAACACAAATGCGAAAAGTGGTTTTTCAACACTATCACAAGTGCAAAAAGTGTTTTTTCCACACTAATACAAGTGCAAAAGTGGTTTCCTGCACCAACACAAGTGCGAAAAGTGTTTTTTCAACACTAACACAAGTGCGAAAAGTGGTTTTTCAACACTAACACAAGTGCGAAAAGTGGTTTTCCAACACTAACACAAGTGCGAAAAGTGGTTTTTCCACACTAATACAAGTGCAAAAGTGGTTTCCTGCACCAACACAAGTGCGAAAAGTGGTTTTTCAACACTATCACAAGTGCAAAAAGTGTTTTTTCCACACTAATGCAAGTGCAAAAGTGGTTTCCTGCACCAACACAAGTAAGATAAGTGGTTTTTCAACACTAACACAAGTGCGAAAAGTGGTTTTTCAACACTAACACAAGTGCGAAAAGTGGTTTTTCAGCACGAACTCAAGTGCAAAAAGTGGTTTTTCAACACTATCACAAGTGCAAAAAGTGTTTTTTCCACACTAATGCAAGTGCAAAAGTGGTTTCCTGCACCAACACAAGTAAGATAAGTGGTTTTTCAACACTAACACAAGTGCGAAAAGTGGTTTTTCCACACTAATACAAGTGCAAAAGTGGTTTCCTGCACCAACACAAGTGCGAAAAGTGGTTTTTCAACACTATCACAAGTGCAAAAAGTGTTTTTTCCACACTAATACAAGTGCAAAAGTGGTTTCCTGCACCAACACAAGTGCAAAAAGTGGTTTTTCAACACTAACACAAATGCGAAAAGTGGTTTTTCAACACTATCACAAGTGCAAAAAGTGTTTTTTCCACACTAATACAAGTGCAAAAGTGGTTTCCTGCACCAACACAAGTGCGAAAAGTGTTTTTTCAACACTAACACAAGTGCGAAAAGTGTTTTTTCAACACTAACACAAGTGCGAAAAGTGGTTTTTCCACACTAATACAAGTGCAAAAGTGGTTTCCTGCACCAACACAAGTGTGAAAAGTGGTTTTTCAACACTAACACAAGTGCGAAAAGTGGTTTTTCAACACTATCACAAGTGCAAAAAGTGTTTTTTCCACACTAATACAAGTGCAAAAGTGGTTTCCTGCACCAACACAAGTGCAAAAAGTGGTTTTTCAACACTAACACAAGTGCGAAAAGTGGTTTTTCAACACTATCACAAGTGCAAAAAGTGTTTTTTCCACACTAATACAAGTGCAAAAGTGGTTTCCTGCACCAACACAAGTGCGAAAAGTCGTTTTTCAACACTAACACAAGTGCGAAAAGTGGTTTTTCAACACTATCACAAGTGCAAAAAGTGTTTTTTCCACACTAATACAAGTGCAAAAGTGGTTTCCTGCACCAACACAAGTTCGAAAGGTGGTTTTTCAACACTAACAGAAGTGTGGAACGTAGTCTTGCAACACCAACACAAGTGTGGAAAGTGGTTTTGCATCACGAGCACAAGTGTGGTAAGTGGTTTTGCAACACGAACAGAAGTGCGAAAAGTGGATTTCATCACTAACATGAGCGCGAAAAGTGGTTTTGCAACAATTACACAAAGGCGAAAAGTGGTTTGCAACAATTACACAAGTGCGAAAAGTGGTTTTGCATTGCCAGCACAAGTGTGGAAAGTGGTTATGCAACACCAACACAAGTGTGAAAAGTGGTTTTCAACACTAACATAAGTGCGAAAAGTGGTTTTCAATGCAACCACAAGTGCGGAAAGTGGTTCTGCAACACTAACACAAGTGTGGAAAATGGTTTTGCAACACGACCACAAGTGGGAAAAGTGGTTTTCAACACGAACACCAGTGCAAAAAGTGGTTTTGCATTGCCAGCACAAGTGTGTAAAGTGGTTTTGCAACACCATCAAAAGTGGGGAAAGTGGCTTTGCATTACTCACACAAGTGTGAAAAGTGGTTTTCAACACGAACACAAGTGCAAAAAGTGGTTTTCAACGCCATCACAAGTGCGGAAAGTGGTTCTGCAACATTAACACAAGTGTGAAAAGTGGTTTTCAACACTAACACAAGTGTGAAAAGTAGTTTTCTACACTAACACAAGTGCAGAAAGTGATTTTGCAACACTAACAAAAGTGTGGGAAGTGGTTTTGCAACACTAACACAAGTGCGAAAAGTGGATTTCAACAATAACAAGAGCGCGAAGTGATTTTGCAACAATTACACAAGTGCGAAAATTGGTTTTGCATTGCCTGCACAAGTGCAGAAAGTGGTTTTGCAACACCAACACAAGTGCGGATAGTGGTTCTGCAACACGAACACAAGTGTGAAAAGTGGTTTTGCATCACTTGCTCAAGTGTGGCAAGTGGTTTTGCAACACAAACGGAAGTGCGAAAAGTGGATTTCAACACTAACAGGAGCGCGAAAAGTGGTTCTGCAAACAATTACACAAGGGCAAAAAGTGGTTTGTAACAATTACACAAGTGCGAAAAGTGGTTTTGCATTGCCAGCACAAGTGTGGAGAGTGGTTATCCAACACCAACACAAGTGTGAAAAGTGGTTTTCAACACTAACATAAGTGTGAAAAGTAGTTTTCTACACGAACACAAGTGCGAAAAGTGGTTTTCCATCACCAGCACAAGTGTGGAAAGTGGTTTTGCAACACCAACACAAGTGCGGAAAGTGGTACTGCAACAATAACACAAGTGTGGAAGGTGGTTTTGCAACACAAATAGAAGTGCGAAAAGTGGATTTCATCACTAACAGGAGTGCGAAAAGTGGTTTTGCAACAATTCCACAAGGGCGAAAAGTGGTTTTGCAACAATTACACATGTGCGAAAAGTGGTTTTCAACACTAACACAAGTGCAAAAAGTGGTCTTCAATGCAACCACAAGTGCGGAAAGTGGTTCTGCAACACTAACACAAGTGTGGAAAATGGTTTTGCAACACGACCACAAGTGGGGAAAGTGGTTTTCAACACGAACACAAGTGTGTAAAGTGGTTTTGCAACACCAACAAAAGTGGGGAAAGTGGCTTTGCAATACTCGCACAAGTGCGAAAAGTGGTTTTGCATTGCCAGTACAAGTGTGGAAAGTGGATTTCAACACCAACAGGAGCGCGAAAAGTGGTTTTGCAATACTCACACAAGTGCGAAAAGTGGTTTTCAACACTAACACAAGTGCGAAAAGTGGTTTTCAACGCCATCACAAGTGCGGAAAGTGGTTCTGCAACACTAACACAAGTGTGAAAAGTGGTTTTGCATCACTTGCTCAAGTGTGGAAAGTGGTTTTGCAACACGAACAGAAGTGCGAAAAGTGGATTTCAACACTAACAGGAGCGCGAAAAGTGGTTTTGCAACAATTACAGAAGTGCGAAAATTGGTTTTGCATTGCCTGCACAAGTGCGGAAAGTGGTTACGCAACACCAACACAAGTGTGATAAGTGGTTTTGCAACACCAACACAAGTGCGGAAAGTGATTCTGCAACACGAACACAAGTGTGAAAAGTGGTTTTGCATCACTTGCTCAAGTGTGGAAAGTGGTTTTGCAACACGAACAGAAGTGCAAAAAGTGGATTTCAACACTAACAGGAGCGCAAAAAGTGGTTTTGCAACAATTACAGAAGTGCGAAAATTGGTTTTGCATTGCCTGCACAACTGCAGAAAGTGGTTTTGCAACACCAACACAAGTGCGGATAGTGGTTCTGCAACACGAACACAAGTGCGAAAAATGGTTTTCAACACTAACACAAGTGCGAAAAGTGGTTTTCAACGCCATCACAAGTGCGGAAAGTGGTTCTGCAACACCAACACAAGTGTGAAAAGTAGTTTTATACACAAACACAAGTGCGGAAAGTGATTTTGCAACACTAACAAAAGTGTGGAAAGTGGATTTCAACAATAACAAGAGCGCGTTATTGTTGAAATCCACTTTTTACTCTTGTTTTAGTGATGCAGAACCACTTTCTGTACTTGTGTTGGTGTTGCATTACCACCTTCCGCACTTGTGTTAGTGATGCAAAACCACTTTTCGCGCTCCTGATATTGTTGAAATCCACTTTTCGCACTTGTGTTAGTGTTGCAGAACCACTTTCCGCACTTGTGTTAGTGTTGAAAAACCACTTTCCACACTTTTGATAGTGTTGCAAAATCACTTTCCGCACTTGTGTTAGTGTAGAAAACTACTTTTCACACTTGTGTTAGTGTTGCAGAACCACTTTCCGCACTTGTGATGGCGTTGAAAACCACTTTTCGCACTTGTGTTAGTGTTGAAAACCACTTTTCGCACTTGTGCTGGCAATGCAAAACCACTTTTCGCACGAGTGACAGACACATTGTATAGTGCTGCCCGATAAACGGGCTTTTCAGAGTACACGAGTTTGGTTTTGCTGAATAAAGAAACTCGGATGAATTCCAGTCTTTTGTCGCGTCAATCCTTTCAACTCGCGTAGGAGCACAGCTCCTTCAGGGTGACAGATTGTACAGAGTGACAGATTGTACAGAGTGACAGATTGTACAGAGTGACAGATTGTACAGAGTGACAGATTGTACAGAGTGACAGATTGTACAGAGTGACAGATTGTACAGAGTGACAGATTGTACAGAGTGACAGATTGTACAGAGTGACAGATTGTACAGAGTGAAAGATTGTACAGAGTGACAGATTGTACAGAGTGACAGATTGTACAGAGTGACAGATTGTACAGAGTGACAGATTGTACAGAGTGACAGATTGTACAGAGTGACAGTTTGTACAGAGTAACAGGTTGTACAGAGTAACACGTTGTACAGAGTGACACATTGTACAGAGTAACACATTGTACAGAGTTACATATTGTACAGAGTGACAGATTGCACAGAGTGACATATTGCACAGTGACATATTGTACAGTGACATATTGTACAGTGACAGATTGTACAGTGACAGATTGTACAGTGACAGATTGTACAGTGACAGATTGTACAGTGACAGATTGTACAGTGACAGATTGTACAGTGACAGATTGTACAGTGACAGATTGTACAGTGACAGATTGTACAGTGACAGATTGTACAGTGACATTGTACAGTGCCATTGTACAGTGACAGGTTGTACAGTGACAGGTTGTACAGTGAGAGGTTGTACAGTGACAGATTGTACAGTGACAGATTGTACAGTGACAGATTGTACAGTGACAGATTGTACAGTGACAGATTGTGCAGTGAAAGATTGTGCAGTGAAAGATTGTACAGAGTGCCAGATTGTACAGAGTGCCAGATTGTACAGAGTGACATATTGTACAGAGTGACATATTGTACAGAGTGACATATTGTACAGAGTGACATATTGTACAGAGTGCCAGATTGTACAGAGTGCCAGATTGTACAGAGACATATTGTACAGAGACATATTGTACAGAGTGACATATTGTACAGAGTGACATATTGTACAGAGTGACAGATTGTACAGAGTGACATATTGTACAGAGTGACATATTGTACAGAGTGACATATTGTACAGAGTGACATATTGTACAGAGTGACAGATTGTACAGAGTGACAGATTGTACAGAGTGACATATTGTACAGAGTGACATATTGTACAGTGACATATTGTACAGAGTGACATATTGTACAGAGTGACAGATTGCACAGAGTGACAGATTGCACAGAGTGACATATTGTACAGTGACATATTGTGCAGTGACATGTTGTACAGAGTGACATATTGTACAGAGTGACATATTGTACAGAGTGACATATTGTACAGAGTGACAGATTGTACAGAGTGACATATTGCACAGAGTGACATATTGTACAGAGTGACACATTGTACAGAGTGACACATTGTACAGAGTGACATATTGTACAGAGTGACATATTGTACAGAGTGACATATTGTACAGAGTGACAGATTGTACAGAGTGACATATTGCACAGAGTGACATATTGCACAGAGTGACATATTGTACAGAGTGACACATTGCACAGAGTGACATATTGCACAGAGTGACATATTGCACAGAGTGACACATTGCACAGAGTGACATATTGTACAGAGTGACACATTGTACAGAGTGACATATTGCACAGAGTGACATATTGCACAGAGTGACACATTGTACAGAGTGACATATTGTACAGAGTGACACATTGTACAGAGTGACACATTGTACAGAGTGACACATTGTACAGAGTGACACATTGTACAGAGTGACACATTGTACAGAGTGACATATTGTACAGAGTGACAGATTGTACAGAGTGACAGATTGTACAGTGACAGATTGTACAGTGTCAGGTTGTAGTGTCAGGTTGTACAGAGTGACAGATTGTACAGTGACAGATTGTACAGTGTCAGGTTGTACAGTGTGACAGATTGTGCAGTGACATGTTGTACAGAGTGACAGATTGTACAGTGTCAGGTTGTACAGAGTGACAGATTGTGCAGTGACATGTTGTACAGTGTCAGGTTGTACAGAGTGACATATTGTACAGAGTGACATATTGTTTAGTGAAATATTGTACAGTGACATATTGTACAGTGACATATTGTGCAGTGACATATTGTACAGTGACATATTGTACAGTGACAGATTGTACAGTGACAGATTGTACAGTGACAGATTGTAGTGACATATTGTACAGTGACAGATTGTACAGTGACAGATTGTACAGTGACAGATTGTAGTGACATATTGTACAGTGACATATTGTACAGTGACATATTGTACAGTGACATATTGTACAGTGACATATTGTACAGTTACATATTGTACAGTGACATATTGTACAGTGACATATTGTACAGTGACAGATTGTACAGTGACAGATTGTACAGTGACAGATTGTACAGTGACAGATTGTACAGTGACAGATTGTACAGTGACAGATTGTACAGTGACAGATTGTACAGTGACATATTGTACAGTGACATATTGTACAGTGACATATTGTACAGTGACATATTGTGCAGTGACATATTGTACAGTGACATATTGTACAGTGACAGATTGTACAGTGACAGATTGTACAGTGACAGATTGTACAGTGACATATTGTACAGTGACATATTGTACAGTGACATATTGTACAGTGACATATTGTACAGTGACATATTGTACAGTGACATATTGTACAGTGACATATTGTACAGTGACAGATTGTACAGTGACAGATTGTACAGTGACATATTGTACAGTGACATATTGTACAGTGACATATTGTACAGTGACATATTGTACAGTGACAGATTGTACAGTGACAGATTGTACAGTGACAGATTGTACAGTGACAGATTGTACAGTGACAGATTGTACAGTGACAGATTGTACAGTGACAGATTGTACAGTGACAGATTGTACAGTGACAGATTGTACAGAGTGACAGATTGTACAGAGTGACAGATTGTACAGTGATAGATTGTACAGTGACAGATTGTACAGTGACAGATTGTACAGTGACAGATTGTACAATGACAGATTGTACAGTGACAGATTGTACAGTGACAGATTGTACAGTGACCGATTGTACAGTGACCGATTGTACAGTGACCGATTGTACAGTGACCGATTGTACAGTGACAGGCTGTACAGAGTGACATGTTGTACAGTGACAGATTGTACATTGACAGATTGTACAGTGAAAGATTGTACAGAGTGACAGATTGTACAGAGTGACAGATTGTACAGAGTGACAGATTGTACAGTGAAAGATTGTACAGAGTGACAGATTGTACAGAGTGACAGATTGTACAGAGTGACAGATTGTACAGTAACAGATTGTACAGAGTGACATATTGTACAGAGTGACATATTGTACAGAGTACTGAACGTCCGTGAACTATCTGAGCATCTACTGATGAATATCTGAGCACTACTGTGAACATCCTGGAAATACTATCTGACCTAAAATGTTTATTCCAAATCCAGCTCTTATATTTACCCTGATCCATCTGTCAACCACCTTTTGGCAACCAGCCAGATGAGATACAGATCATCTGTTTTTCATTTTGGATTACTAATGTTCCAGCTGAATCGAAATGACATGTCCCCAAAAAATTGATGAAATTATTGTTAAAAAATGAAGTCATTCACAATATTACTCAATAAGACAATCGAATATGTACAGTACCATTCATAACATACAAGAACTTCCTTTGGAAAAAAAGCAATTATTTATACTAGACTCAAGTTATGGAATTCGTTTGAAGTTAGAAACTATTGGTGTTAATCCTACTATTGATTTGTAATTGGTCACTGGCTTTGACAAATATACAAATATTTATTAGGGACCTGAGGCATCAAAAAGCTACATATATCGAACAATTTCAAATACAACAACTCGCCGCAATCAGAGCATTTAAATTGCATCATATTTGGCAATAAATGTGAATTGTTGCTCCCAGCTTGCCGGCTCCATGCCAGAAGACGCCATTTGTATTTTTGCCTTATTCATCACGACCTCATTTAGAATCCCGTGCGGGCATGGCCAACTTGCTAATAGCTTTAAACACAATCCCAAAGGTTTATTATTAGAGAAGTATATAATAAATTTATTCAATAACTGATAGTAAATGAGTGATATTGCATACCAGCTGATTCCTCCTCCACCCATTTGTGTTCCTTTGTGTTTGGTTCGCTTCAATTTGTCCACCTCGTTAGTATTCTCAACAAAGTTATCTTATTTCACAATATTTATGTGTCTGCATATTTTTTTATCACAAACCATTATAATCGGGGCCTGAAATTTTACAAGTCATCCTTTTATGCATCATATTGTACAGTGACATCCTTTTATCCCTGGTGTTGGGCTAGCGGCTAGGGTGCCGGCTTAGGATCCTAGCATCCTGGGTTCGAATCCCGGTCGATCGCTGCATTAACGCCAGGCGGTGTTGACTCAGCCTGTCATCCTTCCGAGGTCGGCAAATTGAGTACCAGTTCACTGGTAATTCCCTGCTTGTCGTTAAAGGCGGCAAAAAGGGTTGGCGTCAGGAAGGGCATCCGGCCGTAAAACATTGCTTCAAAAAGGGGACCGAAAAACAACAACAACCACAGTTCCCGAAAAAGGCCAACCCCTGCTTGCGGGGAAAAATGGCCTGTAAAGGTGTTTTTTTTTTTTTTTTTTTTTCTTTTATGCAGGTTCCTCCACTATTCTCATAACAAGGTGCATGTTTCTTGTGTCCGATTGATTCAAGAGTGGAAATAAACTCTCACTCTCCCATGATACCCTGTTTCACATGGACACAATTGGGCTATTGATTTATATTCCTCCCTAAACCTACGTAATTAATAAAATGGCAAAGAGGATCACAAGGTAATGATGTTTTGGGCTTTATAAGAGTCCAATTAAATTTCACCGTTTGTTCACTTTTAAGCACAAACCTACTGAGCAATGTCAGTGGTGCATTTTATTCCAAGATACATTTGGCCTAGAATGTTCAACTTTATTGCAATCAAAAACTGTCCAAGTAACATTATACCAAGAATGACAGATCGAAAACTTCATGTACGAGAACTTTGGTGAGAAGATAAAAAGGTTTTGGTGGCCAATTCAGCGAGAAGATCTGAATAGACTGTACAGCCGGTAGAAGACAAAGCTGCACATGAGGACTGTTCTGCTATCAATGCCTGCTCGACTTCCCCGTCACCATGGTCCATTTCTGCTCGAAACCGATCGACCAAGTCCTTCCAAGCATCTCCGGATTTGCTTTGGCTGGATTGCGTTGAGGCCTGGATTTCCACAGCTCTACGAAAGAGCTCTGCTCGATAAGTTGCGCAGAGCTTTGGGTAGATTTTAGTGGCTTGTGAGAGAAGAACTGGTGGCAGCTGCCAGAACAAGGAATGCCACAGATTTGGAGTAGTAATGAGGCTTGAGGTCACTGGGTCAACAGAAGTGTCCACGGCTGTGGTGACAGAGGCACAAAGAGCTGAAAGTGCAGTTGGCATCTTCGACAAACAGTGCAGGCCTGCTTCAAAACTCAGCTTGCCTGCCTCAATACCCCTTTTATTGCCTTCATTCTCAGATTCATGGGAAGGAGCCTGGCTGGGGATACGAGGAAGCTGCAATAGTCGATTGCGTAGTGCAAGACCAAAGGCCTGAATGAATGGAGAAGGGGCTGCAGTGTGCATGGCCCTGTGTGGACTATCTGCTGCTCGCAACAGCTGCAATGTGGCAGTTATGCGAGCCTCCCGAGCAACCTGTTGGAAGGAGCAAAAATACCGGTTGTTACATTTACTAAGTCCTCAAGACCGATTGTTGATTTATGCTTAACACCTGCAATCTCTTGCGTCTTGCATTCACACTCCAATTGCACACCACTGCCACATACTCACCATCTCCACATCAAACGTTTGTGGGTCGAGGCCCAATTCCTGCAGAACTACTTTCTGCACCACCCAATCATTAAGGTCCTGAGGCCACCCTGTGCCAGTCTGTAATGATGACATCAACAAGGAGAGGGCAAGCAAGCGGCGGGCATGTGCCAGGTGGGCAAACTTGAGCTGCAGAGGGTGGTGACGAAGAGCCCGGTCCACAGCCCTACGAAGCCTTGGTCTTGTCTGACAGTGGGAGTAGACTTTCTGTTCATCACAGAAGATGCATAACACACATCACGTTAAAAGCTAACACACATCACATTAAAAGACCAGTGCACGGCTCATGGTGCTGAGATACACCTCAGTGCACAGCTCGTGGTGCTGAGATACACCTCAGTGCACGGCTCGTGGTGCTGAGATACACCTCAGTGCACGGCTAATGGTGCTGAGATACACTTCAGTGCACGGCTCGTGGTGCTGAGATACACCTCAGTGCACGGCTCGTGGTGCTGAGATACACCTCAGTGCACGGCTAATGGTGCTGAGATACACTTCAGTGCACGGCTCGTGGTGCTGAGATACACCTCAGTGCACGGCTCGTGGTGCTGAGATACACCTCAGTGCACGGCTCGTGGTGCTGAGATACACCTCAGTGCACGGCTCGTGGTGCTGAGATACACCTCAGTGCACGGCTCGTGGTGCTGAGATACACCTCAATGCACGGCTCGTGGTGCTGAGATACACCTCAGTGCACGGCTCGTGGTGCTGAACACAGGCCTTCATGTCTCGGACGTACTGCTCGAATAATTTGTGGGCTGGGAATGCAAAGGGGAGATAAGCCCGGTGCAATACGGTAATACCCTCGCGAGTCGTGCAGCGAATCTAGAATTGAGAAGTCGTCACCGAGGTTCCATAATATGGTGCAATCAGAACACAAATATTTGGGAAAATACCAGTATTTGTACGAAGACAAATGTGTTGAGAAGAAAAGAGTACATAAAATTTTCAACTCTGTTTTGGGTCTTTGGGGTATTTTGGGTCTTCGCGGTATTTTGGGTCTTTAACAGTCTTCATGGTCTTTAACAGTCTTCAGGATTTTTAAGTCTGCAGGGTCTTTTGGGTCTTCAGGGTCTTTGTGGTGTTTTGGGTCTTCAAGAGTTTTGGGGTATTTTGGGTATTCGGGGTATTTAATTTTTTTGTATACAAGATTGAGGCTCCACCCAAATTTTCAACTCTGACTGTCATAACGGTTAGAATACGTTGCAGACTACTGGACCAAGAAAACCAAGAAGGCTAATGGTGGCTGCAAAGCTAGATGGACACACATTGAGTTCTTGTATTACACCAAGTGTCAGGTGTTTGTTACCCTGCACATACAATGTGAAAAGCGGGGTTAAGCAAATGGTTCATGTCTGTCCGTCCGTCTTATCAGATTATAATCGAAGAACAACTTCTTTAAAGGTCCACATACTCAGAAAATAATGTTTAGTTTAATGAATAGATATGGCTTAACTTAACACTTAATCGTTGTTTTCTTGAATAAATTTGGAAGGGAGATTTTAATGTTTGTTGGTGTTCTTTTACGCTCGATTGGCCTCTCACCCACAAATTGCGATTTGATAAGGTCATATATCATGTGACCTGCCACATCATCTTGATACTTTTGCTGTGGTGCTTGTGTTTACATGTGGCCTACATACAATCTGAACTCTGAAAAAGTATGTACTCCGAATGCCACCGACAGTGCCAATAGAAAGTCTACACCCCCTTTCAAAATTTTCACCATATGTTGCCTTATAGCCTGGAATTAAATTGCATTATATCAGACTTTTTTCCACCTTTAATTACAATTTTAAAAAATTAATGAAAAACACAAAAGTTGAATATTTTAGTTGGATAAGTGTCCACCCCACTTATAATAGCAATTGTAAATTATCTCAGGTGTAACCAATCACCTTCAAAATCACACACCAAGTTAATTGACCTCCACCTGTGTTAAATTGTAGTCATTCTGATTATTTCAAAATAAAATCAGCTTTTCCTGCAGGTTTCCTCCGCTAGGTAGTGCATTTCACAGCAAAGACTCAACCATGAGCACCAATAAGCTTCAAAAGACCTCTGGGATAGAGTTGTGGAAAGGCACAGATCAGGGGATGGGTATAGAAATATTTCAAAGGCCTTGGATATCCCTTGGAGCACAATCAAGACAATCATTAAGACATGGAAGGTGTATGGTACGACCAAGACCCTGCCTACATCAGGCCGTCCCTCCAAACAGGATGACCAAACGAGGAGACTGATCAGAGAGGCCACCAAGAGGCCAATGGCAACTTTGAAAGAGCTACAGGCCTTTATGGCAAAGACTGGTCACTGTGTGCATGTGACAACAATATCCCAAGCACTCCACAAATCAGACCTGTATGGTAGGGTGGCAATAAGGAAACTATCACTCAAAAAGCCAACCTTGAGCCCTATTTGAGGTATGCATAAAAACACTCCAGAGATTCTGAAGCCATGTGGCAAAAAGTTTTGTGGTGTGATGAACCTTTTTTGCCTAAAAGCAAAAAATTACGTTTGGCACAAACCCAATCACCCAAAGAACACCATCCCTAATATGAAGCATGGTGGTGGCAGCATCATGTTATGGGAAGTTTCTCATCAGCAGAGACTGAGGCATTTGTCAGGATAGAGGGAAAATAGATGGAGCAAAACACAGAAAAATCAAAAAGGAAAACCTACTGCCCTCTGAAAGAAAGCTGAAATTGGGATGGAAGTTTACCTTTCAGCATGACAATGATCCGAAGCACACAGCCAAAGCGACACTGGGGTGGCTACGGAACAAAAAGACAAATGTCCTTGAGTGGCCAGTCAGAGCACTGACCTAAATCCAATCGGAAATCTTTGACATGACTTGAAGATTGCTGTCCATCAATGCTCCCCACACAACTTGACCTTGAACAGTTTTGTACAGAAGAATTGGCAAATACCACCCAATCAAGGTGTGCAAAGTTGGAGAACTATCCCAACAGACTCACAGCTCTAATTGCTGTAAAAGGTGCTTCCACCAAGTATTAACTCTGGGGATGGACACTTATCCAACCATTATATCCTAGTTTTGTGTTTTTAATTAATTTTCTGATATTTGTAGAATTTGTTTTTCACATGGAAGTTGTGAGTTACTATGTGTAAATAAAGGTGGAAAAGGTCTGATTTAATGCAATTTAATTCCAGGCCATAAGGCAACAAAAGGTGAAAATTTTGAAAGGGGTGTAGACTTTCTATAGGCACTGTATATACTTAAACACTGTGTGGGGTATTGTGTTCTATGAAATCTCTAGTGTTGAGCAGCAGTGAACGAGCTACAAGCCAGTGCTGATAATGATTCTGCCACTTGTTTTAAATAATAAATACACTGGCTTGTTTTGACGAAGTACTCGAGGAAGCGAAGTATTATGCTGCATCAGGGAGGAATTAACACCTCCATTGTTCTGACAGTTTTGCTAATCACTGTAGTTGATCTAGCTTCATCCTGTACTCTAAATCGACTTATCTATGAAAAAAAAAATGCGAAAATTAGCCAACTCGACTTGTACTCCACATCGACATAGGTCGACAGATATGGTACAAGCATCCCCCACGAGCCTTATCAGTCAATAAACAAATGTTGAATGAAAATGAAAAAAGGATTTTAAAGAAAAGAGAACTGTTTAAAAATAAATAAATGTTGGCTCCTCCATGAGCTTCGACGTTATATCCAAAATAAATAGATTATTATACCATACCTCCATGTGCCGGGCCCAAGTGAATGCCCGGGCAACTTGTACCTCTCCTTGAGGCCTGGCTCCAGCCAGAACATCGACGAAGGCTCTGACATCAGCACCCAGAGATGGCATGGCATCACCTACGTATCACTGACATTGACAAAATAGATATATATGACCACAGGTATATCACTCATCAATTTCCCTTCCAGAAATTATGACATAAAACTCAACGTTTAAACGTTTCTCAGACACAAGCACTTCAGATGTATGTCCCATCAGTATTTTGATTTTCATGCTGAGCAAGTTGTTGGTTTTATATGAGATTTACCACAAAACGAATGCCCATTTTATATATCTGGGCAACAGTAAATAGTTTCCAAAATCCTTTGTAGGAGTCAGTCCTGGTCGTGAATGGTCATCGTCATTATACAGAAGTAAAAGGTGATCAGGTTTAAACTTCCGATCGTTCCATCAATAGGGTTGGTATTAGTCACAACTACTTAAAATAATTGAACATAATTTATTGTGGGATGTATATGTTTGTTGGGTAGTCATGGTAAAATTTGATGAGAGGAGAACCAATGTTTGGCCAACCTGCCCTTAAGTTAATCCATGTGATGGTGAAGTTACCACAAACTGAGGAAGGCTATTCCATTTCTCAGTTACTCTTTGGCTGATACTTTTATTGTTCAGTACGTTCCGTTCATACTTTTTTGTATTACTTCTACTTTTCATTCCAATTATCCCCATTTATTTATCCTCATAGAGTACAGTAATCTCTGTAGCCGCTGCCAACGCAATACATTTGTTTGGGGTAGGTGTCACAAGAGGATTGAGTAAAACTGAAATCGACGACCTGGACAGCATTTGCTCGAGTACCACGATAGCATGGTTACCATGGAGACCACCATGTTGTGACCGCCAAGTGGTTTAAGCACTCAAGCAATCACTCCAACTAAACGGTTCATACGGAACGGCTGCCTTGGCAAGCGATAAGCCATTCACCTCGCCACCAAAGGGGGATGGAGGTTATGTTTTCACCCCTGTCTGTCTGTCCATTTGTTTGTTTGTGAACAAAATATCTCGAAAAGTTGTGGACGGATTCGGACGAAATTTGGCAGAGATGTAGCGTATGTGACGAGGACAAAATTATTAGATTTTGGTGAAGATCCGGATTCGGATCCGGCTACTAGAATTTTTTAAGTGATTCTTCACCAATGGGAGACGGGGCCAGAAACGATACATAGCGGAATATCTCAAAAAGTTGTGGACGGATTCGGACGAAATTTGGCAGAGATGTAGCGTATGTGATGAGGACAAAATTATTAGATTTTGGTGAAGATCCGGATTCGGATCCGGCTACTAGAATTTTTTAAGTGATTCTTCACCAATGGGAGATAGGGCCAAAAACGATACATAGCAGGATATCTCAAAAAGTTATGGACGGATTTGACAACAATTATTGGTGTATTGGTTGGGTGTCTGACAAGGACAAATACATACGATTTTGGTGAAGATCTGAATATAGATTCGGATATGAGAATTATTAATTTTTAAGTCAGTCTTCACCATTGGGAGATATGGCCAAAAATTATATATGGCAGGATATCTCAAAAAGTTATGGACGGATTTGGACAAAACTTGTTGACAGGTTGTGTGTGTGACAAGGATGAATCGATTCAATTTTGGTGAAGATCCGGATCCGGCTACTAGAATTTTTAAAGTGATTCTTCACCATTGGGAGATAGGGCCAAAAACGACACAGAGCAGGATATCTCAGAAAGTTAAGGACGGATTGGGATGAAACTTGGTGGACCGTTTGTGTGTGTGACAAGGAAGAATCGATTCGAATTTGGTGAAGATCTGAATATGGATTCGGATATGAGAATTATTTAATTTTAAAATGATTCTTCACCATTGGGAGATAGGGCCAAAAACGATATATAGCAGGATATCTCAAAAAGTTGTGGACGGATGATTTTGATTAAATGTGATTCTGCATTGCGATTTTCTGGTCTTCTCTGGGATACAAAACGTAAACTGTTCACCTGGTGGAGGAAGTTGGGAATAGTTGGGAATAGTTGGGAATGCAACACGCACATGGACCAAACTGACAGTGATACACTTTACATTCTCACATTCAATGGTCAAACGGTCGCATATTTGTAGCATCTTCGACAGGATAGAATAACTTTATTGGAGGAATAAATGTGTAAATCATCAGTGATTGTTTAAAAACACAAACGGAAAATGCTGAAGGTTACACACCTCGTCATAAGAGGAAGTTGAGCTACGATGACTGCCAAGCGTGGAGTTTGACGAAGAAGAAACATCTAAACAGGAAGTCCAAGATTAAATAAAAGGCGCGAAACAGAATAAAAGGCGTAAAAAACCCTTTAAGAAGTCTTACTGCATCTATATTTAAAGATTTATTACTGCACCTTGTAATAATCTGCAGCTGCATTGCGAAGTCTAACAAAGCATATTTTAAATAAATAAAGGGAAACAATGAAACAGTACGCGGTTATACACCTTAACAATTCCTACATGCATCATAAAGTCAATAAAGCTTGAGGATAGTATTATAGAAAGACTGCCACCGCAAGCGCGTACGCCTCCATCATGGAAACATTCACCGCTTAATGAGCATCAATGAATCGTGATCACGGGTCTCAACTAGTATTTCTTATTATTAAATTCGAGTAAATTTAGTGATGAAAATCTGTTTGGTAATGAAAACACCAAGCTGATAATTTGGATAATGAAGTTTGCTAAATCTTGGGTGTGTTGCAACTTGCATTACCAATACCAACTACAAGGGGTACTCGGTAGAGCGCATATCTCCAGCTCCGCTAGACTGAACTGCAATGCGATAATCAACTTCACAGAAACCCATCACGGTTGCCTGTCCAACTCACGATTTTAAGAGAAAATAGTCAGCAATAATAGCAAGGATCTGTCTAACCTCCGTAGTAAAAACACTGCTTGAGAGAATGCCACGCAGTTATTTGGGCGGTGTATAAACAACATATTGATACCTCTATTGTTTTTTGTTTTTTTGTTTTTTTTGTTTTTTTTGTATACTGAATCGAGGCTCGTGAAAGAGCTAACATTTATTTCACAAACAAATCAACCAGACAAACAAAATATACAAAAAGAGGGAGCGGAAGACAAGATGTGGCCTATCTTCACACATGCGATGCTTCACACATGCACCACAAGGCCCTTCACACTTATCGACTTAATATTGTTTTAACTGTCGCTTTGGTCAAATTACACTTTGGTAAAAACGTTCACATGGCAACCCCATTGCATAAGAAGGCAGAAATAATTGGGCTTTAGAATGGTCGGTATTACAACAACAACAACAACATGCATTTTAAAGGCCATTTTCCCTGCTAGAGCGGGGGTTAGCCTTGCGGTCCCCATGACAATCCTCTCCATTTTGCCATATTTTCTGCATCTCTCCTTGTTAACCCCCTTGCCCGCATTTCTTCTTCCACCATCTTCAGCCAAGTCTTTCTCGGTCTTCCCCGTCTTCTACTTCCTTCTACATTCATTTCCATCACTCTTCTAAACCAGTCACTTTCATCCTTCCTCAACACATGACCAAACCATCTCAACCTGTTCCTCTTCACAGCATCAATCACAGGCTCTATTCCCATCATCTTTCGCAATTCATCATTTGTCTTCCTCCCTCTCTCAACGATACTCCGCACATCCGTCGAACCATTCGCATTTCCACCCTTTCCAACCTTCGTTGCTGCTCTACGTTCATTACCCATGTCTCGCTCCCATAAATCATAACACTTCTCACACATGCAGCATACACCTTTCCCTTCAGCTTCAACGACACCCCTCATCATCAGCACGCCACTCAATTCCCGAAACTTCTTCCATGCACATCTCACTAAAGCAACCGTTGCCGAGTCTGATCCACCTTCTCCATTCAGCATGTCTCCGAGGTAGCAAAATGTTTTCACACCTTCCAGCTTCACGCCGTCTCCAAGATCCAACTCAACATTTCCTCCATCTGCAGCTCCCTCTGTGCACACCTTACATTTGAATGTAGCTGCCACACTGGTTAATGACCCTCTCAGACCACTACATTTTTGATGAACCCACTCAGCGCACATTGTACACTGAATGGAGTTCACTCCGACACCCTTCCTACACACAGCACAGGGCCACTTCCCAGTTCTTTCCACCTCACCACATGCTTTACCACTTGCCATCACCTTCGTCTTTCCAATATTCACCTTCAGACCTTTTGTCTCCATACATTCCTTCCACGTGTTCATCTTTTCCTTCAGTCCATCCATACTTTCCGCAATCAACACCAGATCATCTGCATACAACAACTCCCACAGTAAACCCTCCTTTACGTTCTGAGCCAGCACCTCCATCACAGCTACAAATAGTAGTGGACTTAGTACCGACCCCTGATGCACTCCCACCTTCACCTCAAACTCACCACTGTTCCCGTCCTTCGTCCTTACAGCTGTGCGCGCTCTTTTGTACATTGTCATCACTACTCTGATCAACCATTCCTCCACTCCTAACTTCCTCAATGCCCATGTCAATACTTTACGTGGAACCCGATCGAATGCTTTCTCCAGATCAACAAACCCAAGAAACAACTTCTTCCTCTTCTCCATGTACTTCTCCTGCAACTGCCTCACAATGAAAAGCACATCTGTCGTTCCTCTTCCTGGCATGATTCCAAACTGCATTTCGTCGATCTTCACTTTCTTCCTTATCCTCCTCTCCAACACCCTTTCCAATACCTTCATTCCATGCTCCTATAACTTTATCGCTCGGTACGAGCCACACTCTAGAGGGTCACCTTTCCCCTTGTATAGAGGGACGAGGGTACTCAGTTCCCAAACCACTGGAATGCGGCCTTCTTTCACCACCAGATTACAGATCTCTGTCATTCTCTTCACACCCCAATTTCCTGCTGCCTTCAACATATCTCCCACAACTCCCTTCGGCCCTCCCGCTTTTCTACCCTTCATTGCTTTTATCGCTTCCTCAACTTCCTTCTCAGTTATCTTCTCTGCCGGTCCTAAAACTGGGTTACTCTCTATTTTGCCATCCCATTCATTTTCTGTATTCAACAGCATTTCCATATATCTTTTCCATCTTCCTTTAATTCCATCTGGGAATCGGTATTCGGTATTCTCATACCGTAATTGTAAACCCACGGGCACTTCTTTGAGAAAGTCGGCAACATATCCTTTCCTATGTGTTTTTGTATGCTGAATCCAAAAAACAATGTTGCCAAGCTGAATTTTGAAGTTAACATGCCCAAAATGCCAAAATGCAAAATGGCCACCAATTCACACTAAAAAGCTTATATTTCAGCTACTAAAACTAAACAATGTAGTAAGTTGATTTTGGTGGCTATACCCACATTTTTGGGGACAAGAAAGTTGATTAAGCCAAAATAAATTCTTATTATGGCCACCATCTTGGATTTCAAGATGGCCACCATGGTCAAACAGGTATGATTTCTAATATATCAGAACTTGTAAGCCATCAAAAGATTAATTCTTGAAGCAATACATCCACTTTTATTCTGCCAAAAAATCTAGCCATGATGATAACTTTTCACATTTCATTCAATAGTTGTGCAGTTATTTTATGATACCGTACATATGCAATTCAAGACGTTTATGTAAGTTTTCAGATTTAAGTTTGGTTTATGCATGTGAGGTCTTGGTTAACATCAGCACAGGTACATAGTCCAGTACAAGGAAGTTTTGCTTTCCTGCACTTGCACCGGAGATTTCTGCAGCCAGTTTTGCATTGGCAATGAATAATTTCCAAACAAGCTTGGGGAATTGGCTCCAAGGACATAAGGATGGGTACAAGATCATTCTGTTCAATTTGCCATCCCATATCTTCTGGTTTGGGCAGTCTCTGTATGGCAATATTTGCCTGTCGCCACACCATCACCTGAAAGTGCACTCTTTGCATATGGAAACTGAAGGCATCACTTGTTGGTGGCAACTTTTCTGGACTGTCAGTGAGAGCAAAGAGCATATGGCGGGCCTCATCAAGTGAATCCACTGCAACCTTGTAAATCTTGCACATGAAACACTCTGCTTGTTTCATAGCATCACTTGTCAGTTCACCAAATTCAACATTCAAAAGAAGGTCAAAGTGATGCTTAAAGATTTCCCATGCTGTTTTTTTGGAATGGCCATATACAAATGAAGTAGTGTCTGTGCCGGTCAAAGCATGGAATTGAAGAATGGCTTTCTCAGATCCTTTAGGCAGCTTCTCAAACACTTCACGCAGGGGTATGTATTTTGGTTTTCTCACTGTCCCAGCCATCAACCATACTTTGCACATGCAGGAAATTTAATGTCGATGAGCCAGCAGAATAATAAGGACATCAACATCCCTTGAAACAAGAACAATGTTGTCCATAGCCATCTCTTTGCTCATGTGAATGGCATGCAAAATGAGTCTAGTATCCCCTTCTTCATGGTTGGCTGTGAGATTGGTCAAATTGAGACCTTGATTTGAGCTTATGACCCCTTCCTCATCAGAGAAACCACCAGCAACAACAATTGTTTTCTCTTGATCTTGAGTTTGAAGCATCAGTTCATCTGATATGAACTTGGCAAGGTCAACTTTATTTTCAGGAAGAGCAAGAAAACTTTCCCAATTGTTTGGAAGGGGAACATTGCGATCTTCGATGACTCGACGAACAGCATGAGTACTTCTGTTACGTCTTGATCGTGTGGATGCCTTGATTGATATTTTCCGGTATCTGTCAAATACTACATCGATCCTTTTGTTTGCACTTCCTTTTTGCAACACACATTTCATAAATGTATCTGCCACATGACCAAATGTTTTGGCCTTGTCTGGCTTTCCAAGTGCTACAACCAGTGCTTGGCCATCAATAATCAATCCTGATTCTCCTTCAAGTGTGATTGATGGTGGGCAAGTAACATGCTGTGTCAAGACATCGGCCAATATTGACTTTGTACCAGTTCTGAGAGATTTGTTCATTTCACAAAGTGATACTGGTACTGGCATGAGTTCATGTCGTAATATTACTTTCATGTTGACTTCCCGACCACCTTGGTAAGCAACAAGGAGACGGTGCAGGATACTTCGATCTTCTTTAAGAATGGTCTGCTTGGCAGTGTTCTTGTCTTGCATCTTTATTTCATACAGGGTTGCAGATACATTATTCTTGTGAATAGGACCTCGAAATTTATAGTTCTATTTTATTTTAGATGGTGGCCATAATAATAATTTATTTTGGCTTAATCAACTTTCTTGTCCCCAAAAATATGGGTATAGCCACCAAAATCAACTTTCTACATTGTTTAGTAACTGAAATATAAGCTTTTTAGTGTGAATTGGCGGCCATTTTGAATTTTGTCATTTTGGGCATGTTGACTTCAAAATTCAGCTTGGCAACATTGTTTTTTGGATTCAGCATACAAAAACACATAGAAAAAGATATGTTGCCG
Organism: Myxine glutinosa; assembly: GCF_964187855.1. Taxonomy (NCBI): domain Eukaryota; kingdom Metazoa; phylum Chordata; class Myxini; order Myxiniformes; family Myxinidae; genus Myxine; species Myxine glutinosa. The sequence goes on along the minus strand of NC_136267.1, from coordinate 133,050,354 downwards.
ACTTTCTCAAAGAAACGCCCGTAGATTCATTGATTGACAACTTTTGGAAATATCCGACCAGTCTATTTAATGAAGAAGAAGAAGAGATGACCCAGTACCGACTAAAGACACTACTTTACCAGAGCAGAGCAAGAGGAACCACTCAGCCGAAAACGGGAAGTATCCAATGGCGTGTTCGGCCGCCATTTTAGTAAGCAACTGCGCAAGCAACACCAGCTTAGAGCAGGGCATGACAACATTAGACGCTATAGGCCCACCTACAAGCACAACCATGGACGTCCAAAGGGGAGAGTCCGGGAGGGGGATTTGACCCCCCCCCCCCCCTCCGGACCTCTCCCCATTTTCCCTTTCGCTGAAGCACGTAAAATAAAGATAGCAGGTCCTTTGGACCGACTTTTATGTGTTGTACACTCCACCCTTAAAACGCGATTTTAATGTAAAATATCACAATGTGGGAGCCGTGCTCGCACGATAAAATCGGACAAAATGGACGACGCCAGGAATTAGGTTTCTCTGAGCTATTTATTCCCAGCTCACTCAAACGAACTCCAAAGCACTGAATCAGCCCATCGAACGGGCGGCAATATATATCAGAAACTCAACACACAAAAGCCACGCCTCTCAGGCGGGGCGTGGTATGCAAATAGATAAGCCACGCCTCTCAACGGGGCATGGTATGCAAGGCAAGCGTTCGCCCGGTAAAGGCAAGTCTCAACACGCCCGGGCGAGTCCGGACACGTGACCGCTCGCCGGTTGCATCATCGGCCGGTGCAGGGTAATTATGTCATGCTACCGGTAACCGCTACACGCGCCCCCCCCCTCCCCCCCCCCCCCCCCCCAGAATTAACATGCACCAGGAGAGTCAGTTTGAGGGGGGTCTTGGTGACCCGGCCGAAACGACCCCTGACGATTCGTGTGAGGGTGGTAGGTGGATGGTCGGGCGGGGGGCCTGGTTGACGGGGAGCGGCCCCGACGTGGAGGAAGGGCCAACCGTGGAGGTTGGTCGAGGTCCAAATGGGCCGGCTTGACGCGGTCCAGGGAGGTGCGGTCCGCCTTGCCGCCGATGTCGATGGTGAACGACTTGTCGTCCCTCTTCAGGACCCGGAAAGGTCCATCGTACGATGGCCGGAGCGGTCCCCGGTGTGCGTCGTGCTGGATAAAAACGTACTCCGCAGTGCGAAGTGCTGGGGGGACGTGGGGTTGGGGGCAGCCGTGGTGGGACGTGGGCACGGGGGCAAATCTCCTGGTGGCCTCCTGGAGGACCAAGCGTTGGCGAGCCGCGGACCAGGGGCCGGTGGCGTCAGGGATGAATTCGCCCGGCACGCGCAGTGGCTGGCCGTAGACCAGCTCGGCAGTGGAAGCCTGGAGGTCCTCTTTAGGGGCCGTTCGGAGGCCCAATAGGACCCACGGGAGCCTGTCGGCCCAACCGTCGTCCTGGAGGCTGGCCCTGAGAGCGGCCTTCATCGAGTGGTGGGACCGCTCGCACAAGCCGTTGGCTTGGGGGTGGTAGGCCGTGGTGCGGTGAAGCTTGACCCCCAAGGCCTGGGTGACCACACCCCAAAGCTCGGAGGTGAATTGCAGGCCTCTATCGGAGGAGATGTCCGAGGGGGCGCCGAAACGGGCAATCCAGGTGCTAATGAAGGCCTGCGCCACGTCGGCGGATGTTGTTGATGCCAGCGGGACGGCCTCCGGCCACCTGGTGGTCCTGTCCACCATTGTGAGGAGGTGGGTGAAGCCCCGCGAGGAGGGAAGGGGTCCCACCAGGTCCACATTGACGTGGTCGAAGCGCCGCACGGGCACGTCGAATGGTGCCAACGGGGCCTGGGTGTGCCGGTGGACCTTTGCGCGCTGGCAGGCGACACAGGTATTGGCCCAGTCGCGGACGTCTTTACGGAGCCCTTGCCAGACGAATTTCGCTGCCACGAGCTTCTGTGATGCTTTCTGGCCCGGGTGGGAAAGGCCGTGGAGGGCGTCAAAAATGTGCCGACGCCATCCGGTGGGCACGATGGGGCGAGGTTGGCCCAGGGAGACGTCGCACAGGAGAACTGTGCCTGTGTCCTCGAAGGGGACGTCGGCCAACCGCAGGCCTGTGTCCGCTGTCCGGAGGGCTTGCACTGTGGGATCGGCGGTCTGGTTGGCCGTCATGCGGGCAAAGTCCACACCCAGGTGGACGGCGTTCGCGCCGGACCGGGAGAGGCAATCGGCCACAGCGTTGTCCTTGCCCGCGACGTGCCGGATGTCCTTCGTAAATTCGGACACAGCGGAGAGGTGGCGCTGCTGGCGGGCCGACCACGGCTCCGTAACCTTGGCCATGGCGAAGACCAGGGGTTTGTGGTCTACAAATGCCGTGAACGGGCGGCCCTCCAAAAGATGGCGGAAGTGGCGAACAGCCAGGTAAAGGCTGAGGAGCTCGCGGTCGAAAGCGCTATACTTGCGCTCGTTATGGCGAAGCTGTCGGCTGAAGAAGGCCAGCGGTTGCCAAGCCCTGTTCACCCACTGTTTGTGCATGGCGCCCACCGCGTATTTGGAAGCGTCCGTGGTGAGGGCGATGGGTGCGTCGAGCACCGGGTGCGTCGAGCACCGGGTGCGTCGAGCACCGGGTGCGCCAGCATGGTCGCATTGGCGAGGGCCAGCTTAGCGCCCGTGAATGCCGCGTCCATCTCTGTGGTCCAGGCGACGTCGTGCTTGGCCTGCTTGCCCCCGAGGGCTTCGTACAGGGGGCGCATGAGTTGGGCAGCGCGAGGCACGAACCGATGCTAAAATTTACCATCCCCAAAACTTCCTGTAGGGCCTTGATGGAGCGGGGGCGCGGGAAACTTGTGACTGCATCCACCTTGGTAGGCAGCGGGACGGCCCCGCGCTTCGTGATGCGGTGCCCCAGGAAGTCGATGGCCATTATGCCAAACTGGCATTTCGCCGGGTTGATGATGAGGCCGTGCTGGCCGAGGCGCTCGAAAAGTGTGCGCAGGTGGACGAGGTGCTCCGCCCGGGAAGTGCTGGCGATGAGAATGTCATCCAGGTAGACAAACAGAAAGGTGAGATCGCGCAGCACACTATCCATCAGCCGCTGGAAGGCCTGGGCCGCGTTCTTAAGGCCGAACGGCATTCGGAGGAACTTGAAGAGGCCAAAAGGTGTAATTACAGCCGTCTTCGGAACGTCGGCCGGCCGGACAGGTACCTGGTGGTAGCCCCGAATGAGCTCGACCTTGGAGAAGATCACCCGCCCCGCCAAACGGGCGGAAAAGTCCTGTATGTGTGGTATCGGGTACCGGTCAGGGGTGGTGGTGTCGTTGAGGCGGCGGTAATCGCCGCATGGTCGCCATCCGCCAGCCGGTTTGGTCACGATGTGCAGGGGCGAGGCCCACACGCTATTCGAGCGCCGCACAATTCCCAATCGCTCCAGCGCGTCGAATTCCGCCTTCGCTACGGCGAGTTTGGCCGGGTCGAGGCGGTGAGCCCTGGCGTAGACCGGTGGACCTGTGGTCGGGATGTGGTGTTCGACACCGTGCTTGACGGCGACGCCCGAAAACGTCGACTGCGTGAGGGCGGGAAACTCGGCGAGTAGGCGGGTGAAATCGTCCACGGCTGGGAGCGCGCAGGCTAGCTTGGTCGGAGCGGAGCCGCTCAATGAGCAAGCGAGCGAGCTGAAGGTCTCCGCGTTGATGAGCCGATGCCGTTTGACGTCGACCAAAAGCCCATGCGCGCAAAGAAAATCTGCACCCAGCAAGGCCATAGGCACGTTCGCCGTGATGAAGTCCCATCTGAAGCGCTGGCCCCTGAAGCAGAATGCGACGCTGCGCGAACGGAAGGTGCGGATGGAGGAACCATTTGCGGCGACCAAAGCGGGGGCCACAAAGCGCGGCCTGTTTGTCCTCCACTGAGGCGGGTATCACGCTCAGCTGAGCGCCGGTGTCACACAAAAAACGCCGCCCAGACTCCGTGTCCGTGATAAACAGAAGGCTGCCTGAATGGCCGACGCTCATGGCAGGCAGCGAGCGCCGGCCTGGTCGTTTCCCGACCCGCCGAAAGTGCACGGTGGGCGGCACGTTCTGGCCTTCTGCCCGAACCTGGCGTGGTAATAGCACATGGTCCGCTCTGGTGGAGGCTCCGGCGGTCGCGTCGGGTTCGGTCGACGGGGCGTCGCGGCGGCCGCTGCCGCCAGTGGCACTAACTCGGCCGGTGGAGGCGCCGGTCGTGGCGCGGGCGTTGCCTCGGTCGGCCGAGGGTCCCAGGTGGCCGCTCCGACGTGTCGCCTGGCCGAGAAAAATTTATCGGCCTCCTTGGCCAGGGCGCGAGGGTCCGTGATGGGCGAATTAGCCAAAGCTAACCGTACCTGCCCGGGTAGCCGCTGGAGGAACAGCTCGTGGAAGAGGAAGTCCGGGCTGTGGTCACCGAGAAGAGCAAGCATGTGGTCCATGCTTTCGGATGGACGGGCCTCGCCCAGCTCCGGGAGGTCGAGTAGTTGTCGTGCGCGTTCAGTCTCCGTGAGTCCAAACGCACCGAGGAGTAGGTCTTTGAGCGCGCCGTATTTGTTGGCGTCCGGCGGGTGCTGTAGGAAGCTCAGAACCCGGGAAGCGGAGGAGGCATTGAGCGCAGAGACCGCGTGGTGGTAGCGCGTCGTATCCTCTGTAATCTTCCGCAGGGCGAATTGAGAAGCCGCTTGAGCAAACCAAACGGCCGCGTGAGATTCCTAAAAGCCCGGGAGCTTCAAAGCTACAGCTGACTCCATCGCCATGTTCGTAGAAAGGGGTCACCAATTGTGGGAGCTGTGCTCGCACGATAAAATCGGACAAAATGGACGACGCCAGGAATTAGGTTTCTCTGAGCTATTTATTCCCAGCTCACTCAAACGAACTCCAAAGCACTGAATCAGCCCATCGAACGGGCGGCAATATATATCAGAAACTCAACACACAAAAGCCACGCCTCTCAGGCGGGGCGTGGTATGCAAATAGATAAGCCACGCCTCTCAACGGGGCGTGGTATGCAAGGCAAGCATTCGCCCGGTAAAGGCAAGTCTCAACACGCCCGGGCGAGTCCGGACACGTGACCGCTCGCCGGTTGCGTCATCGGCCGGTGCAGGGTAATTATGTCATGCTACCGGTAACCGCTACAACAAAATGTTTTTTGCAAATTCCTTCTTGTACACTTTAGTAGGCTCCAATTTACCGAATTATGTTACGTTTCAACGAAAAGTTGTGGTTAATTATCGTTTTTGTGAACTTCATGTCTGGGAGCTTCAACAGGACAAGTCACAAAATTTTTGCCCCCCTTTGAATTATTTTGCCCGTTGCCTGGTGATGCCTGGTGATGCCTGGTGATGTTCTAATCCCGTTGACATTTTGAAAAAAAAATCAATTTTGTTTTTCTATTTTTTTTGTGGGTGCCTAAAACACTCCCCCGCACTAATAGTCAGGTTCACTGTTTTTTCGTTCAAAATCATGGTAGATTAGCAAACCTATACATTTTTGGAAACGTTATTACATGGAAAATCTGAAAATCAATGTTTACATTTGCCAATTCCGACCAATTCGATTCGACCAATTCGACCAATTCGACCAATCGACCAATTCCATTCGACCAATTCGACCATTCGACCATTCGACCAATCGCTTCGATCGACCATTCGACCATTCGACCAATTCGATCGATTCGATTCGATTCGATTCATCGAATTCGATTCGATCGACCATTCGACCAATTCGATTTGCCAATCAATTTGACCGACCTTTGCTTGTGTGGAACGGACTGTGAAAACGATGCGGACTATATTGTCGGATACGACACACAGGACAGTGATGACGAACTCTAAATGGCATATTCTGTAATCGTGTATGTTTGATGCCATTGACTGCCTGTGTATATTTTGTCATTGACTGCCTGTGTAGATGTGAAGTTATACTGACTGCATGTGTATATATGATTTTGCTGACTGCCTGTGTATGTTTGGTGATATGAATTATTGTGACACATTTTGATGTTATTAACTGCCTGTACAAAATGATAACATGTATTTGATTATGCAACTTATCGCGAATATAAAGACAGTATTTTGCAATTCAAAACCTTTGATTCGTGTCTTACCATTCCCCATAGCACTAATTTGATACTTTCATTGGATTCCTTGTCCCTGAAAATATAGGTTTAGTATATATTTTAAAGTTTTTAGGGTAATTAGAGGCAGAAATAGAACAAAATATGTATTTTACAGTGGCCATTTTGAAAATCCAAAATGGCCGCCATACAGGTATCTCTCCAAATGAAAACATTGATTTTTAGTTTCCTTATGCTATAACCTTTCCAAAAATGTATAGGTTTGCTAATCTACCATGATTTTGAACGAAATATAATTTATTGACATAGTGAACCTGACTATAACTAAGAAACCTCTGAAAGTTTGTCCAATATCTGTTTTGCCATCTCCGAGAAAAATGGCGACACAGCCACACAGACAAACGGCTCTCAAAGTAGAGATCTCCTCTTACAAGTGTTTATGTTATGTACCAAGCTCCAATATCTTCCCATTTAGAATATACTTCCTTTTGCTACTGCGTGCACCCCACATGCTTAAAGTCCACCACAGCATTCTTCCAACCTTTAACCAACACAGCACCCCACCACAGCATTACCACTTCCTTAAACTGAAAACCATTTGCCATTTCCTGGCCAATTCAACGAAAGTCGATATTGTTTTTAAACTTCTCTCTGTAACCCATTGGTAGTTTACCTCCAAATTTATGTCAATGGCAATTGAGAAACTCTCCTTGATGCACCTAAACCCAAATTATTATAGGGGATGAAACAGTTCTGAACACCAATCACTAAGGCACCTGCAAGTCACTTTCTTCCAACCTGAAAACCTTCCACTCACTGTACTCCTCTGCCTCCGATTGTTCAGCTTGTCTGGCAGGAAACCTTTGAGGTGTTCACACTCAGCTCATAGCTGTCGAATCTGGGTTTGAATCTGGACTCGGACTACAAACTGTCATCCTGGTATCTCACATCAATGTGTGTTCCGTCCATAGGATGGATGTTAAGCTAGAGGACCTGTCTGCTATTGGTGGACGTTATATAACCCTCACTGTATTATTTTTTTTTGCAAAGAGTGGGTGAGTTATCTCCTACCATGAGCAAATTACAAATTCCTGCTTAAAACAATTAATAACAACTACAGATACATTCAAATTACACCGCCCCAATGGCAAATAAATAAATAATACATTCTGCAGCATGCAACTATGCCAGAGAGCCTGCAGCACCCGGCGATGCCGCCGTCCAGCACATGGAGATGGAATTGGGAGGGAGAGGTGTACAATAATTGATTGATTAATTGCATAATTAAAATCAATACATAATGATCGTAAAATATTTTCTTAATCAATTGACTAATCGCATACCGAAACCACCAGTGCTTCATCTAAAGCTCTAACTTTTTGGAAATTAATTAAATAAGTCATTAATCGGGAAAAAAATTAAATAATCAATTGATTAATCAATAAATAATTAATCGATTAATTGATTAATCAATAAATCAAAAATATCCTTTATAGCCACGTCACTTAGTCACTGTCGTGTCCAAATATCAGCTTCCTAGCTCAAAAGGTGCCCGAGATATTGCGCAGATGAGAAAGAAAATAATTGATTAATAATGAAAATAAATAAATAATAATCATAAAATAATTAAATAATTAATCAATTAGCTAATGGAATACCTAAACCACCACCGTTTCATCCGAATCTGTAACTTAAAAAAAATTAAGTCATTAATTGAATAATTAAATAACGAATTGATGAATCAATAAATCAAAAATAGCCTTTACAGCCAAATCACTAGGTCATTGTCATGTCCAAATATCAGCTTCCTAGATCAAAAGGTGCCTAAGATAATGCCCAGAAGAGAAAGGAAATAAATAAGTACTTAATTATTATCCTGTGTTCTAGATCCATTTTGAGTTCTAGCGCCGTTTTGGGTTCTAGATCCGTTTTGGGTTCTAGGTCCATTTTGGGCTCTAGATCCATTTTGGGTTTTAGATCCATTGTGTGTTCTGGACCAATTGTGTGTTCTCGATCCATCCTGTGCTCTCGAACCATTCTGTGTTCTCGATCCATTCTGTGTTCTCGATCCATTCTGTGTTCTCGATCCATTCTGTGTTCTCGATCCATTCTGTGTTCTCAATCCATTCTGTGTTCTCGATCCATTCTGTGTTCTCGATCCATTCTGTGTTCTCGATCCAGTCTGTGTTCTCGATCCATTCTGTGTTCTCGATCCATTCTGTGTTCTCGATCCATTCTGTGTTCTCGATCCATTCTGTGTTCTCGATCGATTCGGTATTCTGTATCCATTCGGTGTTCTAGATCCATTCTGCATTCTAAATCCATTCTGTGTTCTCGATCCATTCTGTGTTCTCGATCCATTCTGTGTTCTCGATCCAGTCTGTGTTCTCGATCCATTCTGTGTTCTCGATCCATTCTGTGTTCTCGATCCATTCTGTGTTCTCGATCGATTCGGTATTCTGTATCCATTCTGTGTTCTAGATCCATTCTGCATTCTAAATCCATTCTGTGTTCTCGATCCATTCTGTGTTCTCGCTCCATTCTGTGTTCTCGATCCATTCTGTGTTCTCGATCCATTCTGTGTTCTCGATCCAGTCTGTGTTCTCGATCCATTCTGTGTTCTCGATCCATTCTGTGTTCTCGATCCATTCTGTGTTCTCGATCGATTCGGTATTCTGTATCCATTCTGTGTTCTAGATCCATTCTGTGTTCTCGATCGATTCGGTATTCTGTATCCATTCTGTGTTCTAGATCCATTCTGTGTTCTCGATCGATTCGGTATTCTGTATCCATTCTGTGTTCTAGATCCATTCTGTGTTCTCGATCGATTCGGTATTCTGTATCCATTCTGCATTCTAAATCCATTCTGTGTTCTCGATCCATTCTGTGTTCTCGCTCCATTCTGTGTTCTTGATCCATTCTATGTAATGGATCCATTCTATATTCTAGACGCATTCTGTGTTTTAAGTGTTAATGGTCATTTTTATTTGGGGTTCAGATGTTTGTGAGTCATCTCATCTGGTGCCAGGCGGCTCCTAAGCAACCTAGCGGTGAAAAGGAGGCAAACTGCACAATTCCTTCCGAGATCTATAGCTTCTCACTTACAAGTTCAATCCACACCTCACTGGTGAACCCTGTTAACCTTTGCTTTATAGTGAAGTGATAGATGTGGAAAGGCAGCTTTTCCCATATCTAGAGACAACAAAGACCATGTGGTATGGAAGGCAGACCTGGTCGTACCCCAGGAACCTGGCAGACATGGCACATTGGGAATACAGCATGGAGTGCATCAACAGGCAGAGACATAAATAGGTTAATAGAGGGCTGCCGACGTCTCTGCGAATGTGAGGGCAACAAGCCTTGTTCTTCGGCGTTGTTGGTGAAGACCTCAATGACCTAGCTAAAGATCTTGAGATGCCACAGAATCCAGGACATTGACCAAGCTGATAATTATAAATTTCGCTATTGGAACCCTGAAGACAATTCCACTGTACATTATTTCTTCAACTGTCTTGCACTTACCTTTGGTTCTAAGAATATTTTGATCAGATGTTCTGTTTGTTAGCAGGAACGGTTATGCTGTGCAACGTTTTTCCAGTCTTTCTACCGGGGGAACTTGTTATAGTTAGGTGGCTTAGTGGAAATATCGTTACAGGTTGGATAAAAGCGCCATTTTTGGTACAGAGCTTCCTTTTAGCATAACTTTTAATTTTAGAAGGGGTGCCACCTGAACGGGGTCATGGATCCGGGGCAGGGGGGCCGGGGGCACTACCCCCCTCCCATATTGCTGAAATACGGGTTTTACACCAATCTTATATTGTCTATCAGCACAATTTTTTGGTACATAACATTTTTAAGCACTCCATTTCATTTTAGAATGTGAGGTTCCTGAGAACAGGGGCAAATGGTCGGGCGATTGGGGTTGGGGAGCCCCCCCCCCCCCCCCCCCCACACCATAATATTATTTTTCTTTGCTTGTGATAATTATGAGGCACATTTTGGCAGAGATCATCTTGTGTCCCAACTTTTGATTTTAGATTTTCCTATTTTTGAAATAAAGCACATGCGAGATCTTCAGCATGGGCCCTGGAACCGGGGGAAGGGGGCTGCCCCCCCCCCCCAATTTTCTAGCAAAGAAAAAGAAGCAGAAATGAGACATGTATCTTGCAATGCAGTAGTTCATAGTCTTTTTCTTACAGCTGCACTTGCAGAGTGGAGAGCAATCCAGATTTGCATTGCTACATTTGCAGGTAGAACAGTTTCCTCTGCAGGAACATTTGATCAGTTCTCGGCATGCTCTGGAGACCTCTGGTATTGTCATCCACACCGGCACCCAGGATCCTGATTCCTTGGTCCAGCCATCGTCTTCTGGAGATGGAATCACTTGCAGAGACTGAGTACTTGTCCAGATTCCTGCCTGATATATTGCCCTTCTTACAAGCTGCAGCAGTGCATCCTGTGTTGGGGGCAGGTTCTCCATTGTTCGATTCTCGTGGCAGAAGAGTTTTCTCCTCGTCGCATTGACAGAACTCCTCCCAATCGCCCATTGACAGACTGTATTTGTCATATAGGATTACAGTCAGTCTCTCCAAGATTTGGAATATCTCAGAGCCAACATGCAGCTTTTGGAAAGGATGCTTTGCTAGGTATGTGAATGCCTCTGTAGCATCATAATACGCATGCCAAGCCCGCCAGGCTAACTTTTTGCCCTTGCCACGGAATGCCGATGTTGTGTCACATCCAGAGAATGAATGAAACACAGGCAGGGATTGTGATTTCGATGTCCCAAGACTCTGGCAGATTGAATTGATGTGGTAGTATCTGTATTTCCTTCCCATTCCAAAGGCCACCCAGATATCAGTCGACTGTTGGGTCTTGAGGAGCTCACGGAATTGGCCTACAATGATTACTACAACATCTGTATCTACTGTTCGCACTAACACTTGCTTTGCTCCTTGTTGAAGAGCATGGACAATGTGGACAACGATCCTGGTGTCGGCTTCCTCGTGATTACATTTTTCCATGTTGTCTGATCCTGAAGATGACACACTTTCCTCTGAAGTGGCATTGATATTTTTGCCCTGTGGCCAGTTGAATCTTTCGATCTTGGCTGTAAGAAAGATAATGCCCGATCTCTGTGAGCACAACATCTTCTCCTCAAGAAGTCTCCTTGTTGACTGGATCACGAAGAAATTCCATCCAGTTGCGTGATAATTTAGTTTGGCCAGACACTTTTCTGCGCACACCAGCTTCCTTCTTTTCCCGTGTACTCTCTTTCAAACTGCCTTCGATGTATGTGCCCCATACCAGGTCTAACCTCTTTGTATGTTGCAGCTGCTTCTCTAGGTATGGAATAAAGACTTCATCTGCATAATTGTCAAAGGTGCTGACACCAATCACAGGTAGACAATGGACAATAACGGCTCCATCCATAATCTTGCAACAAAATGTTGAAGGTGGCTCTCGTTGCTGTGGCTGCTCAAGACATTGCAACAGATCTGACTTGGTACCTGGCAGATAAAGTTTACCAAAATCTGACAGAGAAGGAGGAAATGACTGTATCTCATGTGCAAATAATTCATCCAAGTCACTCTCACGGCTCTGCATGGCGATGTATAGTTGGCCAAAGAGAGCTACATTATTCTGAAGCACTTTGATCTTCTTCTCCTTCTTCTGCATTGTCTTGTATTGAACTTTCCTGAAGCTTCTTCGAAGCGCTCGGAGGCAGAAGTCGCGATCCAATTTTCAATTTGTAGGACACGGTCATACGAAATGCTGATACCCATGTGGTGTAGCTGTTGGATCAGTTTCTTGCTTCGAGTCTGGGCATGTACATTGATGCCAATGTACATAGGGAGCGGTGGCTCGCGGTCAAGGGAATGTCTCGGATTCATTGAAGACGATGATGGTCCAGGTGATGGTCGTTTCTTCGTATTAAACACGATTTCCTGCCCAATTGTGAGGCAAGCTTGAGAGTCACGCTTATCTTGCTCACCAAACTGAGGGCCTGTCAAAATCAGAGAGATGAGATACTTCAAGCTTGATGGAAGTGAATTTTCCTGACATTCTAGAGGAAAGGAACCAGAGAACTTGAAGCACTCGTGTTTCAAAATGTCCCTTCGTATTATGGAGGCAGTTTTCCCAATTGTCTCAGCATCTTCATCAAAGTCTCGCTTTTCAAGTGTTTCTTTCAAGATTTTTCTCATTCCTTCTTTGAAAACAAGAACTATGTTTTTCCCATCAGATTGTTCTTGTGCTTCTGGAAAGTCTATCAGCAAATGTTCTTTCAGCCTTGTCTTGTTCATGCTTTTTTCGATACCTAATTCAACGAGACGATTTATGTACAGAGTATGAATTTCACTTAACTTGAAGAAGAATATTCCTCTACTTGGCATTTGATGTAGCTTTTTAGTTCAGCAAATGCACGTGCTTCATTCATTTTTTCATCATCATTATCCAGCGTTTGAGATGCCCTCATGTGAGAACGTTACCGGTTTCTTAAGCTCACTGGACACAGTAGATGATACTTTGCTTCAAGTGCTATGAGATCACCTCCAACTATTCTAGTCATGAGTTTTGTGTCATTCAGTTCGGTTATCATTTCCCTGATATTGTTGTCTGCTTCTAGGGTGCTAACTTCATGTAGGGCATCTTCCTCTTTTCCCTTTTCACAGAAGATGCATTTCTCAACATCAAATGATCGGCGCTTTATAGGTTTCTTGCTTACAGCATCACTGGAATCTTTCATTTTTCTTTTTCTGGCCCTTTCAATCTTAGAGTTACTGGATTCCAAATGACAGGACTTGTGCCAAGAAGCAGCATGTGAAGCAAAACTGTCAGCAGTTTCTTCACCAAAGTAGAGCTCAGTTGGAAGAGCATCAATGGCTCGAAATGCTTCCACAATTAACAAAAATGATTTATAGGCATCTGCTCCATCAACGCCTTTACCTAAGGACTTCATGGGACACTTTAACGGTTCTTCCTTGTCTTTCTGACAAATGATGCAGCGGCTCCAGTTGAAATCCATGGTGATACGTCGAAGCTGTAAGCACAAAATAGAAATGGATGGATTCAACATCAAAGGGCATCAACATCAAACATCAAATGATTCAACATCATCATCATGATTCAACATCAAAAAAATTCAGATGTCTGTATTTTATGCTACGTTGAAATTTTACCTGACACAAGCAGAAAGATAACTTGGAGAATTAATGTTGCAACAAAGTGTCGCTGATTTTGTGTGGGCAACAAACGACAGACCTAATCCAAGTGCACCCATCATAAAACGAAAACAACAACACATGTTAACTCAGAAATAAATCTCTAATAACTGCGAACAAAGCCCATATTTTTGACATTGAGAAGTGGGGGGGGGGGGGGCTCACACCGGCCCCTCACCTGACCTTTAGCCCCTGTTACAAGGGCCATCACATTCTAAAATGAAATGTTGTGCGTAACTTAGGTTATGAAACCAAAATGGTGTTAATAGACAATGTGAGAAAGGCATAAAACCAGTATTACAGCTACATGGGAGGGGGTTAGTGCCCCTGGCCCCCCTGACCCGGATCTATGACCCCGTTCAGGTGGCACCCCTTCTAAAATCAAAAGGTAGGCCACAAGGAAGCTCTGTACCAAAAATGACGCTTTTATCCACCATGTAACGATAATCGCCAAAATTGACGTTAAGCCACCCTACTATTAGCCGGTGTCTGTGACTTATGGGCGCACTGCGATGAACACGACAGCACTTGCAGTACTCAAACAATAACTGTATTGAAAGAAAGGTACAGTAGCAAACGTAGGTACAATATTCACTGTCATCTGTGGTCGGTCCAAACCCGCATCCGCATGCAGTGTTCCCTTGGATGCTCACGAGTCTCCTCTGGGACTGTTCAATGAATGGTCGGCCTTGGATTCCTGCTCCACTTCGAATTGCATGAATAATCCTCTGGGCTGGCCCCTTCAGTATAATTAGCGCTCAAAAGGCACTCACATGCTCTTGACACATATTTTTGAGCATGCTCTTCAGTACTCCGTTAATCCTCTCACACAGGCCATTGCATCTGGCATTGTACAGTGTCGTGAAGAGTTGCTTCATGGCAATAAGTTGGCAAACTTCTCGCATAAGGTCCGAGGTGAACTGAGTACCCCTGTCACTCAGTACTTCTTGTGGGAATCCCACCCTTGCGAAGACCTCGAGCAGTGCCTCTGCGACTCTCTCTGTCTCAATTTTGGGGAGTGCAACCTCTGCAATGGTACCTGGTGGCGTAGTCCACGATGGTCAGGATGTACATGTCACCCTTGTCAGATACCGGGGACAATGGTCCAATTAGGTCCACTGCCACTCTGCAAAGCAGCTCCCCCATCAAAGGCACGGTTCCCAGTGGTAGCTTGGAGACCCTTCCCTTGGGTACAGTCCTCTGGAAGATGTCACATGGTCTGCAGAATCTGCTCACAGTCGCGAGAACCACGTCAATGTCAGGTTATTGGTGCTGAGACCCATGTCAATATGAACTTTCCTTGAGCATTTCTCCTAAGAACACAAAGGTAGTCCAGCATGCACACGACATTTTTTCAATGTCTCTTTTTTCTATTGTTTGGCATTTTCTACAAGCTATAGAATGTCCCTTCTTTTCTATAGTTTGCCACATGACACATACCATATAAAGGGGCCCTTTCTATGCCCCTGGCATTTTTCCCAAGAATCCTGTTCACAGAGAGACAAACACACAAACACACCGACAAACAGACATGGGTGAATCCACACACACACACACACACACACACACACACACACACACACACACACACACACACACACACACACACACACACACACACACACATATATGTATACACACACTGTATACATATAATATACATATATCTATATAATAATAGCGTAAGGACTCGACTTTGTTATCCATTTTACGCTGCACCCAGTGACCCGATGCCCACGGCACTAATGGATTTACGATCTACGAACCGCGATCTTTGTTTATCACGTACAGCCATACTCGAAAAATCTGAATTAGCCGACGTTGGGGCCCAAGAGCATCCGATTAACTGCCGATACGACGCCATCTTATTGGCGTCTGCTGGGTGAAGGCGAAGCAAGCCATCCGCTGATTGGACAGTCGAAGGCGACAGCAAGCCGTCCACTGAGTGGACAATCCTGAGCATGTGGGAGCTATGCTCCAACGTAAATCGAAAGAATGGACGCGACAAAAAGCTGGAATTCGTCCGAGTTTCTTTATTGTGTCAAATCAACTCGGGTACTCTGAAAAGCCCGTTTATCGGGCAGTAATATATATACACATTATCCCAGAGCGTTTGCGCGGGAAAGGCGAGAGGGGGCGTGCCCGGGCGTCCTGGACGAGGCCTGGCAAGTCGAGAGCGGGCATGCCCGGGCGTCCTGGACGAGCCCGGCATGGTGATCGCTCCGCGTCCTCGGTAGGTGCAAGGCGATTGTGTATACCCAGCGGTAGCCGCTACACACTTCCCCCCAGAATCGACTTGCACTGGCAGGGTCAATTTAAGGGGGGTCCTGATGACCCGGCCGAAGCGACCCCTGGCGGGTCGTGGGGGGGGGGGGGGGGTCCAGTGTGGTGGGGGATGGTCGAGTGGGCGGCACCGTGGACGGGGGGCGGCCTCGCCGTGGTGGAAGGGCCAACCGTGGCGGTTGGTCGATGTCCACGTGCGCCGGCTTGAGGCGGTCCACCGCAATCCGGTCCGACCTGCTGCCGATGTCGATGACGAACGACTTGTCATCCCGTCGCAGGACCCGGAAGGGCCCGTCGTACGGCGGCCGGAGTGGCTCCCGATGTGCGTCATGATGCACAAAAACGTACTCCGCTGTGCGAAGCGCTGGGGGGACGTAGGACTGGGGGTCACCGTGGTGGGACGTTGGCACGGGGGCAAACCGTCGGGCGGTCTCCTGGAGGTCCGAGCGCTGGTGAGCTGCGGACCAGGGACTGGTAGCGTCGGGCACAAATTCGCCCGGGACGCGTAGCACCTGGCCGTAGACAAGCTCGGCGGTGGACGCCCGGAGGTCCTCCTTGGGGGCCGTGCGGAGGCCCAAAAGGACCCACGGCAGCCGATCGGCCCAACCGCCGTCCTGAAGGCCGGCCATGAGCGCGGCCTTCATGGAGCGGTGGAATCGCTTGCACAACCCGTTGGCTTGGGGGTGGTAGGCCGTAGTAGGGTGGAGCTTGACCCCCAGGTTGTGGGCGACCACGCCCCACAGCTCGGAGGTGAACTGCGGTCCGCGGTCCGACGAGATGTCCGCCGGTGCGCCGAAGCGGGCGACCCAGGTGGCGATGAAAGCCTGCGCCACGTCGGCGGTGGTGGTGGAGACGAGGGGAACGGCCTCCGGCCACCTGGTGGTCCTGTCCACCATGGTGAGCAGGTGTGTGAAACCCCGTGATGGGGGGAGGGGGCCCACCAGGTCCACGTTGATGTGGTCGAAACGTCGTTCGGGCATGGTGAAAGGTGCCAGCGGGGCCTTGGTGTGTCGGTGGACCTTGGCCTGTTGGCAGGCTGTGCAGGTGCTGGTCCAATCGCGGACGTCCCGTCGAAGGCCATGCCAGACGAATCGCGCCGACACCCGCTTCTGGGAAGCTTTCCGGCCCAGGTGGGAAAGGCCGTGGAGGGAGGCGAAGATGCGGCGTTGCCAGGTAACGGGCACGATGGGGCGAGGCTGGCCTTGGGAGACGTCGCAGAGCAGGACAGTGTCCGCGAAGGGGATGTCGGCCAGGCAGAGGCCCGTGTCCACCGCCCGGAAGGCTTGAACCGTGGGGTCGCTGGTTTGGGCCGCCGCCATAAGCGCGAAGTCCACGCCGAGGTGGACCGCGTTCGCACTGGCCCGAGAAAGACAGTCGGCCACGGCGTTGTCTTTGCCGGCGACATGCCAGATGTCCATGGTAAACTCTGACACGGCGGAGAGGTGGCGCTGTTGGTGGGCCGACCACGGCTCCGTGACCTTGGCCATTGCGTAAACCAACGGCTTGTGGTCGACGAACGCCGTGAAGGGTCGGCCCTCCAGGAGGTGGCGGAAATGGCGAACGGCCAGGTGTAGACCGAGGAGCTCACGGTCAAACGTGCTATATTTGAGCTCGTTTGGCCGGAGTTGCCGGCTGAAAAAAGCGAGTGGCTGCCAAACCCCGTTCACCCATTGCTCATGTACGGCGCCCACCTCTTAGTCGGAGGCATCCGTGGTGAGGGCGATGGGAGCGTTGAACACCGGGTGAACGAGCAGTGTTGCGTCGGCGAGGGCCCGCTTTGAGCTTTTAAAGGCCGCGTCCATTGCTGCGGACCAGACGACGTCGTGCTTGGCCGGCTTGCCCCGGAGGGCCTCGTAAAGGGGCCGCATGAGTTGAGCAGCGCGGGGCACAAAGCAGTGATAGAAATTCACCATTCCCAGGAATTCCTGCAGGGCCTTTATGGAGCGGGGACGCGGAAACGTGGTGATGGCCTCGACCTTGGTTGGCAGCGGCACGGCCCCGTTCTTGGTGATGTGGTGGCCCAAAAAATCAACGGCCGTCGTGCCGAAGTGGCATTTGGCCGGGTTGACGATGAGGCCGTGCTCGCTGAGGTGCCCGAACAGTGTTCGGAGGTGGAGGAGGTGCTCGGCCCGGGACGTGCTGGCGACGAGGATGTCGTCCAGGTAAACGAAGAGGAACGGCAGGTCGCGCAGCACGCCATCCATCAAGCGCTGGAACGCCTGAGCCGCGTTCTTGAGGCCAAACGGCATTCACAGGAATTCGAATAAGCCGAACGGCGTGATGA
Source organism: Myxine glutinosa (assembly GCF_964187855.1). Lineage (NCBI taxonomy): Eukaryota > Metazoa > Chordata > Myxini > Myxiniformes > Myxinidae > Myxine > Myxine glutinosa. The sequence continues at coordinate 133,032,510 of NC_136267.1, read as the reverse complement.
TGGCCGTTTTTGGGACGTCGGCCGCCCTGTCAGGTACCTGGTGATATCCCCGTATTAAATCGATCTTTGAAAAAATGACCCGTCCTGCCAAACTGGCGGAGAAGTCTTGGATGTGCGGGATCGGATACCTGTCGGGGGTGGTAGCATCGTTAAGGCGGCGGTAGTCGCCACATGGGCGCCAGCCGCCCCCTGGTTTTGGGACGATGTGTAGTGGCGAAGCCCACGCGCTATCGGAGCGCCGCATGATGCCGAGGTGTTCCAAAGCGTCGAACTCGGCTTTGGCCACGGCGAGCTTGGCTGGGTCGAGGCGGCAGGCTCTGGCATAGACCGGCGGGCCCGTGGTTGGTATGTGGTGCTCGATCCCATGTCGTACTGCGACGGCCGAAAACGTCGGCCGCGTGAGGGCCGGGAACTCCGTGAGCAGGCGAGCAAACTCATTCGCCGCCGGGAGGGCGCATGCCAGCTTGGTCGGAGCGGAGCTGCTCAATGTGCATGCCAGGGAGCTGAAGGTCTCGGCGTTGATGAGGCGACGCCGTTGGACGTCCACCAGCAGTCCGTGTGCGCAGAGGAAGTCAGCGCCTAGCAGAGCCATGGGCACGCTTGCAGTTAGAAAAGCCCAATTAAAATGTTGGCCGCCGAAGCAGAGGGTGACGTTGCGTGGGCCAAAGGTGCGGATGGCCGATCCGTTGGCCGCAACCAAGGAGGCGCCGCAAACCGCGGACTGCCTGTCCTGATCGGAGGCGGGTATGACGCTCAGTTGGGCGCCGGTGTCACACAGGAAGCGCCGTCTGGACGCTTTGTCTGTGATGAAAAGTAAGTTGCCCGTGTGGCCGGCGCTCATGGCTGGTAATGAACGCCGGCCCGGCCGTTTCCCGGCTTGCCGAAGGTGCACCGGGGTCGGCATGTCCGGGCCTTCTGTCCGAACCTGGCATGATAATAACACCATGCCTGGTCAGGTGGAGGCTCCGGTCGTCGTGCTGGAGGTGGTCGGCGTGGCGTAGCGGCCGCCAATTGCGTTGGCAGTTCGGTCGTCGACCGTGCCGGGTGCTCGGGCGCCATGGGCGTTGCTTCGGACGGCAGTGGGCTCCAGGTCGCTGCTCCAATGCGTTGGCCTGCCGCGGAGATCTTGTCGGCTTCCCTGGCGAGGGCGCGGGGATCCGTGATCGTCGTGCTTGCCAGGGTGAGGCGTACCGGGCTAGGCAGCTGACGGAGGAACAGCTCCCGGAACAGGAATGCCGGAGAGTGCTCGCCGAGCAGCGAAAGCATGTAGTCCATTCGCTCGGACGGGCGCGTGTCGCCGAGCTCGGGCAGGTCGAGCAGGCACCGTGCGCGTTCCGCTGATGAGAGGGCGAAAGCGTCGAGGAGGAGCTTTTTAATCGCGTCGTATTTGTCAGCGGCTGGCGGGCGCTGGAGGAGGCTGAGGGCGCGGGCCGCGGTGGCTGAGCCGAGTGCTGCTACCACATGGTGGAAGCGGGTGTCGTCGGCCGTGATGCCTCGCAGGGCGAACAGGGAGTCCGCCTGGGCGAACCAAACCGCCGCGTGAGCCTCCCAGAAGGTAGGCAGTTTGAGGGCAACTGCTGTGTCCATGTCGGGTCACCAATGTAGGAGCTATGCTCCAACGTAAATCGAAAGAATGGACGCGACAAAAAGCTGGAATTCGTCCGAGTTTCTTTATTGTGTCAAATCAACTCGGGTACTCTGAAAAGCCCGTTTATCAGGCAGCAATATATATACACATTATCCCGGAGCGTTTGCCCGGGAAAGGCGAGAGGGGGCGTGCCCGGGCGTCCTGGACGAGGCCTGGCAAGTCGAGAGCGGGCATGCCCGGGCGTCCCGGACGAGGCCTGGCAAGTCGAGAGCGGGCATGCCCGTGCGTCCTGGACGAGCCCGGCATGGTGATCGCTCCGCATCCTCGGTAGGTGCAAGGCGATTGTGTATACCCAGCGGTAGCCGCTACAAGCATGCATTTGTGCCGGTGTCGTCGATCGCGGTGTACGCTAACCTCATCAGGTGGGTTTACCATAATTCCTTCCAACCGCGCTCTTTGTTTATCACGTACAGCCATACTCGAAATCAAACGGTTATTCTGAGCCCCACCAACGAACATACTCTGAAGCTAAATGATGAGGTCTTGGACAGAATTCCTGGTCCAAAGACAGTCTACTACAGCACTGATTGCGCCATTTCTGATGACAATGAAGAGGCTCAGAGCTATCCAATTGAGTTTCTCAACAGCATAACACCTTCGGGGATGCCGCCCCACCGTCTACGCCTCAAACCAGGGGCTATTATAATGCTTCTCAGGAATCTCGATATTCGTCAAGGTCTTTGCAATGGCACTATACTTCGCCTTCACCACCTTCATTCTCACGCACTTGATGCAGAAATACTAACAGGTGCCCACCAGGGACAACGAGCTCTTATACCCCGTATCAGACTCGCCCCATCTGATGCCAGTTTACCCTTCGTTCTACAGCGAACTCAGTTTCCTGTTCGCCTGGCATATTCAATGACCATAAATAAAGCCCAGGGCCAAACATTCCGTAAACTGGGTATCTATTTGCCTGCTCCTGTCTTCTCCCACGGCCAGTTATATGTGGCATGTTCAAGAGCACGGTCGTTCAAAGATGTGTATATCAAGGTTGATAATACGAGTACGCAAGGAGTCGTCAGAGGCTTGACTGTTACCCCAAACATTGTTTATCCAGAAGTTTAAAAATAATTTCAACCTCTGATACTGCGTTCATTGTATTATATTCCTACTGCTCTGCCTTGACATTGACGCTTACCAATGCGCCAGTATGGGGCTAATTCCAGTCGATTTACTAACCGTTCATTTTTTTAAAGTCTATGGTTCTACTGCTATTCCTTTCCATTGACACATACCACTGCGCCAGTGTGGCCAGAGTGGTGCTATGCCGATGCCTATTACGAATCCATTCATTTTTCAAAAGTATATCGTAGTGTTGTCATTTAAGTAGATTGCAATAAATACGTTGTTCATATACGCACTCTTCATTCTCATCTTTCTTCCTAACTCTTACTCGGACAAGCAAATCCCCTATGCCATCCATAATGGTACACTCTATCCATACACCACATCCTCCCTTCCGTGGATGTTCCACGGGTTTCGGCTAGTATGTATATATATATATATATATAACCACCTTTAGAGGCCATTTTTCCCCGCAAAGCGGGGGTTGGCCTTTTTCGGGAACCGTGGTTGTTGTTGTTTTTCGGTCCCCTATTTGAAGCAATGTTTTACGGCCGGATGCCCTTCCTGACGCCAGCCCTTTTTGCCGCCTTTAACGACAAACAGGGAATTACCAGTGAACTGGTACTCAATTAGCCGACCTCGGAAGGCATGACAGGCTGAGTCAACCCCCCTGGCGTTAATTCAGCGATCGACCGGGATTCGAACCCAGGATCCTTGGATTTTATCCTAAGCCGGCACCCTAGCCACTAGCCCAACACCAGGGATCTGTATATATATATATATATATATATATATATATATATATATATATATATATATATATATATATATATATATATATATATATATATATATATATATATATATATATATATATATATATATATATATATATATATATATATATATATATATATATATATATATATATATATATATATATATATATATATATATATATATATATATATATATATATATATATATATATATATATATATATATATATATATATATATATATACAGACTTGGCATTTAATATGGAATATTTTTTTTGTGAGGGTGAACTTCGTTTTCAAGTTGACTTAGAACCAAAAGTTCATTGGACTTATGTTGAAATTATTCTAGATTTTGTTAATGTGACCTTTAAAAGAAAGAAAAACCACATTTGACATTTCGAAGCAAATAAATTGATCCTTGAAAGTGATGTAAACTGATATTGAACTCAATTAATGGACAGTACTGTGTTAAACTTCTGTACGTTTTCCAGAAGTATTTCTTTATTTTGCACATTAGCCAAATTTTTTTTTAAACAAAAACAAAAGTTAAATTACAACTGGGATTACAGACAGTAAAATTACAGTTCCGTACTTCGTGTAACCCCCACGAGCATTCAGGAGAGCACGTACACGTTGAGGCATGCTGTTCACGAGATTTGCCAAGGTTTGGACAGGAATCGCTTGCCATGCAGTTACAATAGCCTGCTGCAATTCACGCACAGAGGCAGGCTGCTGGTCCAAGTTGTCGATTTGACGCGTTAATTCTGCCCACAAGTTCTCTATCGGATTCATATCCAGGGACATGGCAGGCCACTCCACATGCTCTACAGCACGGTCAGGAAGAAAGTGTTGGATCATGCGAGCACGATGAGGCCATGCATTGTCATCTTGGAAGACAAAGTTTCCTTGAAAGGCTACACTAGCAAATGGAAGCAATGTTTCTTCCAGAATGGCTCTGTAGTTGAACTGGTTCAGGTTTCCATTCAGAACAACGGGGTCAGTTTTGCCCCCTGCATGAAAAGCAGCCCAACAGGTCACCCCACCACCTCCAGCTTGGACTCTTGGCACTATACAATCTTCGTTGTAGGCTTCATGCACTTGTCTGCGCACTCGGACATGGCCATCTTGACGATAGACCAGAAATCAAGACTCATCACCGAAGATCACGTGATTTCAGTGTCCTGGCTGCCATTGACGGTGCTCTCTGGCCCACTGCAATCGGCGCTGGCGGTGTTGTCTTGTGCGTGGCTTTCTCAGAGGACACCTGGCATGATAGCCTGCTTGAACCAGTCGTTGGTTGACTAGCCTTCTGGATACAGGCACATTTGTCAGTTGCTGCCACTCAGCCCTCAGCCGATTAGCTGACTTGGTACGGCCATTGCGGACTAACCGGTGCAGCTGGCGATCATCCCTCCTTGTGGTTCTGTGGAGACGTCCTGGCCTCGATATTGGAGGAGGGACACCCCTCTGAGCATTTCGTTTCGGGATCTTTGACACCTGACCTTGAGTGATGCCTTACTGCCGAGCAATAGCACACTGTTTCATGCCGGAATTTCGTAAAGCCACCACTCCATGACAAACAGCATTGCCGAGTTGACGGACCATCTCCAGAGGAAGCGGCAATAACTTTTGTGGACGTGCAGCAGTTGTTTTCCACTAATACAGAACGCAACAACCCTTATATACCCGATTGTGAAGCCAATCGTCAAATGTACCTGTCCGTACATTTTGTCACGCCACCTGTGATATAATCTTGTTATTGACTTCTTGCTGCGACAGACAATCAGTGACATGGTTCTTTCAACAAAGAAATCACCGAAGCGTAAAATAAACTCACCAGATTGATATTCTGAGTTCAGAAAGGAAACCCAATTCAAGAAAATATATATATTCCATATTAAATGCCAAGTCTGTATAGATATATATATATATATATATATATATATATATATATATATATATATATATATATATATATATATATTGTTACGTTTGTAGGGGTAGGTGATGAAATACCATAATGGAGATAGAACTGTGTAGGGCAGCATGGACCATGGAGGCGTAGGAGCCAATCTCAATGTAGGTAAGTATAAAAACTGTGAGCTTAAGGTTGTTTATGTGTTCTTCACACGAGGGATGAAGACATGCAAATGAGGTAGGGCCTAAGGGTAGTTCTCCCAGTATGTGTTTGCTCCCTGAGATTTTTCCCCACGTTTTTATATTTACGAGGCAGGCCATACAAAATGTCCATTAAATCACAGCCGTCCATTAACCAACTACCACCCCCACACAGACAGTGCCGAACATTCCCAATCATACAATTAACCCCGCCCGACCAACCGACTAAGGAACAAGGCCACACCCCCAGAGTGGGACGGGGGGTGTGGAAACTATGGTGGCCGGCAAACCACGCCCCGAGCTTCGACATTCGTCGAGCCCGACCATGGAGAGATTGCATAGAACTCGGCAATTGGTCGGGGTGATGTCGGTGTGATGTCAGAGCGAAGGTTCGTGCAGGAGGAGGAGGAAGAATCTCTCAATCGCTCTATCTGGTGCTGGCTTCGTGCAACGTTGGAGGGGGTGTTGTTGACGGTGGTGCTCTTCAGAGACAGGAGGTCACAAGCAGACTAAAGGAGGCAAGCCTGCCTGCTTGCCTCACATCAGCGGCTGGCTACGGGCACGACTACGCACCACTTGTGCATTTCCCACGCGGTGACTCTGTTTCGACGACCACCGAGCTCCTCAAAGTCCTCGTTGGGACGCAAAGCTCTTTCACGCTCTTTTAGCTCTTTCACGAGCCTCGATCTTGTATAAAAAAAAAAAAAAAAAAAAGCTGGGTATCAGCCGGCTTAAACCATTTCGTTTGATTTCGTCTTTCCTCTTGTTTGTTTTGTGTGTTTGAGAGGAGACGTCTCAACTCAGATATTATGATTTGATTTTACCTCGACATTTATTTTATTTCGGTGCCTTGATTTCATTAAATGTATTATTGTGCATTTCATTTGTATTGTGGATTTTCGTTGTCTCGTTTTTGTGTTCGTGGGTTTTGGATATAAGCCCCGTGAGCTCCATGCAGGTAAGCACCCAGGTTCCCTCGCCCGCGCACGACGGACTGATCGCCAATTTTCGGCTTGATCTCCTCGGAGTAAAGACCGCGGCTATCTGTCCAAGGCTGGTCTTCATCGGCCGCGGAGTTGACAATATATATTGCAGACACAAGAAGAGAAAGGAAAACCAATGACGCATCGAGAGAGGATGTTAAATGGCTAAATGCTGACTTCCAACAACAAGCTAAGAAATACAAAAATAGATATTTCAAAGAGGCATGCATCGAGTTAGAAAGTGATACCAGAGTAGAAAAAACAAGATATCTTTTTCAAAAGATCAGATAAATCATAGGAAAGTTTAGATCTAGGATTGGGGGCCCTTAAGAGTAGAACTGGAAAAGCGGCCCGACAGAAGTAACCAAGGTGAAATAAAGATGATAGGAAAATACCAAAACTCGATACAAATGAGATAGCAATGCGATGGCAACTTTTGAAGAAAAAAAAAGCACATGAACAACAAAGCAAAAGTGATAGAATGCGAGGTACTGTATGTAGACCCCTGAGGTTTTTGCGAGGTATGTAGACCCAACTCTTTAAGGTAGTTTGGGATGAGGCAATCAAAATGAAACAGTACAGCTGTCTGTACATACAGTAGATCTGGAGCAGGTATGAATGACTTAAAAGGTGGAAGCAGTCAGTCTACATAAGATTGCCAAATAAGAGAATGTTCAAATAACCTAACCATTGCCTTGATATATTACTAAATTACATATTATTACTAAATTACTAAATACAATATATTACGAAAGATCCTTCAACACCGAATAGAAGACTTCATTAAGTGAGAAAAGTCCGTTGAGCAGGAAGGGGAATAGTCCGGCAGCTAAGCTAAATATAGCATAACAATTGTGCATTTTGTGAGGAAAGCACCAAATTTGGCACACTAGTAGACTATCATATTATGAAAAGATCTGGATATTGGGCCACCTCAGATTCAGAGATTTGATTTTTGCAGGATTTGCAGATTTGCTAGCTGAGATTGCAACGCCAGGGACGGCCGACTCCTTCCTGCGAGCTGCCCACGTCACCCGCACAAGAAGAGCTCATCAAATCACTGCAGCGGCACTGCACATCCTGCAACACCGTGCGTATGAACGCCACTGTATGACATATGCTGATGATGCAGAAGACCTGCCTGAGTTCGAAGACGGGTGTCACCAGAGAGGAGAGGATATTCCCAACTTTCAGTACTGGGCAACTGTGCTGGAACTAGAGATGTTGGTACTGGTCTACGTGCGTTCTCTGCGGCAGGCTTCATTCACGATGTACCTCGATGCCCTGACGGAACTGGTCCCATGGTTCCATGCCTTAGACCACACACACTATGCCAGGTGGGTCCCTGTTCACCTGAGGGACATGGTTGCACTCCCAATGAAGCACCCAGATGTAGCCAGATAATTCAGGGCTGGCAACTTCACTGTACAGAAGACGAATAAGGTGTTCTCTTCGATCCCAATCGAATCGAAATCTTGCAAAAATCAAATCTCTGAATCTGAGATGGCCCAATATCCAGATCCTTTCATAATATGATAGTCTACTAGTGTGCCAAATTTGGTGCTTTCCTCACAAAATGCACAATTGCTATGCTAAGTTGCCCCACTAGAAGTGGAGGAAGAGGTATACAAGAGATCAAATCGCAAGACTGAATTGGATCATTGAAAAAGCAAGGGAATATCAAAAGGAGATGTATCTCCGTTTTATAGATTGTACCAAAGCCTTCGATTGTGTTGATCATGAATTGAAGTGGATAATACTAGAGAAATGGAGTTGAAAGAGCACCTCAGATAGGTGCATAGGACAAGGTACAGTGCATTCTGATAAGAAACCTGTAAACTCAACAAGAAGTCACAGTAAGAACAGAATTGTTCAATCTGTATAGTGAGTACATCATTAAGAAATCAAACTTGGCTGATATAGAGGCTGCAGCCAGGATTGGAAGCATATGTATCAACAACATAAGGTATGCTGACGGTACCATTCTGTTGGCAGAGAGTAAAAATGACTTTAATAAACTGCTGCAGACAGTCAAGAAGGAAAGTGAAAAGGCTGGTCTTTATTTAAACCGAAAAAGACTAAAATCTTGGCAACCGAGAAGATCGACGTGTTCAGATTTGGAGCCGATCACGTGGAAATTGTGGAAAGTTTCGTTTTCCTGTTTCTAAGATTGAATCTGAGTGGAGAATGTGGAGGATAAATTATTAGACGGCTAGCATTGGGGAGAACAGCAATGTCAGGATTGAGAAAGATGTGACAATACAAAGCAAGAGGAGGTCAGTGAATGCTCTGGTATTTCCAATTACTATGTATTGTAGCGGTCGTCAGTCCTTTCCGGTTTGCCCGGTTCGAATCCGGTTGGTCACGTCAAAGCAACTGCAAAAGTTGACCGTTGCAGAAACTCCCCTGTTGAATCTGCGTCTGAATGCCACATTACCGTGCACATTGTGAGCCCTAAAATGGTCCAACATTACATGATAGGCATCACGTGAATCGACGTAGTTAGGCCGAGCAACCTAAGTTACATGATGCGGTCTTCTATGAGGTGTGGAAACCACAACCAATTATTCCTTAACTGGTCCTCTACAGTCTATACCACCGAATGAAGCAGCCACCACAGCCAGAATTCATCCCTGATGCCCTGAGACCAGGTATACTTAAAAAACGAATAATGATGGCTAGGGTGAAGGAACACACAAGAAACAATCAATAATAAATAATAAAAATCCATTAACTTATTACCAAACATATGCGCGCATACTGTACAAGAAACCCCACAGAATCTTGTTTCTCACAGTCTGAGAGTCCTTTAGGTGCTTTTTTGCAAACTCCAATCGGGCTTTCATGTGTCTTTCACTGAGGAGAGGTTTCCGTCGGTCCACTCTGCCATAAAGCCCAGATCAGTGGAGTGTTGCAGTGATGGTTGTCCTTCTGGAAGTTTCTCCCATCTCCACACATGATCTCTGGAGCTCAGCCAGAGTGACCATCGGGTTCTTTGTCACCTCTCTTACCAACGCCCTTCTCCCCCGATTGCTCAGTTTGACCGGGCGGCCAGCTCTAGGGAGAGTCCTGGTTGTTCCAAACTTCCTCCATTTAAGAATTATGGAGGCCACTGTGCTCTTGGGAACCTTCAATGCAGCAGAGATTTTTTTGTAGGCTTCCCCAGATCTGTGCCTCGACACAATCCTGTCTCTGAGCTCTATAGTCAGTTCCTTCGACCTCATGGCTTGGTTTTTGCTCTGATATGCATTGTCAGTTGTGAGACCTTATATAGGCCGGTGTGTGCCTTTCCAAATCATGTCCAATCAATTGAAATTACCACAGCTGGACTCCAATCAAGGTGTAGAAACATCGCAAAGATGATCAAGAGAAATGGGAGGCACCTTAGCTAAATTTCAAGTGTCATAGCAAAGGGTCTGAATACTTATGTCAATGTGATATTTCAGTTTTTTATTTTTCATAAATTTGCAAAACTTTCTAAAATACTGTTTTCTCTTTGTCATTATTAGTTAGCCAGTTAAGAGGAAGCATCGTTCATTTTTTGAGGAAAGCACCAAATTTGGCACAGATGTAGTATGGACCTATACAATTGTTTTCCTGAGGGGCGCCCAAAAATTCAGAACAACTGATGGCCGCCATATTGAATTTCAACATGACCGCCCTCTGTGACCTATTTCCCTCAATAACTTCTATACTATGAGCGATAACACCACAGTTCCAGTGTCTTACCCCATGTTTTCATGGTCTCTGAATCCAATGGGATCAATTGCATAAAGATTGGCATCCATCATCTTTAATTTCAAGATGGCCACCATGGTGTTTCCATTTTCCTTGAATCTCTCATAGTATTTTAGGTAAAATTTCAATTCCAAGTGATACACATTGCTTTATTGGTCTCTGATAACAATGGAATGGTATTAATTAATCAAAGTTACATGGGGTAAGACACTGGAACTCCCCTCAGGAAAACAATTGTATAGGTCCATACTACATCTAGCACCAAATGTAATGTTTCGATACTATAGTATGCCATGTAAGACGTGTCTGCCACAGCGTTTGATTGCCATTATTTAATTAGTTTATCTAATCACAATCTAATCAATAATAATAATACTTTATCTGTGTAATACATGTCCATTATGTCACTTTTATTTTATGTATGAATTATATATATTTTTTCAAGTCCTATTTCTTTCTTTCAGATTGAGAAAATGTCCAAGAAGTTCACCCTGGTTCAACCTCGCCCTAGTGGGAGCCATGATGATCCACCAGACATCCCATCAACTGACTGGAGTCTATGTGTCCTTTGTCAAGAGACGACATCAGAATCGCTTCAACAGCCAAAGAGGGGCACACGCTTGGATGCTGATGTGAGCTACAAGTTGTTGGATGGTCAGCTGAAGTTAGCACAGGAAAAGGGCTACGATCCATTCAAGATCGACCTCAATCGCATTGATGACGGCAATGGCATTGAAATGACATTGATATCGAACACTGCATCATGGCATAAGTCCTGCAGAAGTAAACTTTCTGTCTCCAAAATTGATAGGTATGCCTCTGCCAAGAAGCGGACATTAGATGGATCAGAAGCACAGCAGGGAGGTAGTCCAGTGAAAACACGTGGTCTCATCAATCTGTCGCACATTAGTGAGCAATCAGAACCAACTTGTTTCTTTTGTGATGGACTGGGTGGAGATGCTGGACTCCATAGGGCTTCTACATTTGGTTTAGACGAAAATGTCCGACGCTATGCTGTAATGCTGAAAGACACTCACTTGCTAAGAAAACTTGCTGGAGGAGATATGGTGGCTATTGAGGCTAGGTATCATAAGCGGTGTCTAAGTGCACTTTACAACCGTGCCTCTAAAGTGTTCTTAGGTCATCAATCTAACAAAGCAGACAGGGAAGAGGATCAAAGGTGTCGTAGCATTGCCTTTGCTGAATTATTGTCTTACATTGAAGAGGCACGGAAGTGTGAGCAGGGTCTTGCCACTGTCTTTAGGTTAGCAGATTTAGTGAACATCTACAAAGACCGACTGATCGACCTTGGTGTTGGAGAGGATGTGAATGTGAATTCCACACGTTTGAAAGACAGCTTACTGTCATAGTGTCATACTGTCCATCCCTGTCAGCCAGTAAAAAGGGTAATGATGTGATGCTAGCTTTTGACACTGATGTTGGGGATGCTCTGAAGAGAGCTTGCGAAAGCGACTTCGATGCTGCAGCTATTAACTTGGCCAGGGCAGCACAGATAGTGAGAGGACAGATCTTTCAAGGGAATTATTGATTTGATGGGACTTTCGCAGATGCCAGCATTCCAAGTTCTCTCTTAGCTCTGGTGACCATGATTTTAGAAGGTCCTAGCATTGTGCATCATACAGGGAAAGAGGAGTCAGTTGCAAAAGCAGGTAGGACTATTGCACAGTTGCTTGCATTTAATAGTGTGAAATCAGCAGCAAAGGAAAGGGAAACCGTTCGCCACAACAGAGACCGAGAAAATCCGGTACCAATCTACATAGCATTAAAAGTACATTCTGAAATGCGCAGTCGGCAGCTCATAGATCGCTTCTATGGTCTAGGACTGTGTGTGTCGTACGACCGCATCCTGTGATTGTCAGCGAGTGCTGCAAATGCTGCTATTCAACAGTTTGAAGCCGATGGTGTTGTTTGTCCTCCCAAGCTACGCTCTGGCGTTTTCACGACAGCACAAGCAGATAATATCGACCACAATCCCAGCTCGGTGACTGCAAAGGATTCCTTCCATGGAACTGCGATATCGCTCTGCCAGCACCCAACAGAGGATGATCCTGGAGAAGACCGTGGAAGATTGATAATATCGAAAGAGGGACCCAAACAAATTCAACCACTCCCTGCAACCTACACAAGTGTGTTGCCTGCTGATGGCTTTCCAAAACACATCTTCGCGCCGAAACTGCAAGGGCCTGTAAAGGCAATGTCTGATGCATGGGTGCAAGACAGAAAGTTGGAGACAAACTGGTTGGAGGAACTGAAAAGATGGTATGATTCAGGGAAATCAGAGCATGATGAGTTCATATATTGGGCTGCATATCATGCTGGCCACCTACATCAGATGGTGAAGCCGAAGGCGACCACAGCCTTGATGCCAATGTTTAGAGAAAAATCAACATCTGTTGCCATGATCACTCACGTCATAAAAGTTGTAAAGGCTGCCACACAACTCCTGAATCCAGAGCAAGTACCAGTCATCACAATGGATCAACCCCTCTATGCACTTGGTAAGCGGATACAGTGGAGTCATCCTGAGCTTTATGGTGAAGACAAATTGGTTATGATGTTGGGGCCACTGCACACGGAGATGGCTGCCCTCAAGACAATTGGTGATTTCATGGACGGCAGTGGATGGACGAATGCCATAACCACGGCTAACATCGCTACAGCAGGTACAGATGATTCTCTAATCCATGCATCCAACTTGTGCAAAGCGAGGCACGCACACCAAGTCACAACAACCGCACTACACATTTTGCAGAAGAAAGCATATGGAACGTATCTGGAGGTCACAGATCAACCAAGAAGCTTTGATGACTGGTGCTCAGGACAAAGAGATAGCCATCCACAGTTTTTGTACTGGTCTACTGTCTTAGACTTCGAGCTGTCCATCTTCCAGTTTGTCAGATCCATTCGTTGCTCAAACTTCAAGCTCTATGTGGAGTCCACAGCACAACTAGTATCCTGGTTTTTTTCCATGGATCACACTAACTATGCCAGATGGTTTCCTGTTCATGTGCGAGATATGGTGGCGCTCCGAGAAACTAGTCCACATGTCTACCAGAACTTCTGCCAGGGCTCATTCACTGCCAACAAGACTGGATGGAAATTCTCATCAATAGGCCTCGATCAGGCTCACGAACAATTGAATGTACTCGTGAAAGGAGACGGTGGAGTGGTCGGCCTGACTGAAAACCCTGCTGCACTGAGGAGGTGGATGACAGCGGGCCCTGAGGTAGCTCGAATGATCGAAGAGTTTGAAGAGTTGTACTTGAAGCCGAAGGAGCAAAGGGACCTACACCATGAACAAACTGGTAGTATACAACAAGCATTTGCCCAAGATGTGCGCTCCCTTGTTTCAACCATTGAGGAGATGGGCAACCCGTTCGAAGATGACAGCAATGATCTTCTATCACTTGAATCGAAGGAAATAATGCCATCCAGCGTTAGAGAGACTGTCATGCACGTTAAAAAGATTGGTAAAACACAGTACCAAACATTCATGGAAGAGCGTCTGGAGAAGCAGGAGAAAGCTATAGATGATGTAATCTCTCGGAATAAGCTTCCACTTTTCAATAGTCCAAAGCAAGTTGGTAAATCAAAGGTGAAGGGAATGATAGCAGAACTCAAGAATGACTGCCATCTGTTTTCACGATTGTACATTGCGAGTCAGCGGCGAGAAGGAGACTTGGACAACTTCTTCTGCCATGAGAACCAGGCGTTTCCTCCAGCGATCACCAACAATGGCAAAACGCGGCAGGGTGCTAAATCGGACCTCTTACAATCATTGGAGAAAGTTTCCCCTGCTGTCCATGTGGGTCCACAGGTGGAGGCAAAGGTCTTTGATGGGGCGGCAGTTGTTCACCTTCTGCCAGGGGACTCAGCAAAAAGCTTCTATGAATATGGCCAGAACATTTTCATCCCATACTTTGAAGGTCAACTGCGAGACACCAGCCGTGTAGACATTGTATGGGACACCTATCATCCAGACAGCCTAAAATCTGCCACACGTCAAGAGAGGGGGGTCCAGATCGCGCCAACGCATTCTACCTGCAACGAAGATACCAGGGAACTGGAAAAGTTTCTTGCGGAATGATGAAAACAAGGAGGAGTTGTTCAGATTCTTATCGCATATGGTGGTGGATGGTTTGAAAGGAAAGGAGATCTATGCAACTATTGGTGACAGCGTGCTAACATCGCAACCAGATGCCGACATCAAGAACCTGAGCCCATGTACACAAGAAGAAGCGGATACAAGAGTCCTTTTACATGTCCTGGATGCCGTGAAAAAGGGGAGAAAACGGGTATTGATTCGAACTGTAGATTCTGATATTGTGGTCTTGGCAATAGCACACTACTTTACCTACCAGTCACACGGTGTGGAGGAACTCTGGATTGCCATTGGCACTGGTAAAAGCTACCGCTACCTTGCCATCCATAAAATTGCCACCGGCCTTGGCCGCAGGAAGTCCGAGTCTTTGCCATTATTTCATGCCTTCACTGGCTGCGACACAGTGTCATTTTTTGCCCAAATTGGGAAAAAGAACAACCTGGAAGGCTTGGGAGGCATACCCCAGCATCACGCAGACCTTTCGTGCTCTCGCTTATAGGCCATCTGTGGACGCTATTAATATGGAACTACAGAGCATAGAAAGATATGTTGCCATCCTCTATGACCGGACTACCGAGATAAAGACAGTGAATGACATGCGCCGTCACTTGTTCACGAAGAAGGCAAGAACAATTGATCACATTCCCCCAACAGCAGACGCCTTCGAACAACACTTAAAACGTGCATGTTTTCAGGCTGGACACGTATGGAGTCAGGCACTTGTGCCCTACCCAGAACTTCCATCACCAGCTGATTGGGGCTGGATGAAAACAGGGACTTCTTGGACACATATTTGGACCACAATACCACTGATACAGGAGGCATGTTCAGAGCTTACAAGCTGCCATTGTAAGTTGGCCTGTAAAGGCAACTGTAAATGCTCCAGGGCAAATATGCCCTGCACATCACTGTGTGACTGCGATGGACAGTGCTTGTAGTACTACGCGTCTGTGCGAGAGCCTCCACCTTTCAAGTGCCCACAATATTTTAAGTTAAAACTGCAACTGTGTGTAACTTTGATTAATTAATACCATTCCATTGTTATCAGAGACCAATAAAACAATGTGTATCACTTGGAATTGAAATTTTACCTAAAATACTATGAGATTCAAGGAAAATGGAAACACCATGGTGGCCATCTTGAAATTAAAGATGATGCATGCCAATCTTTATGCAATTGATCCCATTGGATTCAGAGACCATGAAAACATGGGGTAAGACACTGGAACTGTGGTGTTATCGCTCATATTATAGAAGTTATTGAGGGAAATAGGTCACAGAGGGCGGTCATGTTGAAATTCAATATGGCGGCCACCAGTGGTTCTGAATTTTTGGGCGCCCCCCCAGGAAAACAATTGTATCGGTCCATACTACATCTGTGCCAAATTTGGTGCTTTCCTGAAAAAATGAACGATACGCCCTATTTTTCGGTCTTAACTGCCTAAGTATATGGGGTATTGAGTGTAGATTGATGAGGGAAAAAATGAATTTGAACGATTTCATCATAAAGCTGCAACATAACAAAATGTGAAAAAAGTGAAGGGGCCTGAATACTTTCTGATTGCACTGTAAGTTGTCTTGTTAAACGTGCGCCGAGGAGGCGGCGAGTGTACAACGTAGAGCATTATAGATTAGGTTTGTAGTGTAAAACCTCCTGTCAGGAATAACACCAAAGTAATATCGAAAATGCATTGTGCTTTAAAAGGAGACAGCAACAGAACTGATTAGCCAGTGGACCGCAGGTCATGGCAGCGAAATTGGAGAGCCCCATCGAGGGCATAAGACTATTTATCTGGGCTATACCACAGGGTGAGATGGCCAGAAGATGGCACGGCCACACAAGCCAGCAGCCAATGAGCGGGAACCACCACCCAAGAAGGTGGTGCAAAAATTCACGAGGGCCGTGTCGAAGTGGAGCACAGGAGAGTTTAACTTGGGTTTTGAAAAGGGAGCATCTCTCCACACTCGCTCTCTTTGCTTCGTCGACGGAACAGAGTTGCTGGACCTTGAGATGTAGACACCGACTTGCTGCTCCCATCCTGCCATCCTGCTCCTGGGATGCCTCATCCTTTGTCCAGCTTTGTGCCAGCCACAAGTCCTTACCTGCCCCATTGTTTTGTGTGACTCCATTCCTTAATAGTGGCTCCGTTAGGGGGGTTAGGCTTTAGTGTTGTACACTGCTCCTTGCCTATGTCATCTCCAGGCGCTGCATAACGTCATTGCCGGGCACCGAAGGGGGCCTGGCAATGATGCACGCTGAAAGGGAATACTCAGTTTTCACTCCGGTTGTTTGTTGTACACTGCTCCTTTCCTATGCCATCTCCAGTCGTTGTATAAAGTCATTGCTGGGCACCGAAGGGGGCCTGGCAATGATGCACGCTGAAAGGGAATACTCAGTTTTAACTCCAGTTGTTTGTTGTGGACCGCTCATTTCCTATGCCATCTCCAGGCGCTGCATAACGTTATTGCCGGGCACCGAAGGGGGCTCGGCAATGACGCACGCTGAATTGGAGTACTCAGTTTTTACTCCGGTTGTTTGTTGTACACCGCTAATTTCCTATGACATCTCCAGGCGCTGCATAACGTCATTGCCGGGCACCGAAGGGAGCCTGGCAATGATGCACGCTGAAAGGGAGTACTCAGTTTTCACTCCGGTTGTTTGTTGTACACTGCTCCTTTCCTATGCCATCTTCAGTCGTTGCATAAAGTCATTGCTGGGCACCGAAGGGGGCCTGGCAATGATGCACGCTGAAAGGGAATACTCAGTTTTCACTCCGGTTGTTTGTTGTGGACTGCTCCTTTACTATGCCATCTCCAGGCGCTGCATAACGTTATTGCCGGGCACCGAAGGGGGCTCGGCAATGACGCATGCTGAATTGGAGTTCTCAGTTTTCACTCTGGTTGTTTGTTGTACACCGCTCCTTTCCTATGCCATCTCCAGGCACTGCATAACGTTATTGCCAGGCACCGAAGGGGGCTCGGGAGTACTCAGTGCTGAAAGGGAGTACTCAGTTTTCACTCTGGTTGTTTGTTTGTTTGTTTTCTTGGTTGTCTGGGCGATATCTCAGCCATCCTTTGAGTTAGGAAGCTGAAATTTCGGCACAATAGTGAGCAAGTACTTTGTTAAAAAAATATTTTTTTGTTTTTTGAATACCGGTAATCAATTAATTGATGAGTTATTTAATTATTAGCGATTAATTTAGTACTTATTTATTTCCTTTCTCTTCTGGCCATGATCTCAGGCACCTTTTGAGTTGGGAAGATGATATTTGGACATGCCAATGACAAAGTGATTTGGCTGTAAAAGATATTTTTGATTTATTGATAAATCAATTAATCAATTAAATGATTAATTATTTAATTATTCGATTAATGACTAAAAAATTTTTTTTTAAGTTACAGATTCTGATGAAATGGTGGTGGTTTACGTGTTCTATTAGCGAATTGATTAATTATTTCATTTTTTTATGATTATTATTTATTTATTTTCATTATCAATTATTTCTTTATTTTATTTCTCATCTGGGCAATATCTCAGGCACCTTTTGAGCGAGGGAGCTGATATTTGGACATGACAATGACCAAGTGATTTGGCTGTAAAGGGTATTTTTATTTATTGATTAATCAATTTATCGATTAATTATTTATTGATTAATCAATTAATTATTTAACTTTTTTTATGAATGACTTATTTAATTAAATTCTTAAAAGTTACATCTTCGAATGAAGCACTCGTGGTTTAGTTATGCTATTAGCCAATTGATTAAGAAAATATTTTATGACAATCTTTTATTGATTTTAATTATGCAATTAATCAATAAAATATTGTGCACCTCTCCCTACAAATACAGTCTCTATGAGCCGCAGGGCGGTATTGCCAGGTGCCGAAGGCACCCCTGCAATGCCGCGCTGGAGGATATTTAATTATTTGGCATGGGGGCAGTGTACTTTGAATGTATCTGTACGGTACTTGTTTGCTTTCTTGTTTTCTTGTTTGTTTGTCCGGGCGATATCTCAGCCATCCTTTGATCTTGGAAGCTGAAATCTGGCACAATAGTGAACAAATACTTTGTCAAAAACGTTATTTTTTGTTTTTTAATTAATCA
Organism: Myxine glutinosa; assembly: GCF_964187855.1. Classification (NCBI taxonomy): domain Eukaryota; kingdom Metazoa; phylum Chordata; class Myxini; order Myxiniformes; family Myxinidae; genus Myxine; species Myxine glutinosa. The sequence goes on along the minus strand of NC_136267.1, from coordinate 133,013,946 downwards.
ATTTTTTGATGAGTAACTTAATTATTTTCGATTAATTAAGTACTTATATATTTCCTTTCTCTTCTGGGCATTATGTCAGGCACCTTTTGAGTTAGGAAGCTGATATTTGGACACGACAATGACCAGGTGATTTGGCTGTAAAGGCTATTTCTGACTTATTGTTTAATCAATTAATCGATTAATTATTTAATTATTCGATTAATCACTTAATTCATTAATTTTTTTAAAGTTACAGATTCGGATGAAATGGTGGTGGTTTATGTATTCTACTAGCCAATTGATTAATTATTTAATTATTTTATGATTATTATTTATTTATTTTCATTATTAATCATTTATTTATTTTATTTCTCATCTGGGCAATATCTCAGGCACCTTTTGAGCTAGGAAGCTAATATTTGGACACGATAGTGACCAAGTGATGTGGCTATAAATGATATTTTTGATTTATTGATTAATCAATTCATCGATTAATTACTTATTGATGAATCAATTAATTATTTAATTTTTTCGATTAATGACTTATTTAATTCATTTTCAAAAAGTTATAGCTTTGAATGACGCACTGGTAGTGTAGGTATGCTATTAGCCAATTGATTAAGAAAAATTTTTATGATCATTCTTTATCGATATTAATTATGTAATTAATCAATCAATTATTGTACACCTCTCCCACCCAATACAGTCTCGATAAGCTGCACGGCGGTATTTCCGGGCGCCGAGGCACCCTGGCAATGCGGCGCTGGAGGGTATTTATTTATTTCGCATGTGGGCGGTGTACTTTGAATGTATCTGTACTTGTTATATTTCCTTTTATTGGACATAAGTGCATGTATCTCCATACTCGTCCTTTGAATGCCTGTCTGTTCCGATTATTTATTTATTAGCATCTCATCTCACCCCTCTGATATAGCTTTAATAAACCATTATATTTGTAAAGAAAACTTTTTCCCGTTTTACTGCCTTCCCATGCGAACACTGCCAGTTTCAGCTACGTTGGGTGAACCTTGGGATATCATAGTAATTTTGAATGCAGTAACAACTTAAACACCGTTTCAGGCCGTGGAATCATTTATAAGACCTCCAGCTCAGAGCGACCGTGTTATCGGACCCCTCTGATGCGACGGTGTTTTGAGAATAAAACGTGCAAAATCAACCTCAGTTCTAACATAAGTTACTGCTGCAGGCGCCAGCGCTAGAATGCCTTGCTTTGTATTTCTAACTGTGGTTATCTGCAAAGTCTACTTTGGGAAAGGTCTTCAATCACAACAGATAGAAAATAGGACATTGAGTTAATATGCGATCTAGTAATGAAAAATGAATATCTAGAGGTCAAGAGTGAAAAAAACTGTTGTAAAGGGTTAAAATTATTATTTCAAAAAGGTTAAAAATTTATTTAATACCATTACAGGAAAGCTGAATTTCTTCTTCAGGAAACAATTTCAATGGCGTGTAATGTCTAAATCTCCGCAGTTTGTAATTGCTGAGCCCCTGTATCCCTTGGGAAAAGGTCGGAGAGTTGGACAGTATATCGGGTTAAAATGGAATTAAATAAATACCTTGACAAGTGTACACGTCATTTTTCCTTTGCTCGGTTGTGTGTTTGAACTTTCCTTAACTTCCCCTTGCTTTCCCTTCCTGCTCCAACTCCTCCACTTTGCTGTACAGTATCCTCTGCAGTCTCCACCATCCTATGTACAACAAACATTCCTGCCCCTCTTCACCACCCTATAAGGAAAACTGTCGAGCTGTTGGATGTATGAGTTTCCTCTTTTTCACTCCCCGTGGTAAAATATTTGGGGTAAATGGAGCCACATGATTTATTTAATAAACAAAATGGTGTTCTTTTGACCACTTGGCAACCTCCACCACACCCACCCACCCCCAAACGTATGTTCCATACATGTGTCCTCCCTCCACGACTCTTTTAATAGTTGTATCTCCTTTACTAGCACCTTCATTTTTTAACTCATTCCTCTTACACTCACCTTTACCCTGTTCTCTTTCCTTTCCATCATCTCTTCCTTTTCACAACTCTATACTCTTAATTTATGCCTCCATTCTTCCTCGACTCCCAAGCACGTGTACGTAATAAATAAATAGATACTCCGAATGGAAAACTAGTGGAGCCTAAATCGAATGAATTGAGTGTAAATACTACTTCGTGTAATGTTAGGAAGTCTGCTCTGCGTCTGAATCCCAGGGCTAGCTCTAGTGCTAGGGATAATGCTCAGGCTAGTGTTAGTGTTAAAAGCTGGTGCTAGTGCTTGCTTGGTATGCTTGGTGCTAGTGCTCGGGATAATGCTAGGGCGAGTGCTAGGGATAATGCTAGGTCTAGTGCTCGGGATAATGCTAGGGCTCGTGCTAGGGATAATGCTGGGGCTCATGCGAGAGATCATTCTCGGGCCAGTGCTCGGGGTAATGCTCGGTGATAGTGCTCGGGATAATGCTAGGGCGAGTGCTAGGGATAATGCTTGGGCTAGTGCTCGGGATAATGCTAGGGCTCGTGCTAGGAATAATGCTAGGGCTCGTGCTAGGGATAATGCTAGGGCTAGTGCTAGGGATAATGCTAGGGCTAGTGCTTGGGATAATGCTTGGGCTAGTGCTCGGGATAATGCTAGGGCTCGTGCTAGGAATAATGCTAGGGCTCGTGCTAGGGATAATGCTAGGGCTAGTGCTTGGGATAATGCTTGGGCTAGTGCTCGGGATAATGCTAGGGCTCGTGCTAGGGATAATGCTAGGGCTCGTGCTAGGGATAATGCTAGGGCTCGTGCTCGGGATAATGCTAGGGCTAGTGCTTGGGATAATGCTAGGGCTAATGCTCGGGATAATGCTAGGGCTAGTGCTTGGGATAATGCTGGGGCTAGTGCTTGGGCTAATGCTAGGGCTAGTTCTTGGGATAATGCCAGGGCTCGTGCTAGGGATAATGCTGGGGCTAGTGCTTGGGATAATGCTTGGGCTAGTGCTCAGGATAATGCTTGGGCTAGTGCTAGGGATAATGCTGGGGCTAGTGCTTGGGATAATGCTGGGGTTAGTGCTCGGGATAATGCTAGACCTAGTGCTCGGGATAATGCTAGGGCTAGTACTAAGGATAATGCTGGGGCTAGTGCTTGGGATAATGCTTGGGCTCGTGCTCTGGATAATGCTAGGGCTAGTGCTAGGGATAATGCTGGGGCTAGTGCTTGGGATAATGCTTGGGCTCGTGCTCTGGATAATGCTAGGGCTAGTACTAAGGATAATGCTGGGGCTAGTGCTTGGGATAATGCTTGGGCTCGTGCTCTGGATAATGCTAGGGCTAGTGCTAGGGATAATGCTGGGGCTAGTGCTTGGGATAATGCTTGGGATAGTTCTTGGAATAATGCTAAGGATAATGCTCGGGCTACTGCTAGGGATAATGCTAGGGCTAGTGCTTGGGATAATGCTAGGGCTAGTGTTAGGGATAATGCTGAGGTTAGTGCTCGGGATAATGCTAGGGTTAGGGCTAGGGCTAGGAGATCGGTGGTTTGAACCCTGGCCGAGTCACCAAAGACTAATAATGGTACAGCGTACTGCTTCCTTGATTGATGCTCATCATTTTAAAAAGGACAAACATCCATACGTTGGCAACCGTTGTGCAGGTTTGAAGATTCTCGACCTCCTCCATCGAACTTCCTTGTAAGTGAACTCAAATTGTTATATTCGCCTTGTTAATTCCTAGACATCAATTCACCTCATTAATTTATCCACGCCGATTCACCCCGTTAATTCATCCGTGTTGATTCACCTTGCTAATTCCTCTGCGTCAGTTCACCTCATTAACCTCCATGTAAATTCCACCTTGTTAATTCCTTCATGTCGATTCACCTCGTTAATTCATCAATGTCGATTCACTTCCTTGTTGACTTGGCTTTGACTTCTTCAAAATTGTCATATTTTAAAATTTCCATCACTTGTTTGTTTTTGTCGTTTTGAGTCCTGTCTCAACTTGCAATCCTTGAAAATTAATTCATGATTATCTTACTATAATTCACCAAATGTCTGTCTGTTCCCAGGTACCGCAAAAAACGGCTGAACTGTTCACAACGAAATTTTGGGTGGGTAATCCTGGGACCCCCTGGAGTAAAATTTCTCCCTTTTTTTTTCCAATTTTCCAATTTCCAATTTTCCAGTTTTTCCAAACACGATGGAATAATATTTACCGATATGAACAGTGATGTGGCTTTTATTGAAATTCTACAAATACTGTTTAGATTTTGATGATTTGCGTGTGATATGATTTAACGGATGTTTATATAAATCGTTTAAAATAAAATAAAAGCCTTCAATTTCTGATATTTTGCCTTTTCATTTGGGACTTTCATGTCATGTAATAAATACCCTAATACTGTGGCAGAATACGCTAGCTCACATCAAGGTTCTGAATTCCACCACTTCATGACCTCTGACCCCGGTTTTTATGAAGGAAATATGACTGATCGATCGGCGGCCTCTCTGTCCTACCACCTCCTTTTTTGGTCTTGCACCCTCTGCCCTCTTTTGGCTCAGTCCTTCCCAGGTATGTATATGTATATATATATATATATATATATATATATATATATATATATATATATATATATATATATATATATATATATATATATATATATATATATATATGTACACAGAGCTATATATATACAGACTTGGCATTTAATATGGATTATTTTTTTGTGGGGGTGAACTTACTTTTCAAGATGACTTAGAACCAAAAGTTCATTGGAATTATGTTGAAATTATTCTAGATTTTGTTGATGTGACCTTTAAAAGAAACAAAAACCAAATTTGACATTTCGAAACAAATAAATTGATCCTTGAAAGTGATGTAAACTGATATCGAACTCAATTCACGGACAGTACTGTGTTAAACTTCTGTACGTTTTCCAGAAGTATCTCTTTATTTTGCACATTAGCCAAAAAATTTTTTAACAAAAACAAAAGTTAAATTACGACTGGGATTACGGACAGTAAAATTACAGTTCAGTACTTCGTGTAACCCCCACGAGCATTCAGGAGAGCACGTACACGTTGAGGCATGCTGTTCACGAGATTTGCCAAGGTATGGACAGGAATCGCTTGCCATGCATTTACAATAGCCTGCTGCAATTCATGCACAGAGGCAGGCTGCTGGTCCAAGTGGTCGATTTGACACGTTAATTCTGCCCACAAGTTCTCTATCGGATTCATATCCGGGGACATGGCAGGCCACTCCATATGCTCTACACCACGGTCAGCAAGAAAGTGTTGGATCATGTGAGCACGATGAGGCCGTGCATTGTCATCTTGGAAGGCAATGTTTCCTCGAAAGGCTGCACGAGCAAATGGAAGCAATGTTTCTTCCAGAATGGCCCTGTACTTGAACTGGTTCAGGTTTCCATTCAGAACAACCAGGTCAGTTTTGCCCCCTGCATGAAAAGCAGCCCAAACGGTCACCCCACCACCTCCAGCGTGGACTCTTGGCACTATACAATCTTTGTTGTAGGCTTCATGCACTGGTCTGCGCACTCGGACGCGGCCATCTTGACGATAGACCAGAAATCTAGACTCGTCGTTGAAGATCACGTGATTCCAGTGTCCTGGCTGCCATTGACGGTGCTCTCTGGCCCACTGCAATCGGCGCTGGTGGTGTTGTCTGGTCAGGCGTGGCTTTCTCAGGGGACGTCTGGCACGATAGCCTGCTTGAACCAGTCGTTGGTTGACTAGCCTTGTGGATACAGGCACATTTGTCAGTTGCTGCCACTCAGCCCTAAGCCGATTAGCTGACTTGGTACGGCCATTGCGGACTAACCGGTGCAGCTGGCGATCATCCCTCCTTGTGGTTCTGCGGGGACGTCCTGGCCTCGGTATTGGAGTAGGGACACCCCTCTGAGCATTTCGTTTCAGGATCTTTGACACCTGACCTTGAGTGATGCCATACTGCCGAGCAATAGCACGCTGTTTCATGCCGTAATTTCGTAAAGCCACCACTCCATGACAAACAGCATTGTCGAGTTGACGGACCATCTCCAGAGGCAGCGGCAATAACTTTTGGAGACGTGCAGCAGTTGTTTTCCACTAATACAGAACGCAACAACCCTTGTATACCCGACTGTGAAGCCAATCATCAAATGCACCTGTCCGTACATTTTGCCACGCCACCTGTGATATAATCCTGTTGTTGACTTCTTGCTGCGACAGACAATCAGTGACATGGTTCTTTTAACAAATAAATCACCAAAGTGTAAAATAAACTCACCAGATTGATATACTGAGTCAAGAAAGTAAACCCAAGTCAAGAAAAAAAAAATTCCATATTAAATGCCAAGTCTGTATATATATATATATATATATATATATATATATATATATATATATATATATATATATATATATATATATATATATATATATATATATATGCAGGGCACACATGGTCTGCCAATTGCCAGCAATCCTCCTCTTGTTAAACTCCCAATATCCGGGATCACCACCTCATTTGGTGTGGGTCCCATTGTCCTCTCTCATTTCGTGGGCCCCATTGTCTTTTCCCACGTGATGGATCGAACTAGATTCTCCCTTGAGAGAGTTTTGAAATTCATCCGCCATATTAGTTGAGCAGACCGTGGTTCAAAGAGTTCTCAGAACGACATTGTACTGTATCTCCTCATAATAGACAAATAAATGTAATTGTTTATTTAATTTTCTGTACGTAACTATATTTTAATAATCTGTTCCGCCCATAATAATTGCACCTCTGGCTGTAAGAAATTCTCACACTTCGTGGAAATGAAGTGAAACACTTCGCCGTTCAGAGGGGGCGGAGTGATGTTGGCAGCTCTTGGCAGGAAAGAGGAAGAAGAAGCCTTATATATATATAGCGCGAGGGAGAGAGCGCGCAAGACGCTTCGCGTGAAGCCACAGGTGAGGTGTTGATGTTGAGCTTTTGAGTCGTGATAACTTAAATCAGAGATACCATTACCGGTCAGTTTACCTCAGTACTAACCTCTTTACGCTACCCGAGAGTGGTTTATGCCGTGAACTCGTCGGGTCGTGATAAATAAACATCCTCCACGGCTCCACCACCACACGGGGATTCTGGTTGTTCGCGCTTTGGCGAACACGGTTTATAAATGATATAAATCGATGTCCGTCCTTTCAGGTTTCATCTTTTTCAATATTCGGTTTTAATCTGTTGCACAATGGTGTGCGACGAAAAACGAAAGGGGCGCCGCATCGCGGAGCACGCCGTGCTTTCAGACCGAAAGACCTCACGGGTGGTCCGGTCTTGCGATGACGGAGCGTGTTTTAACCGGAACCCCTTTTTTGTGACGTCCCTTGGTTTGAAAGTCACAGACCATGGTTTCCTTCCCCTTTTGTGAGGTTTACCGTGACGCAGAGTGATAATCACACCATACTAGTGACGTCGACACCTTTGGAGGCTCTGCGGATTATCACCTGGGTATATAGTTGTCTGCACCTGAAGCCTGCCCACACCTGTCCAACCAATTATAACAATTAGGTGATAAACTATAATTATAAGGTAATGTTATGTTGTTCTGCACTGTTTCGCCTCAATGTGGTTTGAATGAAAGAAACGACATGAGAGATTACGACTTTGCCTTGTGGTTTCAAATGTGTTCCTCGTGTAATGGTGGAGCTGATGGAGCTGATGGAGCTGGGTGGGCGTGATGGGCCGAGTGGCCTTCTGGGTGTAATGGCTTTGCGCACCTAATCGGGCACGGCAGATTTCGCTGATAAAGTGCATTACATTATATTCGTGTACACACCGAGACCGGCTTAAGCTGCCCATCTGGCTCGACTGGACTGAATTACATATTTGTACCAGAACAACACACAAAACCCGACAGCAAGCCTAATAAGGATATACAGTGCTCAAAGAAAGTCTACACCCCCTTTTCAAATATTTCACCATTTGTTGCCTTATAGCCTGGAATTAAATTGCATTAAATCAGACTTTTTCCACCTTTATTTACATATCGTAACCCACAACTTCCAAGTGAAAAACAATTTCTACAAATTAAAAAAAATTAATTAAAAACACAAAAGTTGAATATTTTAGTTGGATAAGTCTCCACCCCACTTATAATAGCAATTGTAGATTATCTCAGGTCTAACCAATCACCTTCAAAATCACACACCAAGTTAATTGGCCTCCACCTGTGTCAAATTGTAGTGATTCTGATTATTTCAGAATAAAATCAGCTTTTCCTGTAGGTTTCCTCCGCTGGGTAATGCATTTCACAGCAAAGACTCAACCATGAGCACCAATAAGCTTCAAAAGACCTCCGGGATTAAAGTTGTGGAAAGGCACAGATCAGGGGATGGATATAGAAATATTTCAAAGGCCTTGAATATCCCTTGGAGCACAATCAAGACAATCATTAAGACATGGAAGGTGTATGGTACGACCAAGACCCTGCCTACATCAGGCCGTCCATCCAAACTGGATGACTAAACGAGGAGCAGACTGATCAGAGAGGCCATCAAGAGGCCAATGGCAACTTTGAAAGAGCTACAGGCCTTTATGGCAAAGACTGGTCACTGTGTGCATGTGACAACAATATCCCAAGCACTCCACAAATCAGACCTGTATGGTAGGGTGGCAATAAGGAAACCATCACTCAAAAAGCCCACCTTGAGCCCTATTTGAGGTATGCATAAAAACACTCCAGGGATTCTGAAGCCATGTGGCAAAAAGTTTTGTGGTGTGACGAGCCTTTTTAGCCGAAATGCAAAACATTACGTTTGGCACAAACTTAATCACCCAAAGAACACCATCCGTAATATGAAGCATGGTGGTGGCAGCATCATGTTATGGGGATGTTTCTTATCAGTAGGGACTGGGGCACTTGTCAGGATAGAGGGAAAATAGATGGGACAAAATACAGAAAAATCCTAAAGGAAAACCTACTGCCCTCTGAAAGAAAGCAGAAATTGGGACGGAAGTTCACCTTTCAGCATGACAATGATCCGAAGCACACAGCCAAAGCTACACTCGAGTGACTAAGGAACAAAAAGATAAATGTCCTTGAGTGGCCCAGTCAGAGCCCTGACCTAAATCCAATCGGAAATCTGTGGTATGACTTGAAGATTGCTGTCCATCAACTCTCCCCATACAACTTGACTGAGCTTGAACAGTTCTGTACAGAAGAATTGGCAAATATCACCCAATCAAGGTGTGAAAAGTTTGTAGAGACCTATCCCAACAGACTCACAGCTCTAATTGCTGTTAAAGTTGTTTCCACCAAGTATTAACTCTTGGGATGGACACTTATCCAACAAATATATCCTAGTTTTGTGTTTTTAATTATTTTTGTGAAATTTGTAGGATCTGTTTTTTGCTTGGAAGTTGTGGGTTACGATGTGTAAATAAAGGTGGAAAAAGTCTGGTTAATGCAAATTAATTCCAGGCTACAAGGCAAGAAGAGGTGAAAAATTTGAAAGGGGGTGTAGACTTTCTATAGGCACTGTATGATTGCATGAGATTGATCCGATTGGTATTTGTGTCATGACCCCAAGGTTAACCTGAAATATTTATTGTGTGGTCCAGTCAACCAACCACACACAAGGCAGCTGGAATATTAACCACAACTCAAGTAAATCACTTTAGGTCGTTCAGTTTGTGAGCCTCGTGTTGGAAATTTAATAAAACAACCTCTGTGCCCCCCACCAGCGACATCCGCAATAAAACAACCTCTGTGCCCCCCACCAGCGACATCCGCAATAAAACAACCTCTGTGCCCCCCACCAGCGACATCCGCAATGAGACCGCCGGGGGTGAGCAATTCCAGTCGATGACCGAGTCCGAGTGCAGATCACCAAACGCACATTGTTCATGTGGGAATGAATGGAAAGAAGCGTTTTTAACCTAGTTTTCGAAACCCGGTGACCCGGAAAAACAGGAGCACATTGCAACGTGTGACGTGCAAGTCCTGCCGCAAACAGCTGAAACGTAACCCAAGACAAAAGGAAAGAAGGCTGCCCTCGGGGACTTCTGGCACGACTGCTAAGCAACGTGGGTGCCAGGTGAAAATAAGCGGCTCACGTGTCGTTTGAATTGCGAGTGTGCGGGTTGGGAAGGTGAATCACTCGATGGACCAACGGTAAACATCTTCACCTCGCAGAGTTCACGTGACCTGTTCTGGTTGTTAGTCAACATACCAAACATTGATAAACAATACAGTACAGCAGAGCTATTTATACTATTCACATCGGTGCATATTTTTTCATTATCAATCGATTATGTTGTTAGCACAAAGATAGCTTCGTTTTGTACCTCTAATTTGCTTGGGGCTGGCAGGATAGCCTAGGCCCTGGAGGTACTGAACATAGTACGCACACTCGCCTCGAAGCTCTCTCGCCTGGGTTCGAATCTCGACACAGCTATAAAATGTCACCCTGATGTTTCAGTTGTTGCAGCACTGGTTGTTGGTAGATGTTAAAGATCCCTCCATTTATTTCATGAAGAGGAAGCGAGTTATCAACGAGGTGGGTAGTGAGTCTACCAGTAGCTACTGGAGACTTCTGGAGTGGCAGAATGATAGCAGGATAGCAATGATAGTGGGATAGCAGAATGTGATCATCCCATCTGTGGAAAGACAGGCCGAAGAGCACAGGCAGAAGAAAAAAGAGCAGCAGAGCAGGATTTGATGCCATCTGCACCCACAATTGCTTAAAAATTCATAAAACCATTAAAAACTAATTTATTGAAACATAAATTTCCAAAACTCAAAAATGCTGCAGAACAGATGCAGCTGAGTCTTTTCATCTGGTGAAGCAGGTTCACTCCCTCTGGTCGTCGCCTGAACTTCTTCACTGAATTTAGTCGGAGCAAAGAAAATCCTCAGATATGGTGTACCTTTCAGCACCACATCTTGTCTTTGCCGTCAGAGTTCGGCTTCTTTTAGTTTGTGCCAGCCTCCTTTCTTGGACATTCTGCTCGATCAATCATCAATGCACAAAATCAGGAAAAAAAATGGCTTCAAATATTTGAGGGCCGAAAAAATATGAGGGCCTTTGGCTATATCCTCATTAGCCTATGGGTTAATCCTATGGGAAAATAAATCAGATTAGCCTTTTTTTCCTTTTTTTGTATTCAAAAGCAAGGATGATGAAACAGCGAGTTGAAAAAAAGGTAAAAAGACAAGTTGCGACTGTGCTGCCACAGTTGGATACAACAAGCAAGCTAATGAGCTAAAATCAAAAGAGGAGTGAGGGGAGGATAACGCAGTAACCTGCACACGAGGCAGGGTTCCTGGGGAGAAGACAAAATTCCAGGTTGGGATTGGGGGAGGGGGAGGAGGGTTGACATGAGATGGTGGTGCACAACTTGTTTTAAGCCCTGGATGGAAGAATGCATTTGAATCATCTATGAAGAAAATTTCCAAAAATAGTAGAAAGAAGAAACCAGAGAGGCTGAAAGCCTGGATTTGGGGGAGTTGAACCAGTTTGGGGTTACTGGAAGAACACGCACGTCTCGGGCTGTTGAGAGCAGAGGCAGTTAGACCAGAGTGGCAGAAAAATATGTACAGGCGACTGACTTGTCTGCAACGATAAAGCAACAGGTCTCATACTTTGGTCTTATTGTGGGAGATGTAGGAGGCTGCCCTGTTGAGAAAGCAAGCTTTCTGTCTTTTTGCCTTGTGGTTTGCAAGACGATCTTCTCTGGCTTGCCTAAGGATGGAAACATTTTTTATGAGCTTGATGGAGTGACCTAAAGTTGCCCTCATTCGGTTTAGCCTTCCACGTTGAGAAAGCGATCGCGAATGCCTCACCACAGGATTCAATCAATGTACCAGGACCAAGAGGATGGATCGGATAGTTGCAGACTGTCCCTGCCAGCAGCCCAGTTGTTTTTTGAGGGAAGATTGCAGTCCCTGCCAGTTGGCCTGTGCAGATAGCCATATTCTGCAGTGTTAAGGTTGATCCCTCACAATTGTCACAGAAAAATCTGTTGGGTTGTTTACAGATTTCGGCAGACCCACAGAGTTGCAGAGTCTGCAATGCCATAGCTGGTTTCTACAGAACTGACACCCATCCATCTGGAATGGTGGAAGTTGAAATTGCCACAGATGAGGAACAGACAGTTGGGATGGATGATTAATAATTGATTCATGTTCGAGGAAATATATGTATATAGTAATTGTCATTCGGATGATGTTCATATAAATCACGTTTCAACTACCACCATGTTTCAACAATAGAGACGTTTGAAATAATGTTCATATAATTTCATGTTTTGTATCCAGTCATGTTCAATACTAGAGTTTGATGCATTGCGTGTCAGCTCTTGCTTTGGATGAGATCCACTGAGAAATTCAGCCATTCAATCCCTGGGACTTGTAAATACCGACAAAAACCTTTTCTGCTCAAAATTCCATTCCAGCTGAACATTTATGAATAACTGTTTATTTTGTTTTTATAATTTTATATTTGGACAGTGAATCTTTTATCTATCTATCTATCTATCTATCTATATAGATAGATAGATAGATAGAAGTGATTTCATTCTGTAGTGAAATCACATATATATATATATATTGTTGCGGATCTCAGCGCCGGCCTTTTCCCCTTACCAAGGGGGGATTAGTCCCCTTGTCTTTGACTGACCGACGGGACCCGAGGCCTATGACGTCCTTTCCGTGCAGCATTAAATAGGGTTGTAGGACCAGATTTGCTATTACCTAAGTACTAACGCTACCCTGAAACGAGGAGACAAGCCTCGCCCGAATCACGGGTGTCGGTGGATACGCCGAGAGGTAGCGAACCCGTGACCCGAGCTGTTATCAAGGACTAGATCCCGATCCGAGCGGTTCTTAATCGTGCCACGCTTACCCAAAGGAGGAAATCACTGAAATGGTCGAATTTGGAAGAAAAGGAATTAACACGATTTATTTACACTTTGTACAATACTCAGAAGAAGAAAACACAGTGCAGCCTTAAGCACAGTCTTACTTATTCCCTGGACAAACGGGCCCGTTCACTCTCAGACACACACACACGGGGTTTGCAGTTGACCAGGTCAGCACGTCCAGGAATGGCGTCCAGGCAGCTCGCTCTCCGGTCCCCAACTCGCACCGCGAAGCAGATGAAACAGACGGCAGGAGCTCTCCACGTGTCGTTTTCGCGCACTGGGTTATTACAGGGCGAACGGTAGGGCTGGCTTTGGCGGTTACACTTGCGGCTGCGTACGTAATAAGCGAACAGTTCAATATGCACTCACAATGCGCTCTTCAATTCCCCGAAACTGTTGTGTGCACGCCGGTCCTCTGAGTTCTCCTCATATGAGGGCTCCGGATCAGTTCTCTCCAACACAGTTCTCTCTCAACTCGAGCGCCTGCCTCTCCCTTCTCATAACTCCATATGCATGCGAGTCCTTTCAAGGGCTTTGTGCACTCGCTTATATAGCCTTGCCCAGCGAACCTTCCAGCACTTGCTAGATGCGCCCTTACCACGCCCTATCGCGCCATGCCCACAGAGCCCTGGTTGGCTGTTGCTCTTACCGTCACTGCCTCTGACGTGCTGCTTGTCGCGGCCACACCTCGACCCTCGCGCTCCTCCCTCTTCTTAGGCCTACCTCGTGGTACCCAAATCGTTTCGAGCAAAACCAAGGGCAGTGAACGCTGCTGGTAGCCAAAGCGTAACAAACTTGAGGGATGCCAAATGGGGCGCGGGATCGAGTTTGCCCATGATGTAATTGGAGGGTGGCCGCAAAATGAAAAGGACCTAAGCTCATTTCTTTACACAACGCAGATGTCACTAGGGAAATGGCCTACTCTTACACATACTATGACATAACTAATACTCTACGTGGGCCTACATGTTGCTTGTGGACTAACTATGGGGGGCAATCCTTTAACCTTTAATGATGTTATATGTACAATCTCAAAACCTCAACAATATGTTTGTGAACCGTGGTGTCTGTCCCTACATTTGTTTGTCTCCCATTTATTGTGGCCGCTTCCTGTGCTACAATTGAAAAGCTGTTGATTGTTTATTTTGCATTTTAATTTCCCTTTTCTTGATGTAACATCGTCAGTCACTTCATTGTTCCTTCTGGTAATCTTTAAAATCAACATGAATGTCTGGATTAAAGTCTTTTTAGAAAAGATCTTTGTGGAGTAACACACAATTTAAAATTATATCGTGCCCTCTTTAGAGACAAATCCAACCTCCGCCACCTGATATTGCACCATGACACCGCAGTGAGCGGTCAAAGTAACTCAGAGCTTTGGCTCTGAGTGAAACAAAGAGTGCAACACAATTAACCTTTTTAAAGTACATGCAATAATTTAAATTGATAGATTAACTTGAACTTTTCCCTTCACTGGGGACAGAAAGTTTTGCTTGCTTTGCCCGTCACTGGGGACGGTACCTTTGCTAGTGCATGGATAAAGAGAAATCACAAGCGTGTTCGTAACAATAGGATGTTATATATAGGTTTCCTTGCTTCTCCATTGCTTCCGATAAATGTGTTGGGTGTAGCCCAAAGAGTTTTGTTACCATCATTTAAATCTTCCAAGCATGTCAGTGACATACGTCAGTGGAAATTCCTCTCTGAAAGCTGACAAACCCGTACCATCATTGTTAAAACATTTATCGTATAATCTTGCGTTCGAGCCTCTGTGATTACAAATCACAAAGTATTTCATTAATTAACCCTAAAAACTCTGGATTTGTTTGAAGGAAATGCAAAATGTTTGAATCGCGAGAACTTATATATATACACTACATGACCAAAAGTATGTGGGCACCCGAACATCACAAATCTCATTCCAAAATCATGGGTATTAGTATGGAGTGGGCCCCCCCTTTGCTGCTATAACAGCCTCCACTCTTCTGGGAAGGCTTTTTTTTTCTTTGTATACAAGATCGAGGCTCGTGAAAGAGCGAACATTAATCACACAAAAAGGCAACCGACACATAAAACACAAAATAAGGGAGCGGAACACAAGATGGGGAGAGAGGGGGAAGGACACAAACACAACATTTGAGAGCAAGGACATCGAGAGAAATGTGGGAGGGGGAGGGCTTGGGGGGAGGTGGGAGAGGTATAAAACACATCAACACTGCAAGGACTTCCAGGAAAGAAGTTGGAATTTCAAAAAAAGTGTATCTGGGGTGAATTAGCGGGGGTAGAAAAGATCAAGGTTTTGGATGGGGGAAGATAAGAGATGGTGGTGAACGGCTGTTTTAAAGACCTGGAGGGAGGAGTGGGATTGAATGGAGTGGGGGAGTTTGTTCCAGAGGTGGGAGAAAAGGGAAATGAAAGAGTGAAGGTGAGCAGAGAGCCTAGACTTTGGCAGTTTAACCATAAGAGGTTTGCTGGCAGATCTTGTGCGACCTGTAGGAATATTAGGGGGACAAAGCACAGAGAGAGCTGGGGGAGCAAGGCCAGAGAGGAGTCGGTAGAAGACAGAAAGACCACCAACCTGCCTGCGGTGAGTGAGTGAAAGGCCCTCGGAGTTAGCTTCATCGCAGGAGATGAAGTGATATATGAACATGCTGTGAACATGCTAGATGTTGGAACATGCTGCGGGACTTTGCTTCCATTCAGTCACAAGAGCATTCGTGAGGTCGGGCACTGATGTTGGGTGATTAGGCCTGGCTCACATTCGGTGTTCCAATTGATCCCAAAGGTTTTCGATGGGGTTGAGGTCAGGGCTCTGTGGAGGCCAGTCAAGTTCTTCCACAACGATCTCGACAAACCATTTCTGTATGGACCTCGCTTTGTGCACGGGGGCATTGTCATGCTGAAACAGGAAAGGGCCTACCCCAAACTGTTGCCACAAGGTTGGAAGCACACAATTGTCGAGAATGTCATTGTATGCTGTAGCATTAATATTTCCCTTCACTGGAACTAAGAGGCCAAGCCCGAACCATGAAAAACAGCCCCAGACCATTATACCTCCTCCACAAAACTTTACAGTTGGCACTATGCATTCGGGCAGGCAGCGTTTTCCTGGCATCCACCAAACCCAGATTAGTACGTTGGCTGCCAGATGGTGAAGCGTGATTCATCACTCCAGGGAATGCGTTTCCACTGCTCCAGAGTCCAATGGCGGTGAGCTTTACACCACTCCAGCCAACGCCTGGCATTGCGCATGGTGATCTTAGGCTTGTGTGCGGCTGCTCAGCCATGGAAACCCATTTCATGAAGCTCCCGACAAACAGTTGTTGTGCTGACTTTGCTTCCAGAGGAAGTTTGGAACTCGGTAGTTAGTGTTGCAACCGAGGACAGATGATTTTTACGCGCTTCAGCACTCGGCGGTCCCGTTTTGTGGGCGTGTGTGGCCGACAACTTCGTGGCTGAACGGTTGTTGCTCCTAGACGTTTTCACTTCACAATAACAGCACTTACAGTTGACCGGGGCAGCTGTCGCAGGGCAGAAATTTGACGAACTGACTGGTTGGAAAGGTGGCATCCTATGACAGTGCCACGTTGAAAGTCTCCGAGCTCTTCAGTATGGCCCATTTTACTGCCAATGTTTGTCGATGGAGATTGCATGGCTGTGTGCTTGATTATACAGTGCATTCAGAAAGTATTCAGACCCCTTCACTTTTTTCACATTTTGTTATGTTGCAGCCTTATGGTGAAATCGTTTAAATTCATTTTTCCCCTCATCAATCTACACTCAATACCCCATAATGACAAAGAGAAAACAGGATTTTAGAAAGTTTTGCAAATTTAGTAAAAAGAAAAAACTGAAATATCACATTGACATAAGTATTCATACCCTTTGCTATGACACTTGAAATTTAGCTCAGGTGCCTCCCATTTCTCTTGATCATCTTTGAGATGTTTCTACACCTTGATTGTAGTCCACCTGTGGTAAATTCAATTGATTGGACATGATTTGGAAAGGCACACACCTGTCTATATAAGGTCTCACAGCTGACAATGCATATCAGAGCAAAAACCAAGCCATGAGGTCGAAGGAACTGACTGCAGAGCTCAGAGACAGGATTGTATCGAGGCACAGATCTGGTGAAGCCTACGAAAAAAATCTCTGCTGCATTGAAGGTTCCCAAGAGCACAGTGGCCTCCATAATTCTTAAATGGAAGAAGTTTGGAACAACCAGGACTCTTCCTAGAGCTGGCCACCCTGCCAAACTGAGCAATCAGGGGAGAAGGGCCTTGGTAATAGAGGTGACCAAGAACCCGATGGTCCCTCTGGCTGAGCTCCAGAGATCCTGTGTGGAGATGGGAGAAACTTCCAGAAGGACAACCATCACTGCAACACTCCACCGATCTGGGCTTTATGGCAGAGTGACCAGACGGAAGCCTCTCCTCAGTGAAAGATACATGAAAGCCCGCTTGGAGTTTGCAAAAAAGCACCGAAAGGACTCTCAGACTATGAGAAACAAGACTCTGTGAATAAGGGTTTTTGCTTTTTGCTTGAGGGTTTTGGTTATTTGAGCACATTTCCACCAGTTTATGTTCGTTTGTATTAAAAAATTGTTACCTCCGCCACCAAAGGTGGATGGAGGTTATGTTTTCACCCCTGTCTGTTTGACTGTGAACAAGATATCTCAAAAAGTTGGGGATGGTTTCGGACGAAATTTGGCAGAGATGTAGTGTATGTGACAAGGACGAACTGATTAGATTTTGGTGAAGATCCCTATTCGGATCCGGCTAGTATAATTTTTTAAGTGATTTTTCACCATTGGGAGATAGGGCCAAAACCGTCATATAGCAGGATATCTCAAAATGTTATCGACGGATTTGGACGACACTTGGTGGACAGGTTGTGTGTGTGACAAGGAAGAATAAATTCGATTTTGGTGAAGATCTGAGTATGGATTCGGATACGAGATTTATTGAATTCTGAAGTGATTCTTCACCATTGGGAGATGGGACCAAAAACGATATATAACATGATATTTTTTTAAAGTTGTGGACGAGTTATGACTAAACCTTGTGGATGAGTTGGTGACAAGAACAAGCCGATTAGATTTTGGTTCAGATCCGAATCCAGATCCAGCCCATCAGTGGGACACAAACATAAACTGTTCAGTCTGGCGGAGGTACACGCTCTACCGAGTGCCGTTCTAGTTAATATACTGTTTGTGATGTTTTGACATCAATATAACAAGCGAGTATGGCTGATATTTGTAAACACTGTCGAGAACCCTGAAGAAAGTACGTGATGCTGTGGTCTTTTGGGAATTTCTGCTTTAAGAACCTGCAACTTTGATTACACGTTTAAAATTAGCCAAACTAGATGTACGGGCATTCTCCAGGCTGATCTAGGTCACCTCGACACCTGAATCACTGAGTGATTAACAATGGTTTTTGGTTCAAATGCAGCTCCACTGGAATGAATGTCACATCATGCTAATTAAAATTTAAATTGAGTTTACATGTTCAGTGTTCTCATCTGAGCCAATGGTTCATGATGCTTGGAACTCAGCCTCAAATCCCGTGCCCTCCCCATATTCGTCCATTGTATTCTAACGTCATTGTAATTCACATTAATGTATACCAATGTAACTGCAGCATTAATCAAATTTAAATGTTCCACTATTGGCGTTCCATCAATGCAAATATAAATAAATAGCATGCACTCTTAATATTTACAACTGCTGCTCTTCTATATCATAAAACAGCACCTGTTTATTCAAGGTGAAGACGCTGCTGTTGTACACCGCACCTTTCCTATGCCATCTCCAGGCATTGCAAATCGTCATTGCCGGGCACCGAAGGGGACTCGGCAGTGACGCACGCTGAAAGGGAGTACTCAGTTTTCACTCTGTTTGTTTGTTTTCTTGTTGGACACCGCACCTTTCCTATGCCATCTCAAGGCATTGCAAATCGTCATTGTTGGGCACCGAAGGGGGCTCGGCAGTGACGCACGCTGAAAGGGAGTACTCAGTTTTCACTCTGGTTGTTTGTTTGTTTTCTTGTTTTCTTGCTTGCTGTACACCGCACCTTTCCTATGCCATCTCCAGGCATTGCAAATCGTCATTGCCGGGCACCGAAGGGGGCTCGGCAGTGACGCACGCTGAAAGGGAGTACTCAGTTTTCACTCTGGTTGTTTGTTTGTTTTCTTGTTTTCTTGCTTGCTGTACACCGCACCTTTCCTATGCCATCTCCAGGCATTGCAAATCGTCATTGCCGGGCACCGAAGGGGGCTCGGCAGTGACGCACGCTGAAAGGGAGTACTCAGTTTTCACTCTCGTTGTTTGTTTGTTGTACACCGCACCTTTCCTATGCCATCTCCAGGCATTGCAAAACGTCATTGCCGGGCACCGAAGGGGGCTCCGCAGTGACGCACGCTGAAAGGGAGTACTCAGTTTTCACTCTGTTTGTTTTCTTGCTTTCTTGTTTTCTTGTTTGTTTGTCCGGGCGATATCTCAGCCATCCTTTGAACTAGGAAGCTGAAATTTCGGCACAATAGTGAGCAAGTCCTTTGTCAAAAACTGTATTTTTTGTTTTTTGATTAATCAATTAATTGAGGAGTTATTTAATTATTAGCGATTAATTAAGTACTTATTTAATTAATCAAATTTCCTTTCTCTTCTGACCATTAACTCATATATCAGGCACCTTTTGAGTTAGGAAGCTGATATTTGGACATGCCAATGACCCGGTGATTTGGCTGCAAAGGCTATTTTTGATTTATTAATTAATCAATTAATCAATTAATCGATTAATTATTTGATTAATGCCAAAACAATTTTTTTTTTTTAAAGTTACAGATTCTGATGAAATGGTGGTGGTTTATGTGTTCTCTGACTGAATTGATTAATAATTTAAATTTTTTATGAGCATTATTTATTTATTTTCATTATTAATCATTTATTTATCTTCTTTCTCATTTGGCCAATATCTCAGGCACCTTTTGAGCTCAGAAGCTAATATTTGGACATGAGTGACCAAGTGATGTGGCTATCAAGGAAATTTTTGATTTATTGATTAATCGATTAATCAATGAATCGATTAATTATTTAATTATTTGATTAATTACTAAAAAAAAAAATTTAAATTCCAGTTATAGATTATGATGAAATGGTAGTGGTTTATGTGTTCTGTGACCGAATTGATTGATAATTTAATTTTTTAATGATTATTATTTATTTATTTTCATTATTAATCATTTATTTATTTTCTTTCTCATTTGGCCAATATCTCAGGCACCTTTTGAGCTGGGAAGCTAATATTTGGACATGACAGTGACCAAGTGATGTGGCTATCAAGGATATGTTTGATTTATTGATTAATCATTTAATCGATTCATTATTTATTGATTAATCGATGAATTACTTATTGATTAATCAATTAATTATTTAATTTTTTATTAATGACTTATTTGATTAAATTTCTATAAGATACATCTTCGGATGAAGCACGAGTGGTTTTGTTATGGTATTAGCCAATTGATTAAGAAAATATTTTGTGATAATCTTTTGTACACCGCTCCTTTCCTATGCCACCTCCAGGCATTGCAAATCGTCATTGCCGGGCACCGAAGGGGGCTCGGCAGTGACGCACGCTGAAAGAGAGTACTCAGTTTTCACTCTGGTTTCTTGTTTGTTTTCTTGGTTGTCCGGACGATATCTCAGCCATCCTTTGAGCTAGGAAGCTGAAATTTCGGCACAGTAGTGAGCAAGTCCTTTGTCAAAAACGGTATTTTTTGTTTTTTGAATAATCAATTAATTGAGGAGTTATTTAATTATTAGCGTTTAATTAAGTACTTATTTAATTAATTAAATTTCATTTATCTTCTGACCATTATTAACTCAGGCACCTTTTGAGTTAGGAAGCTGATATTTGGACATGCCAATGACCAGGTGATTTGGCTGCAAAGGATATTTTTGATTTATTAATTAATCAATTAATCGATTAATTATTTAATTATTCGATTAATGACAAAAAAATTTTTTTTTTTTAAGTTACAGATTCTGATGAAATAGTGGTAGTTTATGTGTTCTCTGACCAAATTGATTAATAATTTAATTTTTTTATGATTATTATTTATTTATTTTCATTATTAATCATTTATTTATTTTCTTTCTCATTTGGCCAATATCTCAGGCACCTTTTGAGCTGGGAAGCTAATATTTGGACATGAGTGACCAAGTGATGTGGCTATCAAGGATATTTTTGATTTATTGATTAATCATTTCATCTATTAAGTATTTATTGATTAATCGATTAATTATTTATTGAGTAATCAATTAATTATTTAATTTTTTATAAATGACTTATTTAATTAAATTTCTAAAAGATACATCTTCGGATGAAGCACTACTGGTTTAGTTATGCGATTAGCCAATTGATTATGAAAATATTTTGTGATAATCTTTTATTGATTTTAATTATACAATTAATCAATCAATTAGTGTACACCTCTCCCTCCCAATGCAGCCTCAATGAGCTGCACTGCGGTATTGCCGGGCGCCAGAGGCGCCCCGGCAATGCCGCGCTGCAGCATATTTAATTATTTGGCATGGGGCGGTGTACTTTGAATGTATGTGTACTTGTTATTGATTTTAATTATACAATTAATCAATCAATTAGTGTACACCTCTCCCTTCCAATGCAGCCTCTATGAGCTGCACTGCGGTATTGCCGTGCGCCGGAGGCACCCCGGCAATGCCGCGCTGTAGGATATTTAATTATTTGGCATAGGGGCGGTGTACTTTGAATGTATCTGTACTTGTTTGTTTTCTTTCTTGTTTGTTTGTTTGTTTGTCCGGGCGATATCTCAGCCATCCTTTGAGCTAGGAAGCTAAAATTTCAACCCAACAGTGAGCAAGTCCTTTGTCAAAAACGGTATTTTTTGTTTTTTGAATAATCAATTAATTGAGGAGTTATTTTATTATTAGCGATTAATTAAGTACTTATTTAATTAATCAAATTTCCTTTCTCTTCTGACCATTAACTCAGGCACCTTTTGAGTTAGGAAGCTGACATTTGGACATGCCAATAACCCGGTGATTTGGCTGCAAAGGCTATTTTTGATTTATTAATTAATCAATTAATCGATTAATTATTGAATTATTCGATTAATGACTAAAAAAATTTTTTTTTTAAGTTGCAGATTCTGATGAAATGGTGGTGGTTTATGTGTTCTATGGCCGAATTGATTAATAATTTAATTTTTTTATGATTATTATTTATTCATTCATTCATTCATTCCTTCATCATTCATTCTTTCTCATTTGGCCAATATCTCAGGCACCTTTTGAGCCTTTTGAGTCAGAAGCTAATATTTGGACATGAGTGACCAAGTGATCTGGCTATCAAGGATATTTTTGATTTATTGATTAATCAATTAATCGATTAATTATTTAATTATTCGATTAATTACAATTTTTTTTTATTTTTTTTTCAGTTACAGATTCTGATGAAATGGTGGTGGTTAATGTGTTCTGTGACCGAATTGATTAATAATTTAATTTTTAAATGATTATTATTTATTTATTTTCATTATTAATCATTTATTTATTTTCTTTCTCATTTGGCCAATATCTCAGGCACCTTTTGAGCTGGGAAGCTAATATTTGGACATGACAGCAACCAAGTGATGTGGCTATCAAGGATATTTTTGATTTATTGATTCATCATTTAATCGATTAATTATTTATTGATTAATTGATTAATTATTTATTGATTAATCAATTAATTATTTAATTTTTTATTAATGACTTATTTAATTAAATTTCTAAAAGATACATCTTCGAATGAAGCACTCGTGGTTTAGTTGTGCTATTAGCCAATTGATTAAGAAAATATTTTGTGATAATCTTTTATTGATTTTAATTATACAATTAATCAATCAATTAGTGTACACCTCTCCCTCCCAATGCAGCCTCTATGAGCTGCACTGCGGTATTACCGGGCGCCGGAGGCACCCCAGCAATGCCGCGCTGTAGGATATTTAATTATTTGGCATGGGAGCGGTGTCCTTTGAATGTATATGTACTTGTTTTCTTGTTTGTTTGTCCGGACGATATCTCAGCCATCCTTTGAGCTCGGAAGCTGAAATTTCGGCACAGTAGTGAGCAAGTCCTTTTTCAAAAACAGTATGTTTTGTTTTTTGAATAATCAATTAATTGAGGAGTTATTTAATTATTAGCGATTAATTAAGTACTTATTTAATTAATCAAATTTCCTTTCTCTTCTGACCATTAACTCAGGCACCTTTTGAGTTAGGAAGCTGATATTTGAACATGCCAATGACCAGGTGATTTGGCTGCAAATTCTGTTTTTGATTTATTAATTAATTAACTAATCGATTAATTATTTAATTATTCGATTAATGAGGAAATTTTTTTTTTTTTTTAAGTTACAGATTCTGATGAAATGGTGGTGGTTTATGTGTTCTCTGACCGTATTGATTAATAATTTAATTTTTTTATGATTATTATTTATTTATTTTCATTATTAATCATTTATTTATTTTCTTTCTCATTTGGCCAATATCTCAGGCACCTTTTGAGCTCGGAAGCTAATATTTGGACATGAGTGACCAAGTGATGTGGCTATCAAGGATATTTTTGATTTATTGATTATTCAATTAATCGATTAATTATTTAATTATTCGATTAATTACTAATTTTTTTTTTTTTTCAGTTACAGATTCTGATGAAATGGTGGTGGTTTATGTGTTCTGTGACCGAATTGATTAATAATTTAATTTTTTAATGATTATTTATTTATTTTCATTATTAATCATTTATTTATTTTCTTTCTCACTTGGCCAATATCTCAGGCACCTTTTGAGCTGGGAAGCTAATATTTGGACATGACAGTGACCAAGTGATGTGGCTATCAAGGATATTTTTGATTTATTGATTAATCATTTAATCGATTAATTATTTATTGATTAATCAATTAATTATTTAATTTTTAATTAATGACTTATTTAATTAAATTTCTAAAAGATACATCTTCGGATGAAGCACTCGTGGTTTCGTTATGATATTAGCCAATTGATTAAGAAAATATTTTGTGATAATCTTTTATTGATTTTAATTATACAATTAATCAATCAATTAGCGTACACCTCTCTATGAGCTGCTAAGCCTGGTGTTGGGCTAGCGGCTAGGGTGCCAGCTTAGGATCCTAGGATCCTGGGTTCGAATCCCGGTCGATCGCTGAATTAACGCCAGGGGGGTTGACTCAGCCTGTCATCCTTCCGAGGTCGGCAAATTGAGTACCAGTTCACTGGTAATTCCCTGTTTGTCGTAAAAAGGCGACAAAAAGGGTTGGCGGCAGGAAGGGCATCCGGCCGTAAAACATTGCTTCAAAAAGGGGACCAAAAAACAACAACAACCACGGTCCCCGAAAAAGGCCAACCCCCGCTTGCGGGGAAAAATGGCCTCTAAAGGTGGGGGGTTTTTTTTCTCTATGAGCTGCACTGCGGTATTGCCGGGCGCCGGAGGCACCCCGGCAATGCCGCGCTGTAGGATATTTAATTATTTGGCATGGGGGCGGTGTACTTTGAATGTATTGTTACAGACGCGGCTTTTAGATGTTATATTGACCGAGCGGTGGTGTATTTAACCGCGTCCGAACAGTTACTCCCCGATTAAAACCCGATTTCACCCGACGTTGACCAGATCGCCCCACGGATATTCAATCGGGAAATCTCTAAAGCGATCGCAAGAGAATGAAAAAGAAGAAGAAGAATACGGAGGAAGAACAGATTTATTATACGCACACAAGCAAAGGATGGAAGAAACAGTGACACAGCGAATCCTTAACTTACCCTATTCATTTTTACTTAACCCCAAGACAACGAGTAGGACAGACGACGTTCACACTTACACGGGGGGATATTGCAGGCAGGTAGGGCTTGAGGTAGATTGCTGGAGAGGGAGGCCAGGCCGGAGGTAGCAGCTCTCAATTCCTCGCGGTTTTTGGCGGGAAAATCCTCCGACGCGTATCCGCTGCTGTAGACGTCACGCGCTGGCTCGGCACACCTGCTCCTCTTCTTCCTGGTGGAGCCGTCTCCCTCCTTTCAGCGCGTCTCTCCAAAGCTGGTTTCCTTTCCGAGTACCTCTCCTCTTTGGCTTGGAGCGTTTCGCATCTCACTGCCTCTCTTTGGTGCAGCCTCTTTGCTCCTCTCCCAGGGTCATCTCCAGGCTCCAGCTCATCTCTCTAAGCAGTCCCCTGCAGGCGCTTTTATCACCTCGGGCGAAATCAAGCCGCCGACTCCGAGGGCACGCCTACCGGGTCACTCACCGCGGTGTTGATTGGCTGTTAGGGCCGGTTCACTCCTTCCCTCTTCTGACGAGGTGGAGACACACCTTTCTTCTCCAACCTTACCTCGTGACCAATGGTGGTTGAAGAGAAAAACCGACCAAAATGCGGAAGGCAAATGGAAGGGAGGTTTTGGGGAAATTGGAAGGGCCTACGCTTATTTTGTTTGATACAATGCAAAGTCAATCTAGTGGGAAAACACATACTTAGCCTACATGGAATAAGGAAATACACTATTTAAAAGATATATCGTGACCTGCGTGTATATTCCATGCAATTAACTAGGACGCTGACTGCGACCATTATTTACATTAACAGGGTGGTACCGTACGTTTGTAACGTTCACATTGTAACGTTTTCACATTCGTTACACTTCCTCCAAAATTGTTACACTTCTCAAAAAAACCGTTACACACTTCTCAAAATCGTTACACTGCACCCCCCTTTCTTCAGGTCCGTCCTCGGACCTATTAAACTTTAACTTAGTGTGGCACGTAGGTGTAATTCCCTCTACAATTAACCTGACCCTGAGTGTGACAATTTTAAAACACAAATAAGTATGTCCCCCTATTGCATTGCATCCTGTCTAACAGACTCAAACCCACAGCTAACCGAATTACGGGATTATTCTCAAACTATACATTTACGGTGGGGAGCATTATTTACAATGACGTGATTTCTTATTTACAACGCAACCCAGGACCTGTGTTTTTCTCTTTTTTTTTTTCTTTTTTTTTAGGGAACAAGAAAAAGAAATTCCTGTTGGGAGGGAGGAGACAGCACGCATTGCATCGATGCACCAGTACCAATACCACCAAAGCACCCAAAAGCACCATCCGGTGCGGTCACCATGGTTCATAATAAACACAACAAAACAACTGGTGGTGGTCTTCTCTTTCTCTGCTGGGCCGATGTTCTTCCCGACGTCTTCAGGCTTCATGCGGCCTATTTGGACATAATAAAAAGCACAACTTGTGTCCATTTTTATTTAGGGCCTCAGGGGCCAACTAAGGGTGGTCCACCTCTTTGGCATAGGTGCCACCTTACCGAGGTCCGCAAGCAAGATTCCCTGGCCACTATGGCCGGTTTCCAACAGAGGTGCCCTGCCCCAGAACCTGGGGTCCATCAAGTGGTACTTGGCCGCAGAACAGCGGTCCATAAAGTGGTACATCAACGCAATGCATGCTGGTTCTGGGAATCTCGGGCGCACAATGGCCACCTCACGCACGCTCCCATCGGCACCCAATGGCGCACAGGTCATGTGGGAGACAAAAGAAAGACAATTGAGCGAGGGGTAAGGTCACAAGGGTACACGTCAATAAGGCAATGCAAGGTGAAATGCGTACGGAGGCCGAAGTGAGAAAGCTCGTCCCTACCGTACGTCACCCCCCTGTCACCTACCCTACCCTTGTTCCCACCCCATATGTACAAAAATCTACACATTTACAAATTCGTCACTACTGTCACGTCTTCCCCATATTTCCCCTATACCAAATTCGTCTCCACAATCCCTTTACTTCAAAATTTGCCATCACCAATTCATCATCAATCCTCATAAGGAGGGAGAGATGGAATTACGCACAATGTCACACCCACGTCATGATGCGTCTCACAATCCAAACATTTGCATCATAAAAAATAATCAAAACATGGCATGGTGTGGAGTACCTGTCACCTCAGGTGAGTGGATGCAGATGGTGCGAGGAGATCCTTCATCCTACCTATCCTCTAAATGACTTTAACACACTTTACACTACCCGGGGTCTTTCCCTGCCAATCCATTGGCCACCTTACACTACGGGTTCTAATAACCAATTCCCATTGGCCAAACTGTGGTGCTCCTCAATTTTGGGGTCTCACTCCCCCGATTCATCTCCCGGTGCTCTAGCACAATTTCTGGGCTGCGACGTGTACCTCTCCCAACAGGTCTACCCACCTGCACACCTCCACCACTGTAGTTGCCACCCGAGCTTACCTAGCTCCTCACCCCAACCTAACTAACTGGGGACAGCCCCTTTCCTGGCTCTGTCACCCCTTGGTGCCCTCTGGCACTGGGCTACCCGGGTCCGTCCTCCGGATCCTCGGGCCCCATCCACACAACTACTACCGGCTCCCAGAGCCCACCTGCGGCCTCACCTGGCCGACATCCTTACAGTGGTGGAGTGCCCAAACCAACTACACAGGCTACACGCCCAGCCATTTCCACAACACCAACGCACCCATCCACATACCATTCTGTCACCCGCACCACAGATGCCAATATCCAACCACAATTTACCTGTACCCTCTACCTAACACTTACACTACCCGCCCCGGGTATCCGCGATGGGGGTCCACTCTTCCCCCATTCACACCTTCGCACCATCCACTCCACTCCACAATTTCCACCATTCTCACTCCACGACCATCCATTTCACTACTCCATACCATTTATTCCATACAGCCACATACACCTGTTCTTCATTCACCTGTCGTTGCACACCTGTGCAATCATACCTGGTGCCACCTGCACCCTCCTTTCTTCCTGGACCATTTGGTCAACACAACACGCAATCACCACTACTCCCTCATACACTGCTCCACACACCTGTTCAGTTGCACACCTGTGCAATCACACCTGTTCCATTCTCACCTGTTCAATCCTCACACATACGGCATCATCTCAGCTAACTACTCCCCTCTGAAACTTGCGCTTCCCAGTCGTCCCTTTAAACTATTGCGCTCCCACGTCATTATCATCCATACTAATCTACCTGCGTCCCCACTACAGGTATCAGTCACTAACTAAACTTAACGTTACCTAATGTCAATCTCTTCTAGATCCCTATCAATATAACCTAACCCACCCGGGCTAGTTTTCACTGCCATACACCCCATAAGCTATTGCTCCTTTGCCCCCATCCGTGAGGGATGGTGGATTTGCCATCCCACCACATCGGGGGTCTCTCTATCAATTTTGCGAGTCCAAATTCCAACCAATTCAAAAATTTTCCATTTACTGCCAATTCTATTCACTTTTCTAAATTTCGTTTCAAATCACTACTATCATCATCACAGTCCGTCTACTTATTACATCCTCTCGGTGCGCCAATTCACATCTACAGCCCGGCTTCGTACAGCCGAGCAATGAACGCGGGTTCTTTTGCGCCAGCGGCTGGATACGTCCCGCATTCGGGGCAGGGACGGGGGCTTACCCGGGCCGAGATCCCACGCACCACCTCGGCGTGGAGCCATCCAATGTCCCGATCTCGACCTGCCGGCACGTCTCAACAAAAAATGGTCGCCATGACGACCCTTCCTATCGAGCTGCCCGCTCCGCCTAGTGGAGCCCGGACGCGGCCGCTCCACGCGAGGCCCAGCGTGGATCGCGCACGGCGGTCCTTTCGAACCCGCCGTGGCTCGGATCTCCGCTGGTTCTCGCGGCACGCGAAGCCCGGCACGCACCGAGTACCCGATTCGGCTAAAAGTCGACCTAACCTTTAACCCGGTTATCGTCGACGCCTCACCTGCAGGCTTACATGCATACGCTACCCCTTTCGTGCTCATACATGCAGCCGTTCCCATTCTCCTCGTACCTTTCCTTACACACCCAGGTACACTCACTCCGCCCATCGACTTGGTCACACACCTGACCACCGAACACCTTGGCACACATTCGTCGCTCGCACACCTCACCAATACACCGCTTCGCGCCCCCTCCTCGGTCACCTCCTCTGTGACAATCACAGGTGTGCTCTCATTCGCACACCCAACCACGTGCCTCACTACCAACTCAAATGTGCCTTCCCACACACGCTCTACCATTCCAGGTGTGCATCCTTCCATCCCAGGTGTACATCCTCGCTCACCTGTCATAACCAACTCACGCTCCGTTTCACTCTCACTACTCTCACCTCCACTCTCGGTCGCGCACTCACCCTTACTCTCGACCGCACACTCTTTCCTCATGCACCCGTCCGTTACACACCTTTCTCGCGCACACCCTCCCGTTACATCCTCTGTAACACTCACCACAGGTGTACACTCTCTCGTTACTTCCTCCGTAACACTCACCACAGGTGTACACTCTCTCGTTACTTCCTCCGTAACACTCACCACAGGTGCACACTCTCTCGTTACTTCCTCCGTAACACTCACCACAGGTGTACACTCTCTCGTTACTTCCTCCGTAACACTCACCACAGACGTACACTTTCTCGTTACATCCTCTGTAACACTCACCACAGGTGTACACTCTCTCGTTACTTCCTCCGTAACACTCACCACACCGCGCTTCCCTGTGCTCCCTCGCACACGCGCTACGACCGGCTCACTCCTGACGGCACACTCACTCCTCGGCGTGCACTTTTTCCTCACACACCCCATGGTCGGACATTCTCGCACACCTCTTTTTTCGCACACCAGACCTGTCGCACACCTCACCAACGGCCTCTCACGAACACCCGGATCCAATCCAATCCCCAAGCCGACTGAAGCTTTCCTCACATCATATACATTGCCACTCACCTCCGTACTTCGTCTCCGCACCTCCTTTGCCACCTGCAAACTTTTTATTTGGTCAGTGAGCATCACATCATGAGTTGAGCACCGACCTTGCACATATTCCATTACCTCCTCCTGGATTTCTCTTTTAGTTTCTGTTCGTCCCTTCTTAATTTCACTCACCTCTTCTCCCACTTCCTCTAGTTTTTGTTTAACCTCTTTTATTTCTCGGTGCGTCCCCTCAAGTTCGTCCTCTAAGGCTACCGTGACCGTCTCTATGTGCTTCCTCACCTGCCGGTCCTTTGTCTCCATTATCTCTGTCACCTCCTCCACCCTCATTGTCAGTTCCTCCCGTACCATCTGACATTGCCTCTGCGTCGCTATTAATTCGTTTTTAATTTCTTTTTGTGTCGCCTTTAACCCTCCTAGTACCGCAGTGTTCTTTTGAACCTGCTCCACTAATTTCGTTTGTCCCTCTGTCAGCTGTTCTACTCCTTTCGTCAGATCTTCTATTCCCCCCTGTAACTTTGCCGTATTATTTCTCACCTCTTTCTCTATACGCTTTTCGCCTCGCTTTACCTCCTCGCGCAGCCCCGAAACCTCCTCACTTACCCCTTTTCTGATCTCCTCTCCCATCACTTGCATCTCCTGCCCAGATGCCACCCTCATCTGCTCCATTTCCTCCCTGTGAGCATCCAGTTTGGTTTCTACCCCCATTCTGACCCCCTCTATCTGCTGCCCCATTTGGTTAACTTCCCTTTCCGCTTGGTCCCTCATGTCCCTCAATTTGCCTTCCATACTGTTTTCTAACCCCTCTAACCCACTTTTCACTCCCTCTATCTGATTCTCCTGGGCAGCCATTCTATTTTCTACCCCCTCTAACCCCTTTTGCATCCCTTCCATTTGATTTTCTTGAGCGGCCATTCTGTTTTCTACCCCCCTTAACCCATTCTTTACCTCTTTTATCCCGTTGTCTAACCCCTCAAAATTTTTGTCTAACTTCCCAAATTTCTTGTCTAACTCCTCACCGGTACCCCTCGCTTCGTCCCTCATTACCCCCATTTGGTTTCCCATTACCCCCATTTGGTTTCCCATTACCCCCATTTGGCCCTCCAATCGCTCACCCTGAGCATCCATCCGGTTCCCCATTTGTCCCATTTTGGCTTCTAGCCTGTCCATAAGGGCCCCCATTTTTCTGCTTTCCATTTTCTCACTATCGTTATTTTTCTGCATTTCCACCATGAATTGGGTCATGAAGGCTTGCATTTGGGTCGCGCTCATTGGTTCCGCGACCGTGGCCCCCTCAACCACGTGCGCGAGGGCGCCATTTTGTGCGTCTGAAACCTCCGCAACCACATTGCCATTTTTCTCCTCCTCCCTTTCCTCCACATACATTTCCCCGAGGTCCTGGGTCGATTCCACCCTGTCTATCTCTCCCACCGACATCCGATCGCCTTGATTGTCCATGGCGCGATCTCAAAATTCGGGTTTTGCTTTATAAAACAAAATAAATTTCGGCAGCTTGTAATTTTGAGCGCGTTAAGCGCGCTTCGGGTCCGATCTCCCTCCTCGACACCAATTGTTACTCTAATAGTACAATTGGTGTTCCAAAATTTGGGCCTAACAAATTTAGTCCCAGGTTCGAATCCAACTCCTCGACACCAATTGTTACAGACGCGGCTTTTAGATGTTATATTGACCGAGCGGTGGTGTATTTAACCGCGTCCGAACAGTTACTCCCCGATTAAAACCCGATTTCACCCGACGTTGACCAGATCGCCCCACGGATATTCAATCGGGAAATCTCTAAAGCGATCGCAAGAGAATGAAAAAGAAGAAGAAGAATACGGAGGAAGAACAGATTTATTATACGCACACAAGCAAAGGATGGAAGAAACAGTGACACAGCGAATCCTTAACTTACCCTATTCATTTTTACTTAACCCCAAGACAACGAGTAGGACAGACGACGTTCACACTTACACGGGGGGATATTGCAGGCAGGTAGGGCTTGAGGTAGATTGCTGGAGAGGGAGGCCAGGCCGGAGGTAGCAGCTCTCAATTCCTCGCGGTTTTTGGCGGGAAAATCCTCCGTCGCGTATCCGCTGCTGTAGACGTCACGCGCTGGCTCGGCACACCTGCTCCTCTTCTTCCTGGTGGAGCCGTCTCCCTCCTTTCAGCGCGTCTCTCCAAAGCTGGTTTCCTTTCCGAGTACCTCTCCTCTTTGGCTTGGAGCGTTTCGCATCTCACTGCCTCTCTTTGGTGCAGCCTCTTTGCTCCTCTCCCAGGGTCATCTCCAGGCTCCAGCTCATCTCTCTAAGCAGTCCCCTGCAGGCGCTTTTATCACCTCGGGCGAAATCAAGCCGCCGACTCCGAGGGCACGCCTACCGGGTCACTCACCGCGGTGTTGATTGGCTGTTAGGGCCGGTTCACTCCTTCCCTCTTCTGACGAGGTGGAGACACACCTTTCTTCTCCAACCTTACCTCGTGGCCAATGGTGGTTGAAGAGAAAAACCGACCAAAATGCGGAAGGCAAATGGAAGGGAGGTTTTGGGGAAATTGGAAGGGCCTACGCTTATTTTGTTTGATACAATGCAAAGTCAATCTAGTGGGAAAACACATACTTAGCCTACATGGAATAAGGAAATACACTATTTAAAAGATATATCGTGACCTGCGTGTATATTCCATGCAATTAACTAGGACGCTGACTGCGACCATTATTTACATTAACAGGGTGGTACCGTACGTTTGTAACGTTCACATTGTAACGTTTTCACATTCGTTACACTTCCTCCAAAATTGTTACACTTCTCAAAAAAACCGTTACACACTTCTCAAAATCGTTACAGTATTGTGTACATTGTACTTGTTTGTGTACATTGTACTTGTGTACTTGTTTAATCTTAAATTGCTTTTCTGCCTGAGTTTGCATTTAGACCATTATTTGCGAGCTTTAATTTGATGATATTGGCTCTAACTGGAGACTGATATTATTCCTGGATTCTCCTGGGCCACTATATTTGGTAAGGCCAAATAATAAAAGTGAGGTTCTGGCTTCCCGACCGACCAGAAAAATGTGACTCCATTTTGTTGTGGGAATATTTAAAAACCTAAAACAAGATGAAACTAGAAAGAGCAATCAGAGATTGCAGACTCTCGCCAGGACGTGCTTTCAGTGGTTTTTAAGGCTATTGTGTTAAAACAAATATGGCTGCCGAACCACGTGATGGATGACATCATCATCTTTTTTTTTCTCCACCAATTTATCCCTAGATTATGCTCAAGAAATTTCATCTTGATCAGATGAAGTTTTGTACTTGTTGAATTATGACATCATAATGGAGGTGAATTATGACATCATAACACAATAACAGACTCAAATGCAATACCATCTCCTCAGGCGAGGGTAACTAGAACGGTACTCAGTAGAGCGCAAACCTCAGCTAGGCTGGACAGTTTACGCTGTATCCACTGATAGGTCAGATCTGGATCTGGACCTGAACCAAAATCGAATCGGCTTGTTCTTGTCACCTATCCCAACTCATCTACCAAGTTTTGTCATAATCCGTCCATAACGTTTTGAAATATCGTGCTATATAGCGGTTTTGGCCCCATCACTCAATGGTGAAGAATAATTTGGAATGTTTTTTTCGAGTATCCGGATCTTCACAAAAATCAAATCAATTGGTCCTTGTCACACACCCAACCTGTCCAACAAATTTTGGCTGAATTCGTCCATAACTTTTTTAAAATATTGTGCTATATATGGTTTTTATTCCCATCTCTCACTCTCACCTACCCTCCCACCCCCACAAACTTCCTCTTCCTCCTGCCCACTAGGAAATTCTCTGTCTGCATGTTTGTTTTGTCCTGAAAATCATAGACAAAAACCGTTGGGCTAATCTCCACCAAATTTTGCATATGTGCTGGGGTCAACCAGGGTCAGGTCATGGGTATAACCCCCCTTCCCACTCTCTGCTTCGCTTCGCCCTGCCCAAGCTCCTGTATATCTTGCATGTGTCACCCTTCTACCTGAATGGTGCACAGCAAGGAGCTTTTTTGGTTTGCCAAACTGTCAGCAAAATCTCTAATATCGCCTTCAATGATACTGCTTGGACGCAAGCCTCGCTTTCATTTAAGCAGGGTGGCCTGGGTTTCAGGAAGGCTTTCGACATTGCCCTCCCTGGGTTAATCTCCTTGTTGCTGGCTGTCCACCCCTTAGTTGATATCATTCTGTCCTGCATAAACGTTTTGGCGGAAAAGGGGAAGTTGACCACAGCCGTGTCGACATGGAGATTGTTTTATGCCAGTGCCTTCGAACCTGAAGGCGTGTCCCGGCTCAGCCAAAAATCTTGGGACATCGAGGAGGCAAGAGTGCCATTTGCCAACCCGATGAACTGGGCGGATAAGGTCACCGGAGCCCGTCTTTTGGCCGCTGCCACCAAGGAGAGCGGGACGTGGCTTCATGCAGTCCATGTTCCCTCTCTGGGAACCTAGCTTGACCCAGAGTCCCTAAGGATTGCAGTCACCCTGGGAGTTGAAGCGATACTCTGTGAGCACCACATGTGTCCATGCAGCAGAATGATCACGGCATGTCGTGCCGTTTCAGCTCCGGTCGATCATACAGACATTCTGTCCTGAACGATGTGGTTAAACATGCCCCTGAAGGAACTGCGCTCCAACGCGAGTCGAAAGAATTGACGCGACCAAAGACGGAATTCGTCCGAGTTGCTTTATTGAAACAAAACAGCTCAGGTATTCTGACAAGCCCGTTTATCGGGCAGCAATATATATACACATTTATGTCGGGAAGTTTGCCCGGCAAAAGCTATACCGGGCATGCCCGGGTGTCAAGGGCGAGCCTTGGAAAGGCGAGTCTGGACCTGCCCGGGCGTGTTTGGCTGCGGCCTGGCAAGTCGAGGCTGGGCGTGCCCGGGCGCTCTGGACGAGCACTGGAAAGGCGATAGCGCGCATGCCCGGACGCTCTGGGCGAGCCCTGGAAAGGCAATAGCGGGCATGCCCGGACGCTCTGGGCGTGCCCGGGAACAGTGAGTCCGGGCATGCCCGGGAGAGGCGCGTCTGGCCGTGTTCTGGCCGGTGCAAGGCGATTGTGTGCATCCAGCGGTAACCGCTACACACGCCCCTCCAGAATCGACCTGCACCGGCAGGGTCAATTTAAGGGGGGTCCGGATGACCCGGCTGAAGCGACCCCTGGAGGGTCGTGGGGAGGGGTCCGACGTGGTGGTGGGTGGTCGAGCGGGGGGAACTGTGGACGGGGGGCGGCCTCGCCGCGGAGGAAGGGCCAACCGTGGTGGTCGGTCGACGTCCATGTGCGCCGGTTTGAGGCGGTCCACAGAAATCCGGTCCGGCCGGCCGCCGAAGTCGACGATGAAAGACTTGTTGCCCCGTCGCAGGACCCGGAAGGGCCCGTCGTACGGCGGCCGGAGTGGCCCCCGGTGCGCGTCATGACGCACAAAGACGTACTCCGCTGTGCGAAGCGCCGGGGGGACGTAGGACTGGGGGCCACCGTGGCGGGACGTCGGCACGGGGGCAAATCGTCGGGCGGCCTCCTGGAGGTCCGAGCGCTGGCGAGCGGCGGACCAGGGACTGGTAGCGTCGGGCACGAATTCGCCCGGGACGCGGAGCGGCTGGCCGTAGACGAGCTCGGCGGCGGACGCCTGGAGGTCTTCCTTGGGAGCCGTGCGAAGGCCCAAAAGGACCCACGGCAGCCGGTCGGCCCAACCGTCGTCCTGAAGGCCGGCCATGAGTGCGGCCTTCATGGAGCGGTGAAACCGCTCACACAACCCGTTGGCTTGGGGGTGGTAGGCCGTGGTGCAGTGCAGCGTGACCCCCAACGAACGGGCGACCGCGCCCCAAAGCTCAGACGTGAACTGTGGGCCGCGGTCAGACGAGATGTCCGCTGGTGCGCCGAAGCGCGCGACCCAGGTGGCGATGAACGCCTGCGCCACGTCGGCGGTGGTGGTGGAGGTGAGGGGCACGGCCTCCGGCCACCTGGTGGTCCTGTCCACCATGGTGAGCAGGTGGGTGAACCCCCGCGAGGGGGGCAGGGGACCCACCAGGTCCACGTGGACGTGGTCGAAACGCCGTTCAGGCACGGCGAAAGGTGCCAGCGGGGCCTGGGTGTGGCGGTGGACCTTGACCCGCTGGCAGGCCGTGCAGGCGTTGGCCCAGTCGCAGATGTTTCGTCGAAGGCCGTGCCAGACGAAACGCGCCAACACCAGCTTCTGAGAAGCTTTCCGGCCCGGGTGAGAAAGGCCGTGGATGGAGGCGAAGATGCGGCGCTGCCAGGAAACGGGCACGATGGGGCGAGGCTGGCCTTGGGAGACGTCGCAGAGCAGGCCGGTGACCGCGAAGGGAATGTCGGCCAGGCGGAGGCCCGTGTCCGCCGCACGGAGTGCCTGCACCGAGGCGTCGGTGATCTGGTCGGCCGCCATGAGCGCGAAGTCCACGCCGAGGTGGACCGCGTTCGCGCTGGCCCGAGAAAGACAGTCGGCCACGGCGTTGTCTTTGCCGGCGACGTGCCGGATGTCCGTGGTGAACTCCGACACGGCGGAGAGGTGGCGCTGCTGGCGGGCCGACCACGGCTCCGTGACCTTAGCCATTGCGTAGACCAACGGCTTGTGGTCGACGAAAGCCGTGAACGGGCGGCCCTCCAGGAGGTGTCGGAAATGGCGAACGGCCAGGAATAGCCCGAGCAGCTCGCGGTCGAACGTGCTGTAGTTTAACTCGTTCGGCCAGAGTTGCCGGCTGAAAAAAGCGAGTGGCTGCCAAACCCCGTCCACCCTTTGCTCATGGACGGCGCCCACCGTGTAGTTGGAGGCGTCCGTAGTGAGGGCGATGGGCGCATTGAGCACCGGGTGAGCCAGCAGCGTTGCGTCGGCGAGGGCCCGTTTGGCGCTGGCGAAGGCCGCGTCCATGGCCGCGGACCAAACAATGTTATGCTTGGCCGGCTTGCCCCGGAGGGCCTCGTAAAGGGGCCGCATGAGCTGAGCAGTGCGGGGCACGAATCGGTGATAAAAATTCACCATGCCGAGGAACTCTTGGAGGGCCTTGATGGAACGGGGACGCGGGAACGTGGTGATGGCCTCGACCTTGGTCGGCAGCGGCACGGCCCCGGTCTTGGTGATGCGGTGGCCCAAAAAGTCAACGGTCGTCGCGCCGAAGTGGCATTTGACCGGGTTGACAATTAAGCCGTGCTCGCTGAGGCGACCGAACAGTGTTCGGAGGTGGAGGAGGTGCTCGGTGCGGGACGTGCTGGCGACGAGGATATCGTCCAGATAGACGAAAAGAAACGGCAGGTCGCGCAGCACGCCGTCCATCAAGCGCTGGAACGCCTGGGCCACGTTCTTGAGGCCAAACGGCATCCGCAAAAATTCGAACAGGCCGAACGGCGTGATGACGGCCGTCTTCGGGACGTCGGCCGTCCAGACAGGTACCTGGTGGTAGCCCCGTATCAGGTCAATTTTCGAAAAGATGACCCGCCCCGCCAAACGGGCAGAAAAGTCCTGAATATGCGGGATCGGGTACCTGTCGGGGGTGGTAGCGTCGTTGAGACGGCGGTAGTCGCCACACGGGCGCCATCCACCCCCCGGCTTTGGCACGATGTGCAGTGGCGAGGCCCACGCGCTATCGGAGCGCCGAACGATGCCGAGGTGCTCCAACACGTCGAACTCGGCCTTCGCCACGGCGAGCTTGGCCGGGTCGAGGCGGCGGGCCCTGGCGTAGACCGGCGGGCCCGTAGTGGGTATGTGGTGCTCGATCCCGTGCCGCACCGCGACAGCCGAAAACGTCGGCCGCGTGAGGGCCGGGAATTCCGCGAGCAGGCGAGCGAACTCGTTCGCTGCCGGGAGGGCGCACGCCAGTTCGGTCGGCGCGGAGCTGCTCATTGTGCACGCCAGGGAGCTGAAGGTCTCGGCGTGGACAAGGCGACGTCGTTTGACGTCGACCAGCAGCCCGTGCGCGCAGAGGAAGTCGGCGCCCAGCAAAGCCACGGGGACGCTGGCGGTAACAAAAGTCCATTGAAAACGCTGGCTGCCGAAGCAGACGGTGACGACGCGTGGGCCGAAAGTGCGTATGGCCGAGCCATTAGCAGCGACCGAAGAGGGGCTGCAAACGGCGTCCCGCCTGTCCTGCTCGGAGGCGGGTATGACGCTCAGTTGGGCGCCGGTGTCACACAGGAAACGCCGCCCAGACGCTTTGTCCCGAATAAACAGCAAGTTGCCCGAGTGGCCGGCGCTCATGGCTGGGAATGAACGCCGGCCCGGCCGTTTCCCGACCTGCCGAAAGTGCACGGGGGCCGGCACGTCCGAGCCTTGTGTCCGAACCTGGCGTGGTAATAACACCACGCCCGGTCAGGTGGAGGCCCCGGCCGTCTTGTCGGAAGCGGGCGGTGCGGCGTGGCGGCCGCCAGTTGCACCGGCAGTTCGGCCTCCAACCGCGCAGGGCACTCGGGCGTCGTGGGCGTCGCCTCGGACGGCGGCGGGCTCCAGGTAACCGCGCCGATGTGCTGGCCCGCCGAGGAGATCTTATCGGCTTCCCTGGCGAGGGCGCGGGAATCCGTGATCAACGTGCCAGCCAGGGCGAGGCGTACCGGGTGAGGCAGCTGGCAAAGGAACAGCTCGCGGAACAGAAAATCCGGAGAGTGCTCACCGAGCAACGAGAGCATATAGTCCATGCGCTCGGACGGGCGCGTGTCGCCGAGCTCGGGCAGAGCGAGCAGGCGCCGTGCGCGTGCTGCCGGTGAGAGGGCGAAAGCGTCGAGGAGGAGCGTCTTCAGCGCGTCGTATTTGTCAGCAGCCGGCGGGTGCTCGAGGAGGCTCAAGGCGCGGGCCGCGGTGGCGGAACCGAGCGCCGCCACAACATGGTGGAAGCGGGTGTCGTCCGCGGTGATGCCTCGCAGGGCGAACTGGGAGTCCGCCTGGGCGAACCAAACAGCCGCGTGAGCCTCCCAGAAGGTAGGCAGTTTAAGCGTCACTGCCGTGTCCATGTCGGTAGGTCACCAATGAAGGAACTGCGCTCCAACGCGAGTCGAAAGAATTGACGCGACCAAAGATGGAATTCGTCCGAGTTGCTTTATTGAAACAAAACAGCTCAGGTATTCTGACAAGCCCGTTTATCGGGCAGCAATATATATACACATTTATGTCGGGAAGTTTGCCCGGCAAAAGCTATACCGGGCATGCCCGGGTGTCAAGGGCGAGCCTTGGAAAGGCGAGTCTGGACCTGCCCGGGCGTGTTTGGCTGCGGCCTGGCAAGTCGAGGCTGGGCGTGCCCGGGCGCTCTGGACGAGCACTGGAAAGGCGATAGCGGGCATGCTCGGACGCTCTGGGCGAGCCCTGGAAAGGCGATAGCGGGCATGCCCGGACGCTCTGGGCGAGCCCTGGAAAGGCGATAGCGGGCATGCCCGGACGCTCTGGGCGAGCCCTGGAAAGGCGAGAGCGGGCATGCCCGGGAAAGACGAGACCGGGCGTGCCCGGGAGGTTCGGGCGTGCCCGGGAACAGTGAGTCCGGGCATGCCCGGGAGAGGCGCGTCTGGCCGTGTTCTGGCCGGTGCAAGGCGATTGTGTGCATCCAGCGGTAACCGCTACACCCCCACAGGCCAGGGGTACCATCAGTTCTCGGACCCATTGGTTTGGACCGTGGTGAAAACATGCCCCAGATGGCTTGAGCATCGTCCCATACAAGAACGGGGAAAACCTAACCTAGGACTGCACCTGTCTTGACACTTTCGTGGATTCACATGTCTATAATACAGCCATTATCCTAATTTTCGAGGATTCCACAATGGCAATTGTGCTACTTGCTTGCACTCGTACAAACATTACATCAAGACTTGGTCTCACCTCACACTGCTGTTTTTATCTACACGAGTACACCCGCAGACTCTGGGAGGGGCAGGAAGGGTCATTCCTCTTTGGGGTATATAGATTACAGTCGATCTATGGTCGGGTCTCAAGAACATTGGGTGTGTGTTCATTTACCAAGTTTGTTGTGAAGAGATCGCCAAGTGGTTTAAGCATTTGAGCAAGCACTCAATTCAAAACCGTTAAGGAACGGCTGACTTGGCAAGCGCTAGCTAGCTGCTTGGTGAATGAGTACAACCCAAGATTCTCCCTTTCAGTTTCGTATCGAGTTTCAAAAGTTCGCTCCGAAAAATACCACGGGAGCGGCAGAAAGGGCCATGTTATTAACCCAACATTTGTGGGCTATATAGAGTACAGTAGATCTTCGCTCAGTTCTGTAAGTAAATCTCACTTCAAGGATTTTTTTTTTTTTTTTTTTTTTTTTTTTTTGTATACAAGATCGAGGCTCGTGAAAGAGCTACCATTAATCACACAAAAAGACAAACCGACACACAAAACACAAAAAACAAGGGGAGCGGCAGACAAGATGGGGAGAGAGGGGGAAGGACACAAAAGAGAGGGGGAAGAGGGGGAAGGACACAAACACAACATTTGAGAGCAGGGACATCGGGAGGACTTGGGGGGAGGTGGGAGAGGATTAAAACATATGAACACTCCAAGGACTCTGGGGTGAATTACCGGGGGTAGAAAAGATCAAGGTTTTCGATGGGGGACGATAAGAGATGGTGGTGAACAGCTGTTTTAAAGACCTGGAGGGAGGAGTGGGATTGAAGGGAGTGGGGGAGTTTGTTCCAGAGGCGGGAGAAAAGGGGAATGAAAGAGTGAAGGTGAGCAGAGAGCCTAGACTTTGGCAGTTTAACCATAAGAGGGTTGCAGGCAGATCTTGTGCGACCTGAAGGAATATTGGGGGGACAGAGCACAGAGAGAGCTGGGGGAGCAAGGCCAGAGAGGAG
This sequence comes from Myxine glutinosa, assembly GCF_964187855.1. Taxonomy (NCBI): domain Eukaryota; kingdom Metazoa; phylum Chordata; class Myxini; order Myxiniformes; family Myxinidae; genus Myxine; species Myxine glutinosa. The sequence goes on along the minus strand of NC_136267.1, from coordinate 132,973,394 downwards.
TCGGTAGAAGACAGAAAGACCACCAACCTGCCTGCGGTGAGTGAGTGAAAGGCCCTCGGCGTTGACTACATCGCAGGAGATTCCAATGATTCTGAAAGCTTTGGCCTCAACAGCGTGAAGCCGAGCAAGGTGTGAGGCAGGAGCACCAGCCCAGAGGGGGGAACAGTATTCCATTGAGCTGCGGATGAAAGCCTTGTATGTGGTGAGGAGCTCAGGTGTGCCAAGGAAGGACTTCGCACGACGGAGGATGCCCAGTCGGCGACTGGCTTTGGAGGCCAGCTTGGAAATGTGGTTTTCCCAAGAAAGATCATGGCAGATAGTGAGACCCAAAAGCTTGAGCGACAGAACTTCTTGGAGAGGATTGTTGAGAAAGTAGATGGGAGGGTTGTCCAGTCGGTCCTTTCGGAGAGACATTGTAAGAGTGTGAGATTTGTCAGGATTGAAAGACATGTTCCACTTGTTTGACCAGTCTGTGATTTTGTCCAGGTCTGCAGAGAGTGAGGAGGCTGCAGACTGCCGATCTGAGGGATGAGGAATGGAGCGACAGAGAGTAGAGTCGTCAGCAAAGAGATAGAGAGGATTTTCAAGAGAGTCAGAGAGATCATTGATGAAGACCAGAAAAAGCACAGGGCCCAGAACACTACCTTGGGGAACTCCAGCCTGAACAGGAAGAGGAGATGAGAGAAACCCATTCAGGGCCACACGTTGACTACGACCAGAGAGGAAGTCCGCCAGCCATGCGTGGAGATTTCCATGGATACCAAAGGAGGAGAGTTTGGAGAGCAGAGCAGGGTGCCAGACCGTATCGAAGGCACGTGAAATGTCAAGGGAGACAGCTCTAATTTCCTGTTTGGCGTTGAGGACCTCCATCCATTTTTGAGAAAGCAGAAGCAGCATGTCCAGAGTAGAGTGACCAGGTCTGAAACCAAATTGATGATCAGAGATCAAGCCATTGGAGAAGAGGAAAGATTTAATATCTGAAGCAATGATGGATTCCATGACTTTGCTGATAATTGGGAGAAGGCTGATTGGTCTGTAGTTGCTGGGATCTGTTTTTGCACCTTTTTTGTGCAAAGCGGTGATGTTGGCTGATTTCCAAGCAGATGGCAGATGACCTTGAGCAAAAGAGAGGGTGAAGAGAACAGAAAGAGGGAGTGAAAGAGCAGAAGAACAAGATTTTAGGACCCGTGGGCTGATGCCGTCAGGACCAGTTGCAGAATCAGAGTCGAGGGTTGACAGAAACTTTTCCACCTTGTCAGGAGGAAAGGACACAGAGTCCAGGAGCAGCTGGGTACGACTGGGTACGGTGGGTACAGAGAGGGATGGGTTTGGGACACAAGATTTAGAGGCAAACACAGAGTTGAGGCATTCAGCTTTTTCACGTGCGGAGTCAGCCGTTAAGCCGTTTGAGGTGAGGGAGGGGATGGAGGGGGAACAAACACCAGATACAGATTTGACCAGACGCCGCCAGGATTTGGAAGAGGGAGACAGATAAGAGAGTTCGGTCTTGAGAATGGTGAGATATTGTTTCCTGGCTCTCCTGAGGGTGGACACACACTTGTTTCGGGCTTTGTGAAAGGAAATGAGATTTCCTTCCGTTGGATTTGCTTTCCAGGAGACGAAAGCAAGTTGTTTCAGGGCAACAGCCTCACCACAAGATTCCGTGTACCATGAACGGGAGGAAGGGTATGACAACTGAAGACGAGATGGTATAAATCTGTGCATGAGAGAGAGCAATTTACTTTGAAAGAATTCCCAGGATGAGTTGATGTCAGAGGCGGTAGAGATGGGAGACCAGTCCAGATGATTGATGGCTGCTTGAAGACCGTGCCAGTTGACCTGAGTGAAATGCCAGACTCGCCGACGCTGAGGAGGCTCTCTGAGAATGGTCAGAGAGATGTCCACTTTGACAAGCACATGATCAGATGAGCCGATTGGAGCAGAAGAAGAGCAGCAGACATTTTCAGGGAAGTTTGTCATAACCAAATCCAGAAGAGAAGATGCTCCGTTGACTGAGATCCGGGTCGGGAAATTGACAGATTGTGTCAGTCCCAGTGAGTCGCAGAAGTCCTTTGCTGAAGAGCCATGGCTGGTGAGAGAGGTACCCACACCCAGCCAACTGGCATGGTGACAATTGAAATCACCACATATGAGGAAGAGAGAGTTGGGATGGGTAGATAGAAGTTGGTCCATATTATCAGACAGTGAGATGTAGATGGAGTCATCGCTGATTGGTGGACGGTACAACACACATATGAACAAAAGGTGGGAGCGAAGGGGAAGCCGTAGCCAAAGGTATTGCTGGGGGTGAGGTGGAGAGAGGGCAGTGGAGGGCGAGTGAGGAAGAGAGTTTTTTATAAAGATAGCAACCCCACCTCCAGGACGAGGCTCAGGTCTATCATACCGGAGGAGGGAGTAACCTGGGAGAGATACCAAGGCATCAGAGACATCATGAAGGAGGAAAGTTTCTGTTAAGCAGATCACATCTGGTTTGTCAGAAGCAACCTGTATGGAGAGGTCAGTCAAGTTTGAGCGAAGGCCCCGGATGTTTGAGGTCCATACCGTTAATGAAGAGGAAGGGGGAGCATCGGGTCCAGAACAGGGGGGGGGAGGGGTAGGGTAAGATGTGGAAGAGGAGGAAGAGGTAGGGAGAGCTGTTGAAGGTGTGTCAGAGATTTCAGAATAGCTTGGAGAAAGGGAAGAATGGGGCGGACAAAAGGTTTGATGGAGATTGGGTGAGGCACAGTGAGGTGTTATTTGAGGAGGGGGAAGAGCAAGGCAGAAGGTTTGGGGAGATGAAGGTGAAAGTTGGAAGGAGGAAGAAGCAGGGAGGATGCTTTGAGGAGGAGGGGTGAGAGGGGAGTCTAGGAGGGGAGGAGCGAGGGAGAGTCTCGGAGGGGAGGGGTGTGGGAGGAGTTTAGGAGGGAGGGGAGGGAAGGGGCAAGGGGGGAGATTTGAAAGGGATGGGCGATGGGGAGGATTTGGAGGGGAGGGGTGAGATTGGATTTTGAAAAGTGTACGATTCATGGGAAACGAACATTTTTTGCAAAATGAGTTTGAGACCTTCGAGTCAAAAATACGTTTGAGGACACTGGAGGAGGGATGGAGTTCTGGATAGTTTATGGAATGTAGAAAGGAGGAACTGTAAGAGATGGTATTATATATATATTTTGGAATGAATAGATTTGGTGAGCAAGACGAAAGCATCCTTTTGTAGGAAAAGAAGAAAAGGGTGTTATAATATATGAGAGAAAATAGTTGTTCAGGGGAGAGATTATACATTTCTAACCGCGTGATCGCGAACGAAGAACGAACGAACAAAAAGAACAACAAATAAACGAATAAGACCTGGGAAGGAAATATTTTTTTGGGGTTTTTTTTTTTTTTTTTGTGAGTACAGATATTAAACAAGGAGGTACGGGGTGAACGACTGGTACGAAACAGAGAACGAAAATAATTTCAGCGCATTCGACGAATCGCTGAGAGAAAAACAAACCACAAGGTCGGAGACGGTACGGTAGTCTAAGCCTACGAGTACTAGGCCGCAGAATACTCGATACCATTAACCGACGATTGTGTATACATGTACGAAAAATTAGCACCGAAAATTTTCCAAAAGATACGCGACAGGTACATACACCGAAAGATAGATACAGTCTCGACAAAAACACAATTGAGAAATATCACTTAGCTTCGAAAGCGTGAGCGCATGGAGCAGCTTCGAAAAGACGTGACCTCGCCGTGATCTCGCGAGATCTCTGATTCAATGTCGGGATTCCACCAAATGTCTTCATTTAGTGTTTTAAAGAGCATACATGTTTGTGGTTTATAATATTTTTACTTCCTGTAGAAGCCGTTGCTCACACGGAAACGCCATTATAACTATAAGCTATATACTTATTATAACTATAAGCTATATAGACACGTTATCACTGCAGGAAAAACGCCTTGGGGGAAGTGGGACATTAAAAAAAACAAAAAAAACATTAGTATTAATATTAGTATTAATATTGTTTTGTAATAATGAAGTGTGGTGCTGCGCACACAACTTGCTTGCCAAAGAGGTAGGCCACAACGCGTTTGATAAAACCAAAAGAGTCTTTATTGTCAAAGCTCGAACTACAGCACTGGGCGGGCTCGAGCTTAGAGCCTGCATATATGTGCCGAGGCCACGCCTAGAACCCCGGGCGTGGCCGCTCGGTTGAAGGGCGGGGCATGTGCCATCGGTCCCCGCCTGGGCGCTCGCGCCACCCACTGGTGCGCGGAATTATTGCTCCATGTGCCCGCCACACGCGCCCCCCCAGAATTCCCGTGCACCTGAAGGGTGAGTTTGCAGGGAAGCCGGATGACCCAGCCGAAACGCCCCCTGGCGATGGGTGCAGGGCTGGGGGGCAGCGGGCCGGTGGGGCTGAGGGGTGCCGGGGGACCGACCGCCGGGGGGCGGCCTAGACGCGGAGGCAGAGCTGCTGGTGGGGTTGCTGGGGGTCCGACCGCCGGGGGGCGGCCTAGACGCGGAGGCAGCGCTACCGGCGGGGGGTGGTCCGGATCGAGGTGGGCCGGCTTGAGGCGGTCCACGGAAATGCGATCCGGGGCACCGCCGATGTCGGCCGTGAAAAACTTGTCACTGCTCTCCAGCACGCGGAAGGGCCCGTCGTACGGGGGCCGTAGCGGTGCCCGGTGGGCGTCGTGCCGGATGAACACGTACTTTGCCGTGCGAAGCTCCGGGGCGACGTGGGAAGGCGGGCAACCGTGGTGTGCCGTTGGCACCGGGGCGAACCTCCGGGCAGTCTCCTGAAGGGCGGAGCGCTGTTGCGCCGCGGACCAAGGAGCCGTGGAGTCGGGGATAAATTCACCCGGTACCCGTAGTGGTTGCCCGAAGACCAACTCCGCCGAGGACGCGCGCAGGTCGTCCTTGGGCGCGGTCCTGAGGCCCAGCAGGACCCAGGGGAGCCTGTCGACCCAGCCGCCGTCGCGGAGGCTGGCCCTGAGCGCGGCCTTCATGGAGCGATGAAAGCGCTCGCACAGGCCAGTGGCCTGGGGGTGGTAGGCCGTGGTGTGGTGTAGCTTCACCCCGAGTCCTTGCGCCACCGCGGCCCAGTGCTCCGAGGTGAACTGGGGGCCGCGGTCGGACAGATGTCTGAGGGGGCACCGAACCGGGCAACCCAAGTGGCGACAAAGGCTTGCACCACCTCAGCCGCAGACGTCGCCGCCAATGGGATGGCCTCCGGCCACCGTGTGGTGCGGTCGACCATGGTGAGGAGGTGGCTGAACCCTCACGAGGGGGGCAGAGGTCCCACCAAGTCGACGTGCACATGCTCAAACTGCCGCTCGGGCACCGTAAACGGGGCCAACGGTGCCTGGGTGTGGCGGTGGACCTTTGCGCGCTGGCACGCGAGGCACGTCCTGGCCCAGTCGCGGACGTCCTTCCTAAGGCCATGCCAGACGAACTTCGCCCCGACGAGTTTCTGGGATGCCTTCGCGCCAGGGTGGGACAGGCCGTGGATGGCGTCGAACACCGGGCACTGCCAGCCAGCGGGCACGATGGGGCGAGGCCGGCCGAGGGAGACGTCGCATAGGAGGGCCGTGCCCGCGGTGTCGAACGGCACCTCGGTGACGCGGAGGCCCGTGACGGCGGTCCGCAAGGCCTGGACGCCGGGGTCGGCGGTCTGGGCCTCAGCCATCCGGGCATAGTCGACCCCGAGGTGGACCGCGTGCACGACGGACCGGGAAAGGCAATCCGCCACCGGGTTGTCCTTACCCGCCACGTGACGGAGGTCCGTCGTGTACTCGGACACGGCAGAGAGGTGGCGCTGCTGCCGTGCCGACCATGGCTCGGCGACCTTGGCCATCGCGAACACAAGGGGCTTGTGGTCAACGAAGGCCGTGAACGGGCGGCCCTCCAGCAGGTGGCGGAAGTGTCGGACCGCTAGGTGGAGCCCGAGCAGCTCGCGGTCGAAGGTGCTGCACCGGCATTCGTGCGGGCGAAGCTGCCGGCTAAAAAACGCCAGCGGTTGCCAAGCACCACGCACCCATTGCTCGTACACTGCGCCCACCGCGTAGTCCGACGCGTCGGTGGTGAGGGCAATCGGTGCATCGGGCGCCGGGTGCGCCAGCATGGTGGCGTCGGACAGAGCCAGGTTTTGCGCCCGCGAACGCCGCGGCCATCGGCTCCGACCATGCGATGTCACCTTTGCCCGGCTTGCCCCGAAGCCCCGGCCCGCTTGTCGGACGTGTAGGCTGGGATGACGCTTACCTGCGCTCCTGTATCGCAGAGTAAACGGCGCCCGGACAAGGTGTCCGTGATGAATAGGAGGCTGCCGGAATGGCCGACGCTCAGGGCCGCTACCGAGCGCCGGCCCGGTCGTTTCCCGACTTGTCAAACGAGCACGGCGGGCAACAATTCTTAGCCTTGTGGCCGAACCTGGCGTGGAAATAGCACCAGGCTTGCGGCAGCGGCCGCGGTTTTCTCGGCGCCGGTGGTGGTGGGCGGGGCGCGGCAGCGGCCACGAGGGACGCAGTAGCATCTGGCTCGGGATCCATGACGGCCGCACCGTAACTCGACTGCGTGTCGCAAGCCGCGAAGAACTTGTCGGCCTCTACGGCCAGGGCGCGGGGTTCCCTTATGTTGGAACCGGCCAGCGCGAGGCGTACCTGTCGAGGTAGCTGGCGTAGGAAAAGCGCCCGGAATAAGAAATCCGGGGCTTGGTCACCCAGCAGCGACAGCATATAATCCATCTGCACAGATGGTCGTGTGTCGCCGAGTTCGGGAAGGTCCAGGAGGCGGTCGGCCCGTTCGATCTCCGTGAGGCCGAACGTGGCGATGAGGAGACGTTTGAGTGCCCCGTACCTGTGGTCGACCGGCGGGTGCCGCAGGATGGACACGACTCGGGCGGCAGTGCCGGGCCCGAGGGCGGCGAACACGTGGTAGTAACGGGTCTCGTCCACCGTTTTGCCTCGAAGCTGAAATTGCGCTTCGGCCTGCACGAACCACACATCGGCCTGTGCTTCCCAAAACTCTGGGAGTTTTACCGCGACGGCGTTGTTGGCCATGGCGCGTTCGGTGGTCAGCAACGGCTGAACCAATCGGGGTCACCAGTGAAGTGTGGTGCTGTGCACACAACTTGCTTGCCAAAGAGGTAGGCCACAATGCATTTGATAAAACCAAAAGTCTTTATTATCAAAGCTCGAACTGCAGCACTGGGCGGGCTCGAGCTTCGAGCCCGCATATATGTGCCGAGGCCACGCCTAGTCCCCGGGCGTGGCCGCTCGGTCGAAGGGCGGGGCATGTGCCATCGGTCCCCACCTGGGCGCTCGCGCCACCCACTGGTGCGCAGAATTATTGCTCATGTGCCCGCCACAATAACATTAATAGCCGGCGAAGCCAGTGTTGTGAATGAACGCGTACGTATTATGTTGAAAAGCCAGATTTTGCTGGATCCCTTGAGAATTTCGAAGCTATGACGCACCAAATCGCTCAATGGAGGCCGCCATCTTGCGGATGCGGAAGTATGCATAACAAATTGAAAAAAGTTCAATAGGAGTTTGTTTCACCCGTCTTTTTTTGATTCACAATCTTATGCACCTCTAATTTGTAATTAAAATACTTTAAGACCAACCTCGGCCCGCACGGGCCTGGTTATCTTCAACGAAAATCGTCACCAAACACCGGAACCAATGATATTCGAGCATTTGAAAAAATATTTCAAAAACCAAATCACTCAATGGAGGCCGCCATCTTGCGGATGCGGAAGTATGCATAAAAAAATTGCGAAAAAGCTCAATAGGAGTTTGTTTCACCCGTCTTTGTTCGATTCACAATCTTATTCACCTCTAATTTGTAATTAAAATACTTTAAGACCAACCTCGTTCCCCGGGCGCACATGGGCCCTGGTTATCTTCAACGAAAATTGTCACCAATTACCGGAACCAGGAAACAATTAGCCAGGAAACAATATCTCTCCGTTCTCAGGACCGAACTCTCTTATCTGTCTCCCTCTTCCAAATCCTGGTGGCGTCTGGTCAAATCTGTTTCTGGTGTTTGTTCCCCCTCCATCCCCTCCCTCACCTCAAACGGCCACACGGCTGACTCCGCACGTGAAAAAGCTGAATGCCTCAACTCTGTGTTTGCCTCTAAATCTTGTGTCCCAAACCCATCCCTCTCTGTACCCACCATACCCAGTCGTACCCAGCTGCTCCTGGACTCTGTGTCCTTTCCTCCTGACAAGGTGGAAAAGTTTCTGTCAACCCTCGACTCGGATTCTGCAACTGGACCTGACGGCATCAGCCCACGGGTCCTAAAATCCTGTTCTTCCGCTCTTTCACTCCCTCTCTCTGTTCTCTTCACCCTCTCTTTTGCTCAAGGGCATCTTCCATCTGCTTGGAAATCTGCCAACATCACCGCTTTGCACAAAAAAGGTGCAAAAACAGATCCCAGCAACTACAGACCAATCAGCCTTCTCCCAATTATCAGCAAAGTCATGGAATCCATAATTGCTTCAGATATGAAATCTTTCCTCTTCTCCAATGGCTTGATCTCTGATCATCAATTTGGTTTCAGACCTGGACACTCTACTCTGGACATGCTCCTTCTGCTTTCTCAACAATGGATGGAGGTCCTCAATGCCAAACAGGAAATTAGAGCTGTCTCCCTTGACATATCACGTGCCTTCGATACGGTCTGGCACCCCGCTCTGCTCACCAAACTCTCCTCTTTTGGTATCCATGGAAATCTCCACGCATGGCTGGCGGACTTCCTCTCTAGTCGTAGTCAACGTGTGGCCCTGAATGGGTTTCTCTCATCTCCTCTTCCTGTTCAGGCTGGAGTTCCACAAGGCAGTGTTCTAGGCCCTGTGCTTTTTCTGGTCTTCATCAATGATCTCTCTGACTCTCTTGAAAATCCTCTGTATCTCTTTGCTGATGACTCTACTCTCTGTCGCTCCATTCTTCATCCCTCAGATCGGCAGTCTGCTGCCTCCTCACTCTCTGCAGACCTGGACAAAATCACAGACTGGGCAAACAAGTGGAACATGTCTTTCAATCCTGACAAATCTCACACTCTTACGATGTCTCTCCGAAAAGACCGACTGGACAACCCTCCCATCCACTTTCTGAATAATCCTCTCCAAGAAGTTCTGTCACTCAAGCTTTTGGGTCTCACTATCTGCCATGATCTTTCCTGGGAAAACCACATTTCAAATCTGGCCTCCAAAGCCAGTCGCCGACTGGGCATCCTCCGTCGTGCGAAGTCCTTCCTTGGCACACCTGAGCTCCTCACCACATACAAGGCTTTCATCCGCAGCTCAATGGAATACTGCTCTCCCCTCTGGGCTGGTGCTCCTGCCTCACACCTAGCTCGTCTTCACGCTGTTGAAACCAAAGCATTCAGAATCATTGGAATCTCCCGCGATGAAGCTAACTCCAAGGGCCTCTCACTCACTCACCGCAGGCAGGTTGGTGGTCTTTCCATCTTCTACCGACTCCTCTCTGGCCTTGCCCCCCCAGCTCTCTCTGGGCTCTGTCCCGCAAATATTCCTACAGGTCGCACAAGATCTGCCTGCAACCCTCTTATGGTCAAACTGCCAAAATCAAGACTCTCTGCTCACCTTCACTCCTTCATTCCTCTTTTCTCCCGCCTCTGGAACAAACTCCCTCACTCTCTTCAATCCCACTCCACCCTCCAGGTCTTTAAAACAGCTGTTCACCACCATCTCTTATCTTCCCCCATCCAAAACCTTGATCTTTTCTACCCCCGCTAATTTCACCCCAATTCCACTTTTTTGAAATACCAACTTCTGTCCTGGAAGTCATTGGTGTCCTTGTGTTTTATACTTCTCCCTCCACCCCGCCCCCCCCCCTTCCCATGCCTCCTCCCCCCAAGCCCTCTCCCTTCCACACATCTCCCTGCTCTCAAATGTTGTGTTTGTGTGCTTCACCTTCTCTCCCCATCTTGTTTTCTGCTCCCGCTTTTTGTGTGTTTTGTTTGTCTGGTTGATTTGTTTGTGAAGTAAATGTTAGCTCTTTCACGAGCCTCGATTCAGTATACAAAAAAAAAAAAAAACAATGAGATTCGAGCATTTGAAAAAATATTTCAAAAAAGCTTTTTAGCACATTTCGGAGGCTGAAAACGGCATCAAATATTCTAAAATTGACGAAGAATTATATATTTATTAGAAATCTCGCGGCCGTATGGGATAGTTTTTCACGGCCGGAAATATCCGAAGTTGAGACGGAATTCACCGAATTAATCAAGAAGGAAATTTTATAAATTTTAATCTCATCCAGAATGCAAATGGTGTCATTTTGAACTAGGTACGGTACCTACTACACCTACCTACTACCAACTACCTAACCTACTGATGCCATAGTGATGGGTATAATAGTGGCAAGAGACTTTGGCTTCGCCGGCTCATTGCGGCTTTGCAGTCGGGTACTAGTAATATGCGATTAATATGACCCTACTGCAAAACCGCAATGAGCCGGGAAAGCCAAAGCCTCTATTGAACTTTTTCGCATTTGTTTATGCATACTTCCGCATCCGCAAGATGGCCACCTCCATGGAGCGATTTTGTGCGTCAAAGCTTCAAAATTCTCAAAGGATCCAGCAAAATCTGGCTTTTCAACATAATACGCGTTCATTCACAACACCGACTTTGCCGGCTATCATTAATTTTGTTATTAAAAGCGTCTTTGGAAAAACGCCACGATAAATCTTCTTCTTTGGGAAACGCCACGATAAAGCTAATTTAACATTGATATACACCTCAACACGCAACCCCATTGACGGCAATGGTGGAGAAAACCCCCATCGGGGGAGAAAACCCCCTTGGGCAGGGGGGCAAATGAATGCGCTCCAACCTTCATTATTTAACCCTTGGTCATCCTGTCAAGTTTGGTTGAGATTGGATGAGTAACGACAGACTGTATTGGCGTCAATAATTCATCAGACAGACGGACAGACACAAATGGTGTATTTTAGTATGATGATGATGATGTCTGTGATACAACTTTAGCTGCCTTCATAAATTTACGTTGTTCTCATAATGTATAAAGTTGCTGGAATGGCGATGTACGTTACGGGAAATGGCCGGAATAGCATTTTTCCTATCTGCTTGTTCTTGACCAGGTAGTTTTTTTTCAATGTTTGAATATTAAATCAGATTGCAGCATTTCGATGCAGGTGGATTTGTACTCTACTCTGAATTTTAAAAAACAAATCTTTCAGTTTTTAAAGCACCGTGTAAACATTTCATAAGCAATCGCATCACGTCCTTGCCATCTCTCTGTCCCTCTTAGAAGTTGGATCATTGGAGCTCAGTGCGACTTCACAATGGCTGACAGAGTTCTACTGTCGTTGGTGGCCGGTGTGGTTATTGTGTGCATCTGCAGTGCAGAACCTCACACTCCCTCTGAAACACTTAAACATCTATCTGAGAGCACGACCATGTCAGCCATACCCACACCAGACAACACTCAAAATGTTTCACAATCCACACTGGTGCCAGAAAACAAAACCCAGCTTGAAAATGCAACTTTCCCTGACGAAATGAATGAAACCAAGGGAGGAAGCAACTTGACGATGGTGAATAATACAGCTAGCACTGTAATGGCAGTGACAAGTGTCACACATGGTAACCTCTCTCCTGAGACTTCCACCACCAAAGTAAATACAACTACTGCGAAGTCCACTGTTACCGCGACACCATCAAAGGCTTCCAAGACAACACCGATGTTTACTTCAACGGTGAGCAGAACAACACAGAGAGTCACCACAGCGAGCGTCTCGTCTTTGCCAACGGTTGCACTGACGTCTCCCATCACCACCAACAAGCCATCACAACCAACCACATTACAGAAAGCAAAGAAGATTCTGATCACATCGAAACCGGGAACACCAGGTAAGTGAGCACCGTGTCTTTTGAGATTTGGGTTCCCAAGGTTGAGTTTTGTGCGGTAATTAAAAAACAAAACACCGTTACCATTTTATCCTGTCTCAGTTATGACCCCAAAGGCTTCCGGTCATGCTGCGGGTGTTGTTCTGAGCATCGTGCTGGCATTCACGTTCGCAGTTTTGATCATAGTCATCATCCGCCGACGACTCACCATCCGCAGACAATTCCAACACCAGCGGTTGGAAGATATGGAGGAAGGTATGGATGTTTACATCACATTCAGCGTTGCTCTGGGTTATGAACGTTTGACCGTTAAGTCACCAACACATGCCATCTTCAGGTTCATGTGTGGCACATCAATGGGGTGAAATACCAGATTGCAGCATTTGTAAACGTTATAAACTAGGTCTAGTTTGTACTTTGGCACAAACTCAAGAGTCTTCAGCTTTGGTGAGCACAGCCCATAGGGAATGTGATCTTCCCTGAAATGCTAATTCATCCTCTAATGCTTTTCCCTTTCCTTGCAGATCTGTAGCTGGAGTAGAGAACACGGATACAATCAGTGGGCAGGTGCCCACCATTTTGGCTGCTTTATGTTCCCAAGTTTGCTTCTTGCACATTTATACAGGCTTTCAATTCCTTCATTATCTGCACTCTTTTTGAACGTCAGGGTTCATTCCAAAACTCGTTCATTCGGCTGTGCTTTACACTGCTTTGCAAGAATATCTGTCATGGAGCTGTTTCATGTAGTTTGTTATTTAACCGATTTCACTGTCTTCTCCGGCCTTTGCACTGTACCCTGTGGCTGGATGCTATTGTAATCAGACTTTTCATTGTTGTTGACATTGTTTTTAATTTACATCCTCACCTCAGGGGTTAGTTTTATGAAAAGAAAGAGGTTTGTAAATAAAACTTGGAAAATTGTTGTTGGTGATTTTGTCCAGATTTTGAGGATGCAAAGGTAAAAAAAAAAACTTTAAATATCATTCGGAGACATGAGCGTACTTTAATATTGTTAATTAGAAATATTGTTTGAGCTCAGTTTTCACGCTTTTCTGTTGAGTTGAGTCGCAAGTGCATTGGCATTTGATAAATAAAACAAGTGATCCCCAGTTCATGTTGATGACAAGTGAGTCACCCAATCAAGATTGGGTTAGTAAGACTTCAGGAAAGCATCGAGAAGATTGTTGTCATCAATACAACACCGTGGAAAGGAGGAGAACACACCAACAGCAGGGTAGAGGGACATCACAGACGGTCACTTGGAGGAAGAAAGGATGATGGGAAGAAACAACCGGGAGGTGGGGGAGGTGGGGGAGGGGAGGGGGGAATAAAATTGCAATAAATCAGACTTTTTCCACGTTTCTTTACACATCGTAACCCACAACGTCCAAGTGAAAAACAAATTCTACAAATTTCATCAAACCAATTAAAAATAAAAAACGAGAATATCTTGGTTGGATAAGTGTCCACCCCCCTTATAATAGCAATTGTAAATTATCTCAGGTGTAACCATTCACCTTCAAAATCACACACCAAGTTAATTGACCTCCACCTGTGTCAAATTGCAGTGATTCTGATAAATAAATAAAATATATATATCAGCTGTTCTTGTAGGTTTCCGCTGCTGGGTAATGCATTTCACAGCAAAGACTCAACCATGAGCACCAAGGAGCTTTCAAAAGACCTCTGGGATAAAGTTGTGGAAAGGCACAGATCAGGGGATGGGTACAGAAATATTCCAAAGGCCTTCAATATCCCTCAGAGCACAATCAAGACAATCATTAAGAAGTGGAAGGTGTATGGTGCCACCAAGACCCTGCCTAGATCAGGCCGTCCATCCAAACTGGATGACTAAGCAAGGAGGAGACTGATCAGAGAGGCCACCAAGAGGACAATGGCAACTTTGAAAGAGCTACAGGCCTTTATGGCAAAGACTGGTCACTGTGTACATGTGACAACAATATTCCAAGCACTCCACAAATCAGGCCTGTAGAGTAGAGTGGCAAGAAGGAAACCATTACTCACAAAAGCCCACCTTGAGTCCCGTTTGAGTTATGCTAAAAAAAACACTCCGGAGATTCTGAATCCATGTGGCAAAAAGTTTTGTGGTCTTTGGCCAAAATGCAAAACATTACTTTTTGTGCAAACCCAACATAGCACATCACCCAAAGAACATCATCCCCACTGTGAAGCATGCTGGTGGCAGCATCATGTTATGGGGATGTTTATCATCAGCAAGGACTGGGGCACTTGTCAGGATAGAAGTGAAAATAGATGGGACAAAATACAGAAAAATCCTAGAGGAAAACCTACTGTCCACTGCAAGAAAGCAGAAATTGGGGCGGAAGTTCACCTTTCAGCATAACAACGACCCGAAGCACACAGCCAAAGCTACACTGGAGTGGCTATGGAACAAAAAGACAAATGTCCTTGAGTGGCCCAGTCAGAGCCCTGCCATAAATCCAATCGGAAATCTGTGGCATGATTGAAGATTGCTATCCATAAACGCTCCCCACGCAACTTGACTGAGCTTGAACAGTTCTGTACAGAAGAATTGGCAAATATTACCCAATCAAGGTGTGCAAAGTTGGTAGAGACCTATCACAAGACTCACAGCTCTAATTGCTGTTAAAGGTGCTTCCACCAAGTATTAACTCAAGGGGGGTAGACACTTATCCAACAAATATATCCTCGTTTTGTATTTTTCATTACTTTTGTGAAATTTGTAGAATTTTTTTTTTCACTTGTAAGTTGTGGGTTACGATGTGTAAATAAAGGCGGAAAAGTCTGATTTAATGCAATTTAATTCCAGGCCATAAGGCAAGAAAAGGTGAAAAATTTGAAAGGGGATGTAGACTTTCTATAAGCACTGTATTTACATTATCTGGGTGCAGTTCAACTCAAATAAATGGTGGCTCAAATTGTTGTTTCAGAAGTATGTTTTGCAAAATAAATGCAGCATGTTTATATTTACAAGGAGAATAAATTAAGAAAAAAAATATTCACTTCCACATTCTGCAACCACAACAGAACCTGTCAGGCCTGTATTGTAGATTAAGACAAAAAATATTCACTTCCACATTCTGCAACCGCAACAGAACCTGTCAGGCCTGTATTGTAAATTAAGAAAAAAAATATTCATTTCCACATTCTGCAACCGCAACAGAGCCTGTCAGGCCTGTATTGAGGCCTGTGGCAGGACTCTGCATTCCACCCGACAACAGATTACGTGTTATAACCCACTGACAGGCCGGATCTGAATCCGGACCTTAATCAAAATGAAATCGTCTTGTTCTTGTCACCGAAACAACTCATCCACCTAGTTTTGTCCGAATCCGTCCATTACTTTTTAAGACATCATGCCATATATCGCTTGTGGCGCCCTATCTCTCGATGGCAAAGAATGACTTAAAATTCTAGTATCGAAATCCGAATCTTAACAAAAATCTAATAATTTTGTCCCACTCACATAACCAACCTCTCCGTCAAATTTCGTCCGAATCCATCTATGACTTTTTGAGATATGTTGCTCACAGACAAACAAACAAACAAACAGAAAGATGTCGTGCAGAGCACAAGATACTTGCAAAATCCAAATAAATGATAGTTGGCATGGAAACAGCAATTTTGTAGTTTTGAAAATTTGACTTGTCAAGTGTTTTACATGATTTAATGTTTTGCATAAGAAATTTGATTAATACATTTTATAACAAGTCAGAAAAAACATTTTATTAAAATGAAAAAAAACAAGAGGGAATGGAATCCGCAAAAAAAACAACCAAACAAGGTAGAAAGTAATGACACCACAAACCTTTTATGGATTGTCATCATGCCATTTCTTTTATAGGTGGCAATAGTAACAATTGTATGAAGATGTCTATGTTGGAGGTAGTTGTACATTTGTAGCGTGGGTTGGTGTTATTGTGTATTTTATTTGTTGTGGGATTGAGACGTGTTGAAGCATTACTCAATATGGCTGCTGTGTGGCTTACCCCACGAATGATTTACCTTTGCTATGAACCAAAATCGGTGCAAAGAGGAGAGAATCATTTTAACTTGGATTATGCGGAAAACATTTAATATTTTCTAGGAGAACTTGGGGGAGTTTTTCCAAGCTACCATGGAAGAGGATTGTAACTGATTTGTGGTTAAGGATTCCTTATCATCTCAGACTTTCCTTATCACAGTCAGACTTATCATTCCTCATCATGACAGATCTGCAATCTGGTGGTGAAAGAAGGCCGCATTCCAGTAGATTGGGAACTGAGTACCCTCGTCCCTCTATACAAGGGGAAAGGTGACCCTCTGGACTGTGGCTCGTATCGAGCAATAAAGTTATTGGAGCATGGAATGAAGGTATTGGAATGGGTGTTGGAGAGGAGGATAAGGAAGAAAGTGAAGATTGACGAAATGCAGTTTGGATTTATGCCAGGAAGAGGAACGACAGATGCGCTTTTTATTGTGAGGCAGTTGCAGGAGAAGCATATGGAGAAGAGGAAGCAGTTGTTTCTTGGGTTTGTTGATCTGGAGAAAGCATGCGATAGGGTTCCACGTGAAGTAGTGACATGGGCATTGAGGAAGTTAGGAGTGGAGGAATGGTTGATCAGAGTGGTGATGGCAATGTACAAAAGAGCGCGCACAGCTGTAAGGACGAAGGACGGGAACAGTGGTGAGTTTGAGGTGAAGGTGGGAGTGCATCAGGGGTCGGTACTAAGTCCACTACTATTTGTAGCTGTGATGGAGGTGCTGGCTCAGAATGTAAAGGAGGGTTTACCATGGAAGTTGTTGTATGCAGATGATCTGGTGTTGATTGCAGAAAGTATGGATGGACTGAAGGAGAAGATGAACAAGTGGATGGAAGGTATGGAGACAAAAGGTCTGAAGGTGAATATCGGAAAAACGAAGGTGATGGCAAGTGGTAAAGCATGTGGTGAGGTGGAAAGAACTGGGAAGTGGCCGTGCGCTGTGTGCAGGAAGTGTCGGAGTGAATTCCATTCAATGTACAATGTGCGCTGAGTGGGTTCATCAAAAATGTAGTGGCTTGAGAGGGTCATTAACCAGTGTGGCAGCTACATTCAAGTGTAAGGTGTACACAGAGGGAGCTGCACATGGAGGAAATGTTGAGTTGGATCTTGGAGACGGCGTGAAGCAGGAAGGTGTGAAAACATTTTGTTACCTAGGAGACATGCTGAATGGAGAAGGTGGATCAGACTCGGCAACGGTTGCTCGAGTGAGATGTGCATGGAAGAAGTTTCGGGAACTGAGTGGCATGCTGATGAGGAGGGGAGTGTCGTTGAAGCTGAAGGGAAAGGTGTATGCTGCATGTGTGAGAAGTGTTATGATTTATGGGAGCGAGACATGGGTAATGAACATAGAGCAGCAACGAAGGCTGGAAAGGGTGGAAATGCGAATGGTTTGGTGGATGTGTGGAGTATCGTTGAGAGAGAGAGGAAGACAAATGATGAATTGCGAAACATGATGGGAATAGAGCCTGTGATGGATGCTGTGAAGAGAAACAGGTTGAGATGGTTTGGTCATGTGTTGAGGAAGGATGAAAGTGACTGGTTGAGAAGAGTGATGGAAATGAATGTAGAAGGAAGTAGAGGACCGAGAAAGACTTGGCTAAAGATGGTCGAAGAAGAAATGCGGGCAATGGGGTTAACAAGGGGAGATGCAGAAAATAGGGCAAAATGGAGAACATCGTCATGGGGACCGCAAGGCTAACCCCCGCTCTTGCAGGGAAAATGGCCTTAAAATGCCTGTTGTTGTTGTGTTGTTGATTCCTTATCATCTCACACTGTTTATGCGGATGTGCATACTCTATTCACTCATGTCTTTCTCTATTCACTTAAAATTTGAAAGTCCAGCGTTCATTATACAGATTAATAATCATCAAGTTATTTGATAGGACGGGCACAAATCTATTACAAAATTCCAAGTAAATTAGATTCAGTATTGTATTTATTATTTCAGTGAGACACAATTACAAACTGGCACATGTGAAGTGTAATTATTTTATCCTGATAAAAATAATAATGACTCCCTACATTTACAGGTATGTCAGCTGTTATTGTTAAAGATTTTGAATTGCATGCACCAAAGAGAACTTTATGGAATTCAAGATACATCATTGCATTTGATATTTTATCTTATTACAGTATCTATCTATGTTCATATTGGAGACGTGCCCATGTCACTTTCGCTGTGCATTACCAAAGAGGCCATATGTTAACTTATTTTAACAAGATGTTATTCAAAGAATACTTACCCTGCGCAATCATCTTGGTGTGAGCCAACTCTTCTGTTTTTGAAGGTTTATTTTATTTTATTTGATCCAATATGGCTGCCAGACCACGTGACCGATGACATCATACATTTGTATTCTCTAATATAATTGTTGCACAGATCACGCTCAACTAATTTCAAACTGATCAGACGAAGTGTTGTCCCTGTTGAATTATGACGTCATAATTAAGGCACCAATGACGTCATTGTTAGCAACACTTATTCCCCATGCAGAGTTATTTGCAATGAGATGCGTTTAAATTTTTTCCATGGAGTGGTTTCAGAGATATAGAGGTGCAACGTTTTTCGCCAAGATTGTGCCTGCACCACGTGATCTATGACGTCATAAATATCATTAAAATATTACACAGGAGGCGGCGCTCCTATGTTGAAAATTTCGTGTCAATCGGACCATCGGTTGCTGAAAATATGAATTTTTAAAATGCAAACGCACATACATACACGACACGTACACACGCAACCGATCACCTAACCCCGCTTTTAGCTTTGTGAGCGCAGGGTAACAATGTTCGTTTAGCCATAAATGTCAGTGAAGGGAACTGTGAATTGAATGTGTAGAAACGTCTCCTACGATGATTTAGGTTGTATCAAGTGGTAATAATAATATTTGGAATGCAGCCTGTAGCTGCTGGTTGCATCATTTTCTGGTAGTGCGGCTGAGCCACTGATGCCATCTCCCTATTTCCAGTAAGCTTGTACTCATTTTGCCAACCTCAGTAGGATGACATACACCTCAACCCACCTGGTGCTATTTTAATGGCACGATTGAGACTCAAACTCAAGACCCTAAGATATTAAACCAGCAAACACCAGGTTTATCAAATGGTAGCTCCAGTATATATAAATAAAAAAAACCACCTTTGGAGGCCATTTTTCCCCGCAAAGCAGGGGTTGGCCTTTTTCGGGAACCATGGTTGTTGTTGTTTTTTGGTCCCCTTTTTGAAGCAATGTTTTACGGCCGGATGCCCTTCCTGACGCCAACCCTTTTTGCCGCCTTTAACAACAAACAGGGAATTACCAGTGAACTGGTACTCAATTAGCCGACCTCGGAAGGATGACAGGCTGAGTCAACCCCCCTGGCGTTAATTCAGCGATCGACCGGGATTCGAACCCAGGATCCTAGGATCCTAAGCTGGCACCCTAGACGCTAGCCCAACACCAGGGTCTGCTCCAGTACGAGTATGAAATTAAGTGTAACTGAATAAACACCTACGGACAGGTAATTTAAAGAAAAACGACATATACAGTCAAACATGCATTGAAAGACCGCTCAAGGTAAACAGAAAAAGTGACCTTTAATATAGACAGGTGGCCTTTCGGTACAGGTTTGCGGCCGCCATTTTTCAGCAGTACATTGACGATATTCAAGCACAAGTACCCAAACGTATACAGTAAGAAATCCTTTCAGTTAGTTATTACACTGCAAACTGAGTCGAATTTTAAGATTGAAAACGCAATCCAAATCGGAGCAGACAAAAGTAGTGAGCGTACGTAATTTATGAACGATAAAACGCAAATGTACTGAAACATGGAACTCAGATGGACCGCGCACCAAAATGCAACTTTTTATTTGATCTACTTTGACAAGGTACCACATGGGAGGTTGATGGCCAATGTGAGGGCTTGTGGAGCTTGGTTGGTCAGGTAGTTAACTAGATTAGCGATAGGAAACAAAGAGTGGCTGTGAGTGGGAGGATGTCTTGTTAGGAGGATGCAAGTAGTGGGGTACCTCAAGGATCAGTACAAGAACCGTTATTATTCATAATTTACATCAATTATTTGGATAGTGGGGTTGAGTAGGCGTTCCAAATTAACAGACGACACAAAGCTTGGAGTTAAAGGCAGATAGTGGAGATTGAGGTGATAGGATTCAGGAAAGTATTGATACTTTCATAGATTGGGCAAAAGATTGGCAGATTCCGTTTAACATAAAGATATGTAAGGTGCTGGGGATGGGTAGAAACAATGAAAATAAGGATTACATAATGCAGGGGGCAATCTTGGGAAGAGTCACACAGGAGAAGGATCTGGGGGTCGTACTATATACAGGGGGGGGGGGGGGAGGGATGGGGTGGAGAGGGGGGGGATGGGGTGGAGAGGGGGAGGGTAAGCAGATAGGACAATGCCAGCAGCGACAAGTAAAGCAAACAGGGTTTTAGGGTGTATTCATAGGGGGATAAGTGATAAATCAAAGGAGAAAGTTTTAACACAGCAACATACAATAATTTAGTGAGGTCTCATCCAGAATATTGTATTCAGTTCTGGTCACATCTCAGGAAGGACCGATCTGACATTAGACCATGGGTCGAACGCAAGAACTGTTTAGTTTTGTGACCCACCTCTGGTATCGCCTTAGTTTTTGCTGCATATCGTTTAAAAACACTTTTCAATTTATAGTCGCAACTTGGCAATCACCAAAAGTGCACAAAACGATTTAAATGCCAAAAAAAATAAAAAATGCACAAGTCAGGAGACGACGACGGTTCACGAGCGGTATTCAATGACAAAGGTCAAAACCGACATTGAAAATATATAAATAGGAATGTATTATCTGTTATGAGACTAGTTAGCGACACAATACCGAAAATTTTCGAACCGAAAAAATTCGTTCTCAGGACAGAACTCTCTTATCTGTCTCCCTCTTCCAAATCCTGGTGGCATCTGGTCAAATCTGTTTCTGGTGTTTGTTCCCCCTCCATCCCCTCCCTTACCTCAAATGGCCACACGGCTGACTCCGCACGTGAAAAAGCTGAATGCCTCGCCTCAACTCTGTGTTTGCCTCTAAATCTTGTGTCCCAAACCCATCCCTCTCTGTACCCAGTCGTACCCAGCTGCTCCTGGACTCTGTGTCCTTTCCTCCTGACAAGGTGGAAAAGTTTCTGTCAACCCTCGACTCTGATTCTGCAACTGGACCTGACGGCATCAGCCCAAGGGTCCTAAAATCCTGTTCTTCCGCTCTTTCACTCCCTCTCTCTGTTCTCTTCACCCTCTCTTTTGCTCAAGGTCATCTGCCATCTGCTTGGAAATCTGCCAACATCACCGCTTTGCACAAAAACAGATCCCAGCAACTACAGACCAATCAGCCTTCTCCCAATTATCAGCAAAGTCATGGAATCCATCATTGCTTCAGATATGAAATCTTTCCTCTTCTCCAATGGCTTGATCTCTGATCATCAATTTGGTTTCAGACCTGGTCACTCTACTCTGGACATGCTGCTTCTGCTTTCTCAACAATGGATGGAGGTCCTCAATGCCAAACAGGAAATTAGAGCTGTTCTCACTTGACATATCACGTGCCTTCGATACGGTCTGGCACCCCGCTCTGCTCACCAAACTCTCCTCTTTTGGTATCCATGGAAATCTCCACGCATGGCTGGCGGACTTCCTCTCTAGTCGTAGTCAACGTGTGGCCCTGAATGCGTTTCTCTCATCTCCTCTTCCTCTTCAGGCTGGAGTTCCCCAAGGCAGTGTTCTGGGCCCTGTGCTTTTTCTGGTCTTCATCAATGATTTCTCTGACTCTCTTGAAAATCCTCTCTATCTCTTTGCTGATGACTCTACTCTCTGTCGCTCCATTCTTCATCCCTCAGATCGGCACTCTGCAGCCTCCTCACTCTCTGCAGACCTGGACAAAATCACAGACTGGGCAAAGAGGTGGAACATGTCTTTCAATCCTGACAAATCTCACACTCCTACGATGTCTCTCCGAAAAGACCGACTGGACAACCCTCCCATCCACTTTCTGAATAATCCTCTCCAAGAAGTTCTGTCACTCAAGCTTTTGGGTCTCACTATCTGCCATGATCTTTCCTGGGAAAACCACATTTCAAATCTGGCCTCCAAAGCCAGTCGCCGACTGGGCATCCTCCGTCGTGCGAAGTCCTTCCTTGGCACACCTGAGCTCCTCACTACATACAAGGCTTTCATCCGCAGCTCAATGGAATACTGCTCTCCCCTCTGGGCTGGTGCTCCTGCCTCACACCTAGCTCGTCTTCACGCTGTTGAAACCAAAGCATTCAGAATCATTGGAATCTCCCGCGATGAAGCTAACTCCAAGGGCCTCTCACTTACTCACCGCAGGCAGGTTGGTGGTCTTTCCGTCTTCTACCGACTCCTCTCTGGCCTTGCCCCCCCAGCTCTCTCTGGGCTCTGTCCCCCAAATATTCCTACAGGTCGCACAAGATCTGCCTGCAACCCTCTTATGGTTAAACTGCCAAAATCAAGACTCTCTGCTCACCTTCACTCCTCTTTTCTCCCGCCTCTGGAACAAACTCCCCCACTCTCTTCAATCCCACTCCACCCTCCAGGTCTTTAAAACAGCTGTTCACCACCATCTCTTATCTTCCCCCATCCAAAACCTTGATCTTTTCTATCCCCGCTAATTTCACCCCAATTCCACTTTTTTGAAATACCAACTTCTGTCCTGGAAGTCCTTGGTGTCCTTGTGTTTTATACTTCTCCCACCCACCCCCCCCCCCCCCCCTTCCCACGCTTCCTCCCCCCAAGCCCTCTCCCTCCCCAAGCCTTGTATGTGGTGAGGAGCTCAGGTGTGCCAAGGAAGGACTTCGCACGACGGAGGATGCCCAGTCGGCGACTGGCTTTGGAGGCCAGATTTGAAATGTGGTTTTTCCAGGAAAGATCATGGCAGATAGTGAGACCCAAAAGCTTGAGTGACAGAACTTCTTGGAGAGGATTATTCAGAAAGTGGATGGGAGGGTTGTCCAGTCGGTCTTTTCGGAGAGACATCGTAAGAGTGTGAGATTTGTCAGGATTGAAAGACATGTTCCACTTGTTTGCCCAGTCTGTGATTTTGTCAAGGTCTGCAGAGAGTGAGGAGGCTGCAGACTGCCGATCTGAGGGATGAAGAATGGAGCGACAGAGAGTAGAGTCGTCAGTAAAGAGATAGAGAGGATTTTCAAGAGAGTCAGAGAGATCATTGATGAAGACCAGAAAAAGCACAGGGCCCAGAACACTGCCTTGGGGAACTCCAGCCTGAACAGGAAGAGGAGATGAGAGAAACCCATTCAGGGCCACACGTTGACTACGACGAGAGAGGAAGTCCGCCAGCCATGCGTGGAGATTTCCATGGATACCAAAAGAGGAGAGTTTGGTGAGCAGAGCGGGGTGCCAGACTGTATCGAAGGCACGTGATATGTCAAGGGAGACTGCCCTAATTTCCTGTTTGGCATTGAGGACCTCCATCCATTGTTGAGAAAGCAGAAGCAGCATGTCCAGAGTGGAGTGTCCAGGTCTGAAACCAAATTGATGATCAGAGATCAAGCCATTGGAGAAGAGGAAAGATTTCATATCTGAAGCAATGATGGATTCCATGACCTTGCTGATAATTGGGAGAAGGCTGATTGGTCTGTAGTTGCTGGGATCTGTTTTTGCACCTTTTTTGTGCAAAGCGGTGATGTTGGCAGATTTCCAAGCAGATGGAAGATGACCTTGAGCAAAAGAGAGGGTGAAGAGAACAGAGAGAGGGAGTGAAAGAGCGGAAGAACATGATTTTAGGACCCGTGGGCTGATGCCGTCAGGTCCAGTTGCAGAATCAGAGTCGAGGGTTGACAGACACTTTTCCACCTTGTCAGGAGGAAAGGACACAGAGTCCAGGAGCAGCTGGGTACGACTGGGTATGGTGGGTACAGAGAGGGATGGGTTTGGGACACAAGATTTAGAGGCAAACACAGAGTTGAGGCATTCGGCTTTTTCACATGCGGAGTCAGCCGTGTGGCCATTTAAGGTGAGGGAGGGGATGGAGGGGGAACAAACACCAGAAACAGATTTTACCAGACGCCACCAGGATTTGGAAGAGGGAAACAGATAAGAGAGTTTGGTCCTGAGGACGGAGAGATATTGTTTCCTGGCTCTCCTGAGGGTGGACACACACTTGTTTCGGGCTTTGTGAAAGGAAATGAGATTTCCTTCCGTTGGATTTGCTTTCCAGGAGACGAAAGCAAGTTGTTTCTGGGCAATAGCCTCACCACAAGATTTCATGTACCATGGACGGGAGGAAGGGTATGACAACTGAAGACGAGAAGGGATAAAACTGTGCATGAGAGAGAGCAAGAGAATTACTATTCAGGTCATTGCTTATTAATGTTTATTCGATTAAAGGTTGTTGTGATTAAAGGGTCAGGAGCCCTTCTGGGGAAAAGGAGACCGGAAACGGAAGAAGAAAAGACACGAGGTCCGGGAGAAGCGGCGATCTTCTTCCTCTTCCTCGCCGAGCTCCGACGCGAGCGGTGTCGATATTGAGCAGCGTGGGGGACGCTGCGTTTGAAAGCCCGTCTGGCGAAAGGAGTTACCTGCGCGGGGTAATTACCCATTTACACGTCAAGTCACCGTGGGTTCGTGCACGGAACCAAGCGTCCGGCACAGTTCGCCTCACCGTCTACAAGGACGCGTACGGGTCGCACCTTGGGCCTCGCGCGTGTTGCAAGCCGCGCTTGGTTTTGCCCCGTTGCTTGGCAAGGAGGTGTTCACTGCAGCAGCTGTCCCCGGTACGCGACGTGCACGTTTGGAGCACGTCCCCCCGGGGTTTGTTCAACCGCCCGTGTGCGGAGAAGCCGACCTTCACCTAGGTCTGGAGGGGCCCAGAGACATTGTGAGGGACAGTGACCCAAGGGGTCGTGAGTGGGGAACGGGGGGGACACATATGTAAGATGGCCATCTTAGTAATATTGATTGTTGATTGTTGATGGTTGTTGATTGCTCGGGGAATATATTATTGATTATTCCGGATCCTTGGGGTGGGGTTTCTTATTGACCGGAATTCATATTGATTGCGTTACGAAAGCGTACAAACTATATATCTTTCTGGCGGGGTCCTCCCACGGTCCGGGGGTCACCCAGACCAGGTAGTTACCGGGAGGACCACGTAACACAAGACATAAAATCGGTCATCACTAGTATTTTACTTTTGGGATTGGGGGGCGTGTGTGGGGAAGACGACATCACCTGCCATGCTCAGCAGGTGTGGCTTGTGGTAAGTGGTAAATGAGCAGGTAAGTGGTAAATGTGAGCTGGGAACTTTAATAAATGTGGAGTCTCCAGTGAAACATATCATGAGAGGCAACTATCAAGCTGCTGTGCATTCTCGTTTTTTTGATCAATTATAAATCATTCCCAGTCCACATGAACATGGCTGGAAGGTCGTGGGTGATGAGCTTGATATACTGATATAGTCTGTGGAGATTTGCCTCCTACTCCAAGCAGTCTGCTGGAGCTTGCCTACTGTTCATGGAAGAAAACAACCTGTGCAAACCCACCTGGCAAAATGAAAGCAAAGCGTTCTTGTTGTCAGCATGGTGTTTCTCGTTCTGATTTGTGCACAAGGTAAGAAAGGTTTAGGCTTTAAGCTGATGACCTTTTCATGTTCAAGTGACATAAATTTGCCTTCACCTTCTTAAACCTAATCTCAACTGGGTTCTTGGTTCTCCTTTGATTGTTTGTCTCCTCCTGAGAAAGATTTCTTTTTAGCCACGTCGCAAGACGCTGGTCATAGAGTGCCCTCTGTTGTTGTTCTTGTTCTTCTTGTTCTTCTTGCAGAGAAGACAAAACCTCAAAGCTCCACCCATTCTGGGAACCATAGCTCCACCCATTGTGGGAGAGGCTTCATATAAACAAATATCCACCATTTTATTAACTCGCATAGCTTTGAGGCCTGTTTTGTAGGCCCGTGGTGTCTTCCTCTCTCACAAAGTTTTATTTCAAATCAAATTCGATATATCATTTCATTTTTCACAGTCGCTAACATCGTTTTAGACTCGGTTGAAAAAAAACGGGAAGAAATTCCGATGAAAGTTGCCCTTTATAGAACGAAATGAATTCTCAAAGGCCTGTAACTTCAAGTCCATTGAGATATATTTTTTTTTAATCGCGGCATGGTCAGTCATACACCGCCCGAAATAACAGACGGGAAAATGCCGAGATATATATATATTTTGTTTAAATCGTGGCATGGTCAGTCATACACCGCCCGAAATAACAGACGGGAAAATGCCGAGATATATTAAAAATTCGTCCATTTGATGACAATCGTCACGATGAAATATTTAATTTATACGTCGTCACAATAATGTGGAGAGAGGAGCATAGCTTCGTTCACGTGTCGCCACATACGGGAAATTGCCGAGATATATATATATATATTTTAAATCGCGGCATGGTCAGTCATACAACGCCTGAAATAACAGACGGGAAAATGCCGAGATATATTAAAAATTCGTCCATTTGATGACAATCGTCACGATGAAATATTTAATTTATACGTCGTCACAATAATGTGGAGAGAGGAGCATAGCTTCGTTTACGTGTCGCCACACACGGGAAATTGCCGAGATATATATTTTTTAAATCGCGGCATGGTCAGTCATACACCGCCTGAAATAACAGACGGGAAAATGCCGAGATATATTAAAAATTCGTCGCCACACACGGGAAATTGCCGAGATATATTTTCACTTTGCACAAAAATAACATCAAGTAATCGAATCAATAGGAATGTCCTGTGCCTATAACATCGACGTTATAGGCACAGCTGCATCTAGGCAGTGTAACATCGACGCGGCTTTTGTTGTAATTAAAACTTTTTGTACTTGTTTCTTGTCTGAATTGGATTGATTTATTACATCAGGACATGTTTTGAGTATGTCGCCCCCCAAACGCCCACCCCCCAAATTAATTTTAATATATTTAAGTTGATATATGTGGGAAAATTACATGCCCAGACCTGTAATCGAACCCAGATCCTCTGGAAAACCATACCAGTGCTCTGCCCTCTGAGCTATATGGGCGACCCTGACCAAGCATGAAATTTTCCCACACATTTAAGTGCCACTCTCTTTCCATCAATGCTTCCGGGGCACTCGCTGCCAACCATAGGAGCACCAACGGCCTGAACACTGTAGGGTCTTCCTCCAATGGGGGGCGGGGGGGGGGGGGGACAAATCCATGTCCTCTATTATAAACACCACTGGGGGCATAGTGAAGCAATTAGATTAATGAACAGGATTAAGTAATTAAATTGATATACGGGTGTCTCAAAATAGATGGAACCCATTAACATGATAATAATTTATTACTCAGACGAGAAACTCCAAAAAAGATTACATTTCCTGGAAGCTGATATGATAACAATTAAAAAACTGAAGATTTGAGGTCTCGAGCTCAAAGGATACATTTATTAGAGCACATGTTCCAAATGACCGCCTTTGCGCCTTAGACACACTTGAAGCCGACGAGCAAAGTTGTCAATCACCCTGACACACTCTTCCTTCCTGATGGCACGAATCTTCTGGGTGATGGCCACTTTCAGTTCAGAAATGGATTGAGGATGATTCTCATACACGTGGTCCTTCAAGAACCCCCAGAGATAAAAATCTGGGGGGTTCAGATCGGGTGAATGCGGACACCACTCGGGTTCGCGGCGCCTGCTGATCAGCCGATCAGGGAATCGGTGGTCCAGCCACTCCATCGTGATGTTGGCTGTATGTGGAGTTGCCACATCTTGTTGGAACCATTGCACATCTCGATTCACGCCACGACGTCTCCCAAGTCCCCTCCAGAACTTGTTGAGCACCACAATGTAACGCTCCTTTGTGACAGTGACTGCCTCCTTGTCTGCGTCTTCAAACCAAAACGGTCCGATTATGCCATGTTTTGAGATGGCCACCCAGGCCGTGCATTTCACAGAGTGCAAGGGCCTCTGAAGCACCTCGTCTGGGGCTTGTGTGCCCCAGAACACATTGTTCTTGCTATTGACATGCCCACAGAGCAAGAAGTGTGCTTCGTCGCTGAACCAAACATCATCAAGAAAGTCAGGATCCTCTTCGATCTTGTTCTCGAACCACCGGCACATCACAACACGTTTTGCCATGTCAGCTGGTGTGAGTTTATGCTTGATCTGGATCTTGTATGGGTAAAGCTGAAGATCCTTGATCAAGATTATTTGCACTGATGCACGTGAAAGACCCAGCTCTTGGCTACGTCTTCGGATGGACTTTTTCGGGCTCCTTCCGACAGAATGTCTCACCGCATTCACATTGTCAGGAGATCTTGCAGTCATCTTCCTGCCAGAACTGGGTGTTTCTGCCTTCTTGTTGAGGTTGTTTACTGATCCAGTGGCTTGAAATTTGTGTGCCCAACGATAAGTTTGGTTTTTCTGGGGATAGTTGTTGAAGTTGAACTTCCTGCGAAATTTTGCTTGCTTCCTGAACTTCCTGCGTTTTGAATGATTTCGTCTCCAAATAAGTAGTGACGCAAAATATTTTTTCCTCCTTTGTCCAAGGCATTTTGATTGATAATTATTAGTTGTTATGGTCTCCTCTCTTCAAATCTGAAAAAAAAGAACAAAAACATTAATATTGGCAGAATTATTAGCAGTGACATGGGTTCCATGTATTTTGAGACACCCGTTATGTATGAAATTGGTATAGAGGACATGGATTTGCCCCTCCATTGTAGGAAGACCCTCTCATGTTCAGGCCGTTGGTGCTCCTATGGTTGGCAGTGAGTGCCCCGGAAGCATTGATGGAAAGAGAGTGGCACTTATGTGTGTGGGAAAATTGCATGCTGGTCAGTGTGGCCCAGATAGCTCAGATGGCAGAGCACTGGTACGGTTTTCCAGAGGACCTGGGTTCGATTCCTGATCTGGGCACGTAATTTTCCCATATATCAATTTAATTATTTATAATCCTGTTCATTAATCTAATAAATTATATATACGAGTGAGGTACCCGTGCTATGCACGGGTGGGAGGCCAGAAGCAAACAGGCAATGCAGAAACGGCGAATGCTAAAGCATGAAACCAATAAATTCCACATTCCTGTAGCACCTTCAGTCGCACATCAGACATGGACAGCAAGTTCGTGAAGGACTTCCATGAAAAACGTACCCGTTCGAAAACAAACGGGTACGTTCACGTATATAAACATCGATTGTGGGTCCATGGCGAATCTGCATATGGCGATCCGCGAAGTTCACGTTCAGAAAGTAGAAACCATCACGGCATGTCGTCATTTACCTGAACTCGATATCTCTTTTTTCATTCTAAACAACATAACTCCAATCACAAATTAATCACAAAATAAACTTTTAACAACATTGTTAATGTTTCCTTCATTGTAAAAACTACCAAGTCAACAGTTAAAAGGATTTTGAGCCGATAGGTGTTACGGCCTCGGCAAGATCGATGGAGACAGCGATCTGTTGGCTTATACACCGCCCAAATAGCTATGTGGAATTCTCCCATGTGGAGATTAAACCCACATCGTTTGAACTTTGGCCGAGGTCATTATTTACTTTTAATGATGTTTATATACGAATCAAAAAGAAGATAATTGGTTTTGGGTCGTCCTTTCCGCATATCTCGTGCGATTGCGAGTTGGAGAGACGACCGTGATGGCGGGGAGGGGGTTGGCATTCTCTCAAGCAGGGATTCAACCCATGTCCTTATAAAAGGTCTTTGTCCGAGGTCAACCGAGTCTGATCGGTGCAGCCGTTTATGCGGCACCCAGGAAAATAACATTATGCGGGAGTCCAAACCTGAAAATGCTGGAGGCCAAAGCTGAAATTGGAAAAACAATATAGCCTATTTTACTCCAGGAGATCCTAGGATTACCCACCCAAAATATCGTTGTGATCGGTTCAGCCGTTTTTGCGGTACCTCTGAACGGACGGACAGACAGACGGACGGACATTTGGTGAATTATAGTAAGATATATACAGGGTGCTTCAAAAAAATGTTAACACTTATAAGTTATAAGGGACTATCGTCTTGTATGCACATTATTTGAATGTTAACATCTATTTGAAGCACCGTATATTATATCTATCTATAGCTATCTATCTATCTATAGCTATCTATCTATCTATAGCTATCTATCTATCTATAGCTATCTATCTATCTATAGCTATCTATCTATCTATAGCTATCTATCTATATCTATAGCTATCTATCTATAGCTATCTATCTATAGCTATCTATCTATCTATAGCTATCTATCTATCTATAGCTATCTATCTATCTATCTATAGCTATCTATCTATCTATAGCTATCTATCTATCTATCTATCTATAGCTATCTATCTATCTATAGCTATCTATCTATCTATCTACAGCTATCTATCTATAGATATATATATATATATATATATATATTGTTGCGAATATGGAATTTGGCCTCCATATCCGCTTGTAAATATTCCCCTATTTTCTCCAATACTCCCCAACTTTCCCCAATCCCCCATTCCCTAGTCCCATTGCATGTAAATAACAATCAGTAGAGCCGACCTTCCCCTTATTCCCCCATTAAATGTCGTGCCCAGGTCCACCGCACCACACGTAGACAACTTTCGGACATCTTCCTAGTTATTCTTATTCTATGTCAGTTAAGGCCTCGTCTCCATTAATTATGACTCTTCGTTGCACCAGAATGTGATTATATGGCATCAGTAGTGAGTTTAAGACCTTTCCCATACCTCCTTCCATCTTCTTCCCCAACAATTACAACAACAACAGAGGAGATGGCGGCGGAGCGGGGGAGGATGCGTCCTCACACCGGCTCGATTAGCGCCATTGACCACGCGCTCCACGGGGTTACCACGGAGGGGCTGGCTGTCAGCTCCTCGTCAAGGGCGGAGCCTGGTAAACCCCCCGCACGCACCCAATGAGAAGCAACGTGCCGATTCCACGGGGCGGCGCTAGCGAGCCGAGGGCGTGTCACTCCCCGCCGGATATACGCGGCCACGTAGCGGACGTGACGACAGATGCGCCCCCAGCGGAGAGAAAGAAGGACCTGCGAGCGCTGAAACAGATGCGCCTGAGTTTGGAGAGGCCTGAGAAAGACCCGCCTGAGAAAGAACGTCACCTCTGAGCGCTGCGACGAGACCTCCCCGCGTCTCTGGACCGAACCGTGTTGACCCTGCTTTGAGCCAAGAGTGCACCTTGAGCCATCGCTATCTGCCTTTCCTAGCCATCAAACCCCGTGTGAGTCAGCCGTTGTCCCGTTTACCTGTCGTCTGTCCGGGAATAATATAAGATTGTGTCTAAGTGCTTGTCTTTCTATGTTGTACCTCTCGTCCCTGTAATCTGACCTTCCGTAACGAATATAATCTCCTCCGGAGGTCTTGAGAACCGTATCCCTGGTGTCGTCATTTTATAACCCAGCCGGGTGTCTTCTTTTTCCTTATTGATCCAGCGTAGCGCGGCTCCGTCAACGTTCGAGTACAATCGGGTAATTTGTGCGGACACGACGGCCATTCCGCTCGGCCCACCTTAACATCAAAGTCGTGTCTGTAACAATTGGTTGTCAGGAGTTGGATTCGAACCTGGGACTAAATTTATTTAGCCCAAATTTTGGACACCAATTGTGTTAGTACGGTAACAATTGGTGTCGAGGAGTGAGATTCGGACCCGGGACTAAATTAGTTAGGCCCAAATTTTGGGAGGGAAAATCGATTCGGAGCGCGTACTGCGCTCGACGAAATCGATCCGGAGCGCGGTTACTGCGCTCGCCGAAATTATAACGAAAAAAAAAAAAAAAAAATTGGATTTGTTTTACGAAACTCGAATTTTGCAAGTCGCGCTATGGCGGATCAAGACGGCTGGGGTCCGGTAGGGGAGAGTGAAGCAGGGTCGGTCCAGGACCAAATTGAGGGACATGAGGAGAGCGAAACAGCGAGGGTAGCAGGCACGCAAAATGGCGCCTCGCAAGAGCGCGCGGTAGCCGAGCCCGCTGTATCAACGGGCTTTAACATGCAGCCGATTGACATACAGGCCCTCATTGCGCAGCTACAGGCAGCTGTACAGATGAGTATGGGGAGCCAAATTGAGCGATTGGGTGAGCGATTGGAGGGCCAGATGGGGGTAATGAGGGACGAAGCGAGGGCTCGGAGTGAGCGATTGGGGGTAATGGGAAACCAGATGGGGGTAATGAGGGACGAAGCGAGGGCTCGGAGTGAGCGATTGGGGGTAATGGGAAACCAGATGGGGGTAATGAGGGACGAAGCGAGGGGTACCGGAGAGGGGTTAGACAACGGGATAAAGGAGGTGAAAAATGGGTTAATGGGGGTAGAAAATAGAATGGCTGCCCAGGAGAATCAGATAGAGGGAGTGAAAAATGGGTTAGAGGGGTTAGAAAACAGTATGGAAGGCAAATTGAGGGACATGAGGGACCAAGCGGAAAGGGAAGTTAAACAAATGGAGCAGCAGATAGAGGGGGTCAGAATGGGGGTAGAAACCAAACTGGATGCTCACAGGGAGGAAATGGAGCAGATGAGGGTGGCATCTGGGCAGGAGATGCAAGTGATGGGAGAGGAGATCAGAAGAGGAGTGAGTGAGGAGGTCGGAGGAGTGCGCGAGGAGGTGAGGCACTGTGAGGAGCACATGGAAAAGGAGGTGAGAAAGGGGACTGTAAAGTTACAAGGGGGCATAGAGGACCTGACGCAGGAGGTGGAGCAGCTGACGGTGGGACAGACGGAGTTAGTGGAGCAGGTTCAAAGGAACACTGCGGTATTAGGAGGGTTGAAAGCGACACAGAAGGAACTAAAGGATGACTTGGTAGCGACGAAGAGGGAATGTCAGATGGTACGTGAGGGACTGACAACGAGGTTGGACGAGGTGATAGAGGTAATGGAGACGAAGGACCGGCAGGTGAGGACGCACATGGAAACGGTCAAGGTAGCCTTGGAGGACGAGCTTGAGGAGACGTACCGGGGAATAAAAGAGGTGAGGCACAAATTAGAAGAAGTGGAAGAAGGGGTGAGCGAAATTAAGAAGCGACGGAGAGGGGATAACAAAGAGATAAAAGAGGAGATAAAAGAATTGGTCCAAAGTCTGTGTTTGGATCGTGATGTGCTCGTTAACCGGATGAGGGATTCGCAGGTGATGGAGGAGAAGCGAAGAGGAAGAGGACCCGGTGTAAGTGGTGACCAATATGGTCGTGCGTATGATGCGCCAGGTGATTTAAGAGGCTTGGGGGTCGAGATAGACCCGGGTGTTCGTGAGAGGCCGTTGGTGAAGTGTGCGACAGGTCTGGTGTGCGAAAATGGAGGTGTGCAAGAAAGTCCGACTCTGGGGTGTGTGAGGAAAAAGTGCGTGCCAAGGAGTGAGTGTGCTGGCGAGAGTGAGTCGGTCGTAGCGCGTGTGCGAGGGAGCACGTGGAAGCGCGGGGTGGTGAGTGTTACAGAGGGTGTGACGGGAGAGTGTGCGCAAGAGTGTGCGCGAGAAAGGTGTGTGACGGACAGGTGCATGAGGAAAGAGTGCGCTGTCAGAAGTAAGGAAGAGTGTCCACCTGTGGTGAGTGTTACAGAGGGTGTAACGGGAGAGTGTGCGCGAGAAAGGTGTGTGACGGACAGGTGCATGGGGAAAGAGTGTGCTGTCAAGAGTAAGGGTGAGTGCGTTGTCACGAGTGGAGGTGAAAGTAGTGAGAGTGACATGGAGCGTGAGTTAGTTGTGACAGGTGAGCGAGGCTGCACACCTGGAATGGTTGAGCGTGAGTGGGAATGCACGCTGGAGTTGGTGGTGAGGCACGTGGTTGGGTGTGCGAATGAGAGCACACCTGTGATTGTCACAGAGGAGGTGACCGAGGAGGGGGCGCGAAGAGGTGTATTGGTGAGGTGTGCGAGCGACGAATGTGTGCCAAAGTGTTCGGTGGTCAGGTGTGTGACCAAGGCTGTGAGTGGAATGAGTGTACCTGGGTGTGTAAGGAAAGGTACGAGGAGCATGGGCACGGCTGGATGTGTGAGCAAGGAACGGGCTGCGGGGTGTAAGCGTCCAGGTGAAGCATCGACGTTACACGGGTTAGAGGTTAGGTCGACTTTTAGCCGAATCGGGCCCTCGGTGCGTGCTGGGCCTCGCTTTGAACGGCCGCGTCCGTGCTCCACTAGGCGGAGCGGGCGGCCCGATAGAAAGGGTCGTCATGGCGACCACTTTTTGTTGAGGCATTCCGGCAGGTCGAGATCGGGACATTGGATGGCTCCACGCCGAGGTGATGCGTGGGATCTCGGCCCGAGTAAGCCCCCGTCCCTGCACCGAGTGCCAGACGCATCCAGCCGCTGGCACAAAACAACCAGCATCCATTGCTTGGCTTTACGAAGCCGGGCTTTGGACAGGGATTGGCGCACCGAGAGGTAGTAGTGAGTAGACTGGGTGATGAGGTTAGTGTTTTGGACCCAAAATTAGAGAAAAACAAAATTTGATGATTGGCAAGGGATTGGCAGTAGTGATTGGCAGATGATGGGTAGTGATTGGCAAATTTTTGATTTATTGAAATTTGATGTGCAAAATTGGTAGTGAGACCCCCGATGTGGTGGGATGGCATCCCTGCCACCCTTCCCATGTGGGGGCAAAGGAGCAATAGCTTATGGGGTGTATGGCAGTGAAAACTAGCCCGGGTGGGTTAGGATATTGTGTGTAGGGCCCTAGAAGATGACATTAGGTGACGTTAAGATTAGTTAGTGACTGATACCTGTAGTGGGGACGCAGGTAGATTAGTATGGATGATAATGACGAGGGAGCGCAATAGTTTAAAGGGACGACTGGGAAGCGCAAGTTTCAGAAGGGAGTAGTTAGCTGAGATGATGCCGTGTTTGTGAGAATTGAACAGGTGTGATTGCACAGGTGTGCAACTGGACAGGTGTATGGAGCAGTGTATGAGTAGTGAGTGTGTGGATCAGCGCGAATGCGCTTGGGGAGAGAAGGGTGCAGGTGGCACCAGGTGTGAGAGCACAGGTGTGCAGGTACAGGTGTGTGGAGAGAGTTGGAGTGAGTGGTACGGAGTGGTGTGCATGGTGCGAAGGTGTGGATGGGGGAAGAGTGGACCCCTTTCACGAGTACCCGGGGCGGGTAGTGTAAGTGTTAGGTAGAGGGTGCAGGTAAATTGTGGTTGGATATTGGCATTTGTGGTGCGGTTGCAGAATGGTATTGTGCATGGGTGCATTAGTGTTGTGGAAATGGCTGTGCGTGTAGCCTGTTAGTGCGTGTAGTTGGTTGGGCACTCCACCACTGTGAGGATGTCGGCCAGGTGAGGCCGCAGGTGGGCTCTGGGAGCCGGTAGAGTTGTGGATGGGGCCCGAGGATCCGGAGGACGGACCCGGGTAGCCCAGTGCCAGAGAGGGCACCGAGTGGGGAGAGTGCCAGAGGGCCTTCCCCAGGTAGTTAGGTTAGGGCAAGGAGCAGGTAAGCTCGGAGGCAACTGCAGTGGTGGAGGTGTGCAGGTGGGTAGACCCACTGGGAGAGGTACACGCCGCAGCCCAGAAATTGTACGAGGGCACCGGGAGATGAATCGGGGGAGTGAGACCCCAAATTGAAGCGCACCACAGTTTGGCCAATGGGAATTGGTTTTTAGAACCCATAGTGTAAGAGGGCCAATGGTTTGGCCGGAGAAAGACCCCGGGTAGTGTAAAGTTGTTAAAGTCATTTAGGAAATAGTTAGGATTGAAGAACCTGTCGCACCATACGCAGCCACTTACCTGTGGTGATGATGATGACTCCACACCTGTGTTTTCTTTGTTTGTTGCAGGAAATGAGATTGCTGTGTGGATTTGTGAGACGCATCACGACGTGGATGAGACATTGGGGTGATTCCATCTCTCCCTCCCTAGGAGGGACTGATGATGAATTGGTAATGGCAAATTTTGATGTTCAGTTGGAGATGGCAAATTTTGATGAGAGTTGAAAATGGCAAATTTGATTGGTTAGGAGGGAGAGAAGACGAATTTGGTATATGGGAGGAACGGGGAAGACAGTAGGGATGTTTATGGGTAGTGTTGTGTTGTGTGGATACAGTAAGGGGTAAGGGAGGGGCCATGTAGGTTACCTGGTGGGGGGGGGGGCGTACGATAGGAACGTACCTGTCTCACCTGGTTCCCATGTGCCCCCAGTGTGCATCATCTTGTATTGCGTGCACTTTTGCGCCCTTACCACCTTACTCACTTGTCTGCTTCTTTTGTCTCCCACCTCCGAGGATCTGGCTTTGGGGTAGAGAGAGAGGAGAGAGAGGTGCTGGCTGCGCAGTTGTGGGCCTGCACTTTCGCTGTTTGCTGCCGGGATCGATACACCATATGGACCGCAATGTTTGTGGCCACCCACAATGGACCGCAGTTCGTTTGCGGCCAAGCACCACCCGGGGATGGACCTATGGGTCAACGTGGCACCTATGCCATACAGGTGAACCACTTTTAGTTAACACCAAGTGCACCACAAGAAGAGCAAGAGACACCTGCAGGGTTAGGGGTTGTCGAATTTATTTTTATTCCAATGAACAATGGTGACTGCACCGATTGGTGGTGGGGTGGTGCTTTTGATGCTGGGAAAGGGTGCTCTGCACGTTATTAAAGGCCGTCGGCCACAGAGCACTCGTGGGTTGGTGTATCGATGCTGGCAAGCGCGCTCTCTCTATGCATAACATCTGCATGTGTTCCTCCAAAAACAGGTCCTGGATCGTAGTGTAGATATCAGCGTAATCTTGTAAATAATGCTCCCTACCGGCTGTATGTTTAGTTTGAGAATTCTTTCCGGATTCGGTTATCCTGTGGGTGTGTTTCTGTGAGGAGAAGGGTGCAACGTCGCAGGGGGACATATTTACTCATTCGTGAATATCTGTAAAACTGTCGCACTCAGGGTAGAGTTAATAGTAGAGGGAACTACATTGCGTGCCACACTAAAGTAGGTAAAAATTTATCGGGTCGGGACGCCCCGAGGGTAGAGAAGGGTGCAATGTTGCGAATATGGAATTTGGCCTCCATATCCGCTTGTAAATATTCCCCTATTTTCTCCAATACTCCCCAACTTTCCCCAATCCCCCATTCCCTAGTCCCATTGCATGTAAATAACAATCAGTAGAGCCGACCTTCCCCTTATTCCCCCATTAAATGTCGTGCCCAGGTCCACCGCACCACACGTAGACAACTTTCGGACATCTTCCTAGTTATTCTTATTCTATGTCAGTTAAGGCCTCGTCTCCATTAATTATGACTCTTCGTTGCACCAGAATGTGATTATATGGCATCAGTAGTGAGTTTAAGACCTTTCCCATACCTCCTTCCATCTTCTTCCCCAACAATTACAACAACAACAGAGGAGATGGCGGCGGAGCGGGGGAGGATGCGTCCTCACACCGGCTCGATTAGCGCCATTGACCACGCGCTCCACGGGGTTACCACGGAGGGGCTGGCTGTCAGCTCCTCGTCAAGGGCGGAGCCTGGTAAACCCCCCGCACGCACCCAATGAGAAGCAACGTGCCGATTCCACGGGGCGGCGCTAGCGAGCCGAGGGCGTGTCACTCCCCGCCGGATATACGCGGCCACGTAGCGGACGTGACGACAGATGCGCCCCCAGCGGAGAGAAAGAAGGACCTGCGAGCGCTGAAACAGATGCGCCCGAGTTTGGAGAGGCCTGAGAAAGACCCGCCTGAGAAAGAACGTCACCTCTGAGCGCTGCGACGAGACCTCCCCGCGTCTCTGGACCGAACCGTGTTGACCCTGCTTTGAGCCAAGAGTGCACCTTGAGCCATCGCTATCTGCCTTTCCTAGCCATCAAACCCCGTGTGAGTCAGCCGTTGTCCCGTTTACCTGTCGTCTGTCCGGGAATAATATAAGATTGTGTCTAAGTGCTTGTCTTTCTATGTTGTACCTCTCGTCCCTGTAATCTGACCTTCCGTAACGAATATAATCTCCTCCGGAGGTCTTGAGAACCGTATCCCTGGTGTCGTCATTTTATAACCCAGCCGGGTGTCTTCTTTTTCCTTATTGATCCAGCGTAGCGCGGCTCCGTCAACGTTCGAGTACAATCGGGTAATTTGTGCGGACACGACGGCCATTCCGCTCGGCCCACCTTAACATCAAAGTCGTGTCTGTAACAATATATACAGTATATATATATATATATATATATATATATACATACATACATACATACATACATATATATATACATACATACATACATATACACAGTCGTAGCCAAGAATATTGGCAGCCTTGCACTTTTTTTAAATAATGCACCATTTCTTCCAGAAAATTGTTTAAATGAAAAAATATTTTGGTATCCACATATGTATCTCTTTGGTTTGCAGTGGAACAAAGCGAAAAAAGCTGAAAAAAATACGAAACCTTAGCTTTTTCCATACAGAAATCGTAAAATGGCCCAGACAATATTGTTGCGGTTTTGTAAATAAAGGACCCCCATAGTTAGTTGCACCACAACATGTAGACTCGCTTAGTTAGTTATTTCTTATTAAATGTGAAGTATATAGTCCGGCAGCTAAGCTAAATATAGCATAACAATTGTGCATTTTGTGAGGAAAGCACCAAATTTGGCACACTAGTAGACTATCATATTATGAAAAGATCTGGATATTGGGCCATCTCAGATTCAGAGATTTGATTTTTGCAAGATTTGCAGATTTTGCAGATTTACTAGCTGAGATTGCAACGCCAGGGACGGCCGACTCCTTCCTGCGAGCTGCCCACGTCACCCGCACAAGAAGAGCTCATCAAATCACTGCAGCGGCACTGCACATCCTGCAACACCGTGCGTATGAACGCCACTGTATGACACATGCTGATGATGCAGAAGACCTGCCTGAGTTCGAAGACTGGTGTCACCAGAGAGGAGAAGACATTCTCAACTTTCAGTACTGGGCAACTGTGCTGGAACTAGAGATGTTGGTACTGGTCTACGTGCGTTCTCTGCGGCAGGCTTCATTCACGATGTACCTTGATGCCCTGACGGAACTGGTCCCATGGTTCCATGCCTTAGACCACACACACTATGCCACATGGGTCCCTGTTCACCTGAGGGACATGGTTGCACTCCCAATGAAGCACCCAGATGTAGCCAGAGAATTCAGGGCTGGCAACTTCACTGTACAGAAGACGAAGAAGGTGTTCTCTTCGATCCCAATCGAATCGAAATCTTGCAAAAATCAAATCTCTGAATCTGAGATGGCCCAATATCCAGATCTTTTCATAATATGATAGTCTACTAGTGTGCCAAATTTGGTGCTTTCCTCACAAAATGCACAATTGTTATGCTAAGTTGCCCCACTAATAGTCTCCTGCCCAGTGTTAGTATGCGTTGAGGCAGGTTGAGTAATGGTTGGCCTCATTGCAGCCTGAAGTGCCGTGTCATGGGCCTAGGACAAGTCTCGCAGGCCAGAGGGAGGAGCTGGAAGGCGTGGCCGGTAAGCATTGAACAGCCAATGGGAGGTGGAGGGAGTGGCCAAAAGTTAGAGCCAATGGAGGCTGAAGGGAGTGGCCGGAGGCCCGTGGAACATTCGAGGAGGGCTATAAAACCCGGCCCGGACCCCCGTTCCCTCTCTCTCTCTCTCTCTCTCTCTCTGGCCCAGGACTCTGAACGCTCTCCCTGCCCCGACGATCTCTCTGCCTGTACTCCCTGCACGTGCGCTCTGCCTCGCTGACCTTGAGATACGCTCCTCGGATTCCTGCTACGTGCACATCCGTGATCAACGCCCCTGCCGCGAACCTCCCTGGCTGTAATGTCCTGGGGTTGGAGCGAACCTTGGGGGTATCTGCCAAACGAGCCCGTCCAGGCAAACTGCACGAGCGACCGCGCTTTAGGCGCATTCCCCTCTTCCTCCCCTTCCCCGAACGAGTCTGAGGGCTGTGTCTCTTTGCTATGAATACTGTACATTTGTGAATAAATCCTGTGGTTTGTTTTCAACCTGGCCGTCTTCATCCTTTCACCATTGGCCTAGCATTGCTCGAATTAAAACCGCTCGATCGGGTTCAATAGTGATTAACGGTGCGAGTTACGCGACGCACAAACCGCTCGGGCGTTCAATACCAGCGTGACTCGTGCGAGGTTCAGTCCCCGTCTCACGGCTGCATGTGTTGAAGGTACTCGGGTCGTGACCGTTAACCCTTCCACGCGTAGCTTTGGGCTCGGCGGCTGGAATTGCTTAGCAATCCGTCCCCCATGAGTGTAGTGTGGGTGGCGGCCTCGTGGACTCGAAGCTCGAGGGGGAGCAGGGCTTAACACCCCCTCAGTACGTCGACGAGCTCGAGATCTGCAACAATATTATTGGCACCTTTTAGAAGTTGTTCGAAATAATTACAGACTTGGCATTTAATATGGAATTTTTTTTTTTCTTGACTTGGGTTTAATTTCTGAACTCGGTATATCAATCTGGTGAGTTTCTTTTACGTTTCGGTGATTTCTTTGTTAAAAGAACCATGTCACTGATTGTCTGTCGCAGCAAGAAGTCAATAACAGGATTATATCACAGGTGGCGTGACAAAATGTACGGACAGGTACATTTGACGATTGGCTTCACAATCGGGTATATAAGGGTTGTTGCGTTCTGTATCTTTTTTATTTTTTTTTTATTTTTTTTGTATACTGAATCGAGGCTCGTGAAAGAGCTAACATTTACTTCACAAACAAATCAACCAGACAAACAAAACACACAAAAAGCGGGAGCGGAAAACAAGATGGGGAGAGAAGGTGAAGCACACAAACACAACATTTGAGAGCAGGGAGATGTGTGGAAGGGAGAGGGCTTGGGGGGAGGAGGCATGGGAAGGGGGGGGGGGGTGGAGGAAGAAGTATAAAACACAAGGACACCAATGACTTCCAGGACAGAAGTTGGTATTTCAAAAAAGTGGAATTGGGGTGAAATTAGCGGGGGTAGAAAAGATCAAGGTTTTGGATGGGGGAAGATAAGAGATGGTGGTGAACAGCTGTTTTAAAGACCTGGAGGGTGGAGTGGGATTGAAGAGAGTGAGGGAGTTTGTTCCAGAGGCGGGAGAAAAGAGGAATGAAGGAGTGAAGGTGAGCAGAGAGTCTTGATTTTGGCAGTTTGACCATAAGAGGGTTGCAGGCAGATCTTGTGCGACCTGTAGGAATATTTGCGGGACAGAGCCCAGAGAGAGCTGGGGGGGCAAGGCCAGAGAGGAGTCGGTAGAAGATGGAAAGACCACCAACCTGCCTGCGGTGAGTGAGTGAGAGGCCCTTGGAGTTAGCTTCATCGCGGGAGATTCCAATGATTCTGAATGCTTTGGTTTCAACAGCGTGAAGACGAGCTAGGTGTGAGGCAGGAGCACCAGCCCAGAGGGGAGAGCAGTATTCCATTGAGCTGCGGATGAAAGCCTTGTATGTGGTGAGGAGCTCAGGTGTGCCAAGGAAGGACTTCGCACGACGGAGGATGCCCAGTCGGCGACTGGCTTTGGAGGCCAGATTTGAAATGTGGTTTTCCCAGGAAAGATCATGGCAGACAGTGAGACCCAAAAGCTTGAGTGACAGAACTTCTTGGAGAGGATTATTCAGAAAGTGGATGGGAGGGTTGTCCCGTCGGTCTTTTCGGAGAGACATTGTAAGAGTGTGAGATTTGTCAGGATTGAAAGACATGTTCCACTTGTTTGCCCAGTCTGTGATTTTGTCCAGGTCTGCAGAGAGTGAGGAGGCAGCAGACTGCCGATCTGAGGGATGAAGAATGGAGCGACAGAGAGTAGAGTCATCAGCAAAGAGATACAGAGGATTTTCAAGAGAGTCAGAGAGATCATTGATGAAGACCAGAAAAAGCACAGGGCCTAGAACACTGCCTTGTGGAACTCCAGCCTGAACAGGAAGAGGAGATGAGAGAAACCCATTCAGGGCCACACGTTGACTACGACTAGAGAGGAAGTCCGCCAGCCATGCGTGGAGATTTCCATGGATACCAAAAGAGGAGAGTTTGGTGAGCAGAGCGGGGTGCCAGACCGTATCGAAGGC
Organism: Myxine glutinosa; assembly: GCF_964187855.1. Classification (NCBI taxonomy): domain Eukaryota; kingdom Metazoa; phylum Chordata; class Myxini; order Myxiniformes; family Myxinidae; genus Myxine; species Myxine glutinosa. The sequence continues at coordinate 132,931,463 of NC_136267.1, read as the reverse complement.
ACGTGATATGTCAAGGGAGACTGCTCTAATTTCCTGTTTGGCATTGAGGACCTCCATCCATTGTTGAGAAAGCAGAAGCAGCATGTCCAGAGTAGAGTGTCCAGGTCTGAAACCAAATTGATGATCAGAGATCAAGCCATTGGAGAAGAGGAAAGATTTCATATCTGAAGCAATGATGGATTCCATGACTTTGCTGATAATTGGGAGAAGGCTGATTGGTCTGTAGTTGCTGGGATCTGTTTTTGCACCTTTTTTGTGCAAAGCGGTGATGTTGGCAGATTTCCAAGCAGATGGAAGATGACCTTGAGCAAAAAAAGAGAGGGTGAAGAGAACAGAGAGAGGGAGTGAAAGAGCGGAAGAACAGGATTTTAGGACCCGTGGGCTGATGCCGTCAGGTCCAGTTGCAGAATCCGAGTCGAGGGTTGACAGAAACTTTTCCACCTTGTCAGGAGGAAAGGACACAGAGTCCAGGAGCAGCTGGGTACGACTGGGTACGGTGGGTACAGAGAGGGATGGGTTTGGGACACAAGATTTAGAGGCAAACACAGAGTTGAGGCATTCAGCTTTTTCAGGTGCGGAGTCAGCCGTGTGGCCATTTGAGGTGAGGGAGGGGATGGAGGGGGAACAAACACCAGAAACAGATTTGACCAGACGCCACCAGGATTTGGAAGAGGGAGACAGATAAGAGTTCGGTCCTGAGAACGGAGAGATATTGTTTCCTGGCTCTCCTGAGGGTGGACACACACTTGTTTCGGGCTTTGTGAAAGGAAATGAGATTTCCTTCCGTTGGATTTGCTTTCCAGGAGACGAAAGCAAGTTGTTTCTGGGCAATAGCCTCACCACAAGATTCCGTGTACCATGGACGGGAGGAAGGGTATGACAACAGAAGACGAGATGGGATAAATCTGTGCATGAGAGAGAGCAGTTTGCTTTGGAAGAATTCCCAGGAAGAATTTATGTCAGAGGCAGTAGAGATGGGAGACCATTCCATCTGATTGATGGCTGCTTGAAGACCGTGCCAGTTGGCCTGAGTTAAATGCCAGACTCGTCGACGCTGAGGAGGCTCTCTGAGAATGGTCAGAGAGATGTCCACTTTGACAAGCACATGATCAGATGAGCCGATTGGAGCAGAAGAAGAGCAGCAGACATTTTCAGGGAAGTTAGTCATAACCAAGTCCAGAAGAGAAGAAGCTCCGTTGACTGAAATCCGGGTCGGGAAATTGACAGATTGTGTCAGTCCCAGTGAGTCACAGAAGTCCTTTGCTGAAGAGCCATGGCTGGTGAGAGAGGTACCCACACCCAGCCAACTGGCATGGTGACAGTTGAAATCACCACATATGAGGAAGAGAGAGTTGGGATGGGTAGATAGAAGTTGGTCCATATTCTCAGACAGCGAGATGTAGATGGAGTCATCACTGTTTGGTGGACGGTACAACACACATATGAACAAAAGGTGGGAGCGAAGGGGAAGCCGTAGCCAAAGGTATTCCTCGGGGTGAGGTGGAGAGAGGGCAGTGCAGGGCGAGTGAGGAAGAGAGTTTTTTATAAAGATAGCAACCCCACCTCCAGGACGAGGCTCAGGTCTATCATACCGGAGTAGGGAGTAACCTGGGAGAGATACAAAGGAATCAGAGACATCATGAAGGAGGAAAGTTTCTGTTAAGCAGATCACGTCTGGTTTGTCAGAAGCAACCTGTATGGAGAGATCAGACATGTTTGAGCGAAGGCCCCGGATGTTTGAGGTCCATACTGTTAAGGAAGAGGAAGGGGGAGCATCGGATACAGAACAGGGGGGGGGAGCGGTAGGGTAAGATGTGGAAGAGGAGGAAGAGGTAGGGAGAGCTGTTGAAGGTGCGTCAGAGATTACAGAATAGCTCGGAGAAAGGGAAGGATGGGGCAGACAAAAGGTTTGATGGTGATTGGGAGAGGCGCAGTGAGGTGTTATTTGACGAGGGGGAAGAGCGAGGCAGAAGGTTGAGGGAGATGAAGGTGAAAGTTGGAAGGGGGAAGAAGCGGGGAGGACGCTTTGAGGGGGAGGGGTGAGAGGGGAGTCTAGGAGGGGAGGAGCGAGGGAGAGTCTCGGAGGGGAGGGGTGTGGGGGGGATTTGAAAGGAATGGGTGATTGGGAAGATTTGGAGGGGAGGGGCAAGGGGGAAGATTTGAAAGAGATGGGTGATGGGGATGATTTGGAGGGGATGGGCAAGGGGGTAGATTTAGAGGGGAGGGGTGATGGGAAATGGGATTTTGGGGTGATGGGATTTGACATTCGTGGAAAACAACTGCTGCACGTCTACAAAAGTTATTGCCGCTTCCCCTGGAGATGGTCCGTCAACTCGACAATGCTGTTGGTCATTTAGTGGTGGCTTTACGAAATTCCGGCATGAAACAGCGTGCTATTGCTTGGCAGTATGGCATCACTCAAGGTCAGGTGTCAAAGATCCTGAAACGAAATGCTCAGAGGGGTGTCCCTACTCCAATACCGAGGCCAGGACGTCCCCGCAGAACCACAAGGAGGGAGGTTCGCCAGCTGCACCGATTAGTCCGCAATGGCCATACCAAGTCAGCTAATCGGCTTAGGGCTGAGTGGCAGCAACTGACAAATGTGCCTATATCCAGAAGGCTAGTTGACCAACGACTGGTTCAAGCAGGCTGTCGTGCCAGGCGTCCCCTGAGAAAGCCACGCCTGAACAGACAACACCGCCAGCGCCGATTGCAGTGGGCCAGAGAGCACCGTCAATGGCAGCCAGGACACTGGAATCACGTGATCTTCAGTGACGAGTCTAGATTTCTTGTCTATCATCAAGATGGCCGCGTCCGAGTGCACAGACAAGTGCATGAAGCCTACAACGAAGATTGTATAGTGCCAATAGTCCAAGCTGGAGGTGGTGGGGTGACCGTTTGGGCTGCTTTTCATGCAGGGGGCAAAACTGACCTGGTTGTTCTGAATGGAAACCTGAACCAGTTCAAGCACAGGGCCATTCTGGAAGAAACATTGCTTCCATTTGTTCGTGCAGCCTTTCAAGGAAACTTTGTCTTCCAAGATGACAATGCACGGCCTCATCGTGCTCGCGTGATCCAACACTTTCTTGCTGACCGTGGTGTAGAGCATATGGAGGGGCCTGCCATGTCCCCGGATATGAATCCGATAGAGAACTTGTGGGCAGAATTAACGCGTCAAATCGACAACTTGGACCAGAAGCCTGCGTCTGTGCGTGAATTGCAGCAGGCTATTGTAACTGCATGGCAAGCGATTCCTGTCCAAACCTTGGCAAATCTCATGAATAGCATGCCTCAACGTGTACGTGTTCTCCTGAATGCTCGTGGGGGTTACACGAAGTACTGAACTGTAATTTTACTGTCCATAATCCCAGTCATAATTTAACTTTTGTTTTTGTTAAAAAAAAATTTGGCTAATGTGCAAAATAAAGAGATACTTCTGGAAAACGCACAGAAGTTTAACACAGTACTGTCCGTGAATCGAGTTCGATATCAGTTTACATCACTTTCAAGGATCAATTTATTTGCTTCGAAATGTCAAATGTGGTTTTTGTTTCTTTTAAAGGTCACATTATCAAAATCTAGAATAATTTCAACATAATTCCAATGAACTTTTTGTTCTAAGTCATCTTGAAAAGTAAGTTCACCCCCACAAAAAAAATATTCCATATTAAATGCCAAGTCTGTAGATTTCAAGCAGGTGATTCTCCTTTACTTTGGAATGGAACTCAATTCCAGTGCGTTTCAGGTGCCTGGAATACAACAATCACCCATTCAAGCAGTTTGAATAGAGAAAAGGAGTCATTCTGCTGTTTTGTGTCACTGTGTGCATCGCAATGAGCATTGAGAAAAGAAAGAAAACCAGAGAATTGTCTGAGGAAGTCAGACACAAGATTGTAGCCAAGCATGGACAATCTCAAGGCTACAAGGCCATCTCCATAGACCTTGATGTTCCTGTGTCCACCTTACGCAATGTTATCAGGAAGTTTAAGGCCCATGGCACTGAAGCCAACCTCCCTGGACGTGGCCGCAAGAGAAAACTTAATCGAAGATTGCAGTGAAGGATTGTTTGAATGGTGGAGAAAGCACCTCGATCAACTGCCAAACAGATTCAAGCTGACCTTCAGACACAAGGTACGACAGTTTCAACTCGCACCACCTGTCTCCAACTCAATGAAAGGATGTTCTATGGAAGGAGACCCAGGAGGACCCCTCTGCTGAGACAGAGACAATCGAAAGCCATACTGGAGTTTGCCAAATTTGGGAACCCGACTGGAGAATGTCCTGTGCACAGATGAGACCAAAATAGAGCTTTTTGGAAAAGCACGTCATCTCTATGTTTACAGAAAAAAATTTAAGCCTTCAAAGAAAAGAACACCTTCCCTACAGTCAAACATGGACGAGGTTCAGTGATGTTTTGGGGTTGCAAGTGCTGCCTCTGGCACTGGGTGCCTTGAATGTGTGCATGGCATCATTAAATCAGATTACCAAGGCATTTTGGAGCACAACGTTCTACTCAGTGTCAAAAATCTGGGTCTCCATCGAAGGTCATGGGTCTTGCAGCAGGACAATGACCCCAAACACACTTCAAAAAGCACCCAGGAATGGTTCAAGACAAAGCACTGGACTGTTCTGAAGTGGCCAGCAATGAGTCCAGATCTAAATCCAATTGAACACCTATGGGGAGATCTGAAAACAGCAGTTGGGAGAAGGCACACTTCAAATCTGGGAGAACTAGAGCAGTTTTCACAAGAAGAGTGGGCCAAACTGCCAGTAAAGACATGCAGGAAGCTTATTCATGGCTATAGGAAGCGCTTGATAAATATATAGTACCCAAATGTATCTATAGATTTTAAAAGGTTCTGTTGGCTAAACAGTTGCATCGGACTCACCTATTAGGCATGAAATTAGCAGGGCTACAGCTCTCTACTTCTCCATAGAATTGCACTCCAGCCAATGCTGGGAATTTAATTCTGAATTTTATAGACCAGTCCAGCTCAGAGAAGGAACATCTACGGCCATGCGTTTCCGGCTTATTGGTCCTCATCCTCCCCCGAAAGAAACGGTAAACTCCTACCTGATATTAAGTCAAGGTCAAACCCCATTACTGCAGTGGATACCAGGAAGCAAGTGTCACATCAGGTATTGCTGCATTCATCCTGGCTAACAGGAAATGCCAGCCACACATTGACCTTCTATGGCACACAAAACAGTTCTGGGAGCATCCAGGATCAATGTAAGTTTCCAAAAAAATAATTAAAAGCTCTGTAAGCTCATGCCTAATCAGGAGAGCTTATGCAACTGTTTAGCCAGAAGACATTTTTTTAAATGTTAGGGTTAGTCTGGCATTAGTGGAGCACAGGCAATTCCATACCAACTACCTTTTAGGTTTAAATTGAGGCCACTTCAAATACCCTTCAAAGCATGAGGTCACAGTTTTCGAGTTAAATTATGTAAACCTTTTCAGACCTCCTGTACAAACCCCTCGAGGAATTTTTTTTTTCATAAAATACATGCAAAACGAAAATCTAAAATGACTCTGGCATTCCTAACAGATACATATACAATCCCAGATTAAAATCGTATCCTAATTAACTTGTTCATCATCTACTATTGCACATGCTATTGTGAAATTACAATGTCTCCTTATGTTAAAATAATATTTGTTCCCTTATGAGGAACTTCAATGCAGGAGGAGGCCATTAGGCCAATCGAGCCTGTACATGGGTAATTAAATGATCAGAAATCATTTCATTACATTTTAATAAACTATTAGTGAGCCTGGTGTTGGCTTAAGGGTTAAGGTGGTTGGCTTAAGATCCTCGGTTCCTGAGTTCAAGCCCCTCTATGCCGCTGAATTCACACCAGGTGGATTGACTCAGCCTGTCATCCTTTGGAGGTCGGCAAAATGAGTACGAACTAGCTGGAAAGGGGGTCGCATCAGTGGAATGTCCAGAAAATGATGCAGCCGAGCAGCCACAGGCTGCATACGAATAAGTAAAATAAAAAAAACTTATTGTTCGTGGAAATCTTCACATCTAAAAAGGCAAATGCTTGGTCAATACATCATTATATTAAAATAGGAAATACTTACAGGAGATACAAATTTAACTTGAAAGCATCTTAAAATGCAAGGCCCGTCAGCGTCCACTTTGAGCTCAAACTAAACTTGACGAAAAAAACAGAAAATAACACGTTAAATTTATTAATTTGTCTTCTCATTTTTTCTGATTAAATGTTCCAAATTGACGGGTTTGTTTAAAATGTGATGAAAAAAGCTCAAATGGTAAAAACAGAAACACGGAAGCGATTTCAAAATCCGGCCGTATTGCATTGCAAGGTAGATGGACTAATAATGTTTATTTATACTTACTGTGACTTTACCCTTTGACATTTTGACCCAATTATTAATTTGTCTTCTCCTTATTCTCATAATAAGAGATTGGAATCCACTGACAAATCTGCAGAAATTTCAATATCCCAGTTCCAGAAAACTCATGGAAACATGAACCAATGGCGATCATTGAAAACAAGGAAGTAATGCTTATGTATGACCTGATGATCCCATTCAGCGTGAACATAGAAAACAAAGTATTGCGACCAGACATTGTACTCGGGAACAAAAAGGAAAAGACAGCATTGATGATTGAGATATCAGTCCCCAGCGATTTTGGTCTAAATTACACAGATATCAAGAAAATGACCAAATACCAGGACCTCAAGAATGAAGTGTAAATATCCTTGAAGCTGAAGAGCACCAAAAGTGTACCGGCGATAATTGGGGCAATGGGAATGATAACGAAGAACCTTACAGAGATCTTAAAAACCATCCCTGGGAACATTACCACAAACAAACTCCAGTTGAAGGCTGTACTGGTAAGTGACGATCCTGAAAAGAGCACTTGGAACAAAACTCTGAGAACAACACAACTTCACAACTCCGTCCTTGAATCGCAATCCTTCACTGAAGCAGGGGTGGATACTTCGCTTCCTGGGAGGACTCTGTACCACCTTCTAAAATCCAAATTATGGAGATAATGAACACACACACACACACACACACACACACACACACACACACACACACACACACACACACACACACACACACACACACACACACACAAAAAAGCAACATTCATGTACCCATGTTTTATTTAAATCTCACAATATTTATTATTTATTTTGCATTGCAAATTGTTGACAAATACTTTAAATATACAGCTCATCTATATTCGTCTCACCGTGGTAACTACATTATAAATCGACAAAAGATTCATTGTTGGCAGGATTCATACTTGGGAATGAAAGGACCACCAGCTATAACAAAGGTATGATTCAGGCATGACACGATAACAAATGAGTGCTCCTCAAGTGGGATTATGTAAAAAATAACGATGCCGTTAAACAAACTATTAAACTGCAGTCTGTGTAGTGTGCCCATAAACTGTGTTACTAAAATCAGAGCAAGGGGAAGTAGGTAGTACGAGGAAGTGGAAGGAGGTGTGGGATGGGAAGGGGGGGGGGGGAGGGTGCCGTTTGAGAGGGGCAGATGAAGGAAGGGGAATCTGTCATTTTCAATATTTTTGTCTCAGGTTTTACACGGGACTGAACCTATTATCCTTACAGGTAGATGGCACTTTGGTGCTATTATGTAAACTTTTCAAGTTCATTAACCACACAAAAAATATATCAATAGAAAATTACAACAAAGCACAGTTGGTAATGACAGGTTCAGGAGGGGGAGGTTGGGATAAATATCTCAACATCTCAACCGCAAACCACTCATCAAATGGAAAAAAGCAAATAGTTGAATCTGATTCCGATTATAGTAGATTGCATCATCCTAGTACAGTGCAGTTCCTTCCTTCCGTTTAAGTGCTGCTTCAGCAGGGTGAAGATAACCGCATTGCGTTACAGGCAGATCGTAACAATGTGGCAGATGCCATGACAAACCTGAATGTTTGAAAATCCCTGTGGAATTAACTCCAGGTATGACATCATGTTACACATTCTTATATCTTCCCTTTCAATTTAGACTCCTCTCCAACTCCTTGTCTCATATCCTTACTACAATTACCAGCTGTCAGTTATTGTTCATCCTCACTGAAATTATACACCAGCTGATAGTTTATTACCAGCTATAAGCTGATAGTTTATATTTGAACCAATCACTGATAAAAATCTAAAACTTCAAGACAATCACGTCAAAATCTTTATATTTAAAATAACCATTTTGTGACCTTATTTTGGTGTGCAAACATGAGTATTGTAGTGCTATCTTGCAGATGCTCCTCTCTTCTGAGCTTGGTTTTCAGTTGAGGATGGTTCCATCTGCCAAGGGTCCATAACAGATTAATTAAGCATCATTTGGTTATAACCTTTTCAGGAAAATAGTACTGACTGATTATTTTTTTAAAGATTATAAAAAATATAAATATTATGGCTGATTGAAATTATTATAAAAAATATAATTTGTATATAAATAAATAAAATTTGTATATTTATAAATTTATAAATTTATAAATACAATTTGTAAAAAAAAACATTATAAAAAAATATATTATGGCTGATGGAAATTACAAAAAATGAAATTTGTGTATTAATAAATAAATTAATAATATTGTATCATCATACTAAAATACGCAATTTGGTGTCCGTCTGTCTGTCTGATGATTTTTTGACTGCAATACATTCTGTCGTTACTTATCCAATCTCAACCAAACTTGACAGGATGACTAAGGGTTGCACAATGAAGGTTGTAGTGCAATCATTTGCCCCCCTCCCCAAGGGGGGTTTCTCACCCGAGCGGGTTTTCCCCAACATTGCCAGCAATGGGGTTGCATGTTGAGGTGTATATAAATGTTAACTTAGATTTATCGTGGCGTTTTTCCAAGGCCACTTCGAATAACAAAACTAACAATAATCTATATAATAATACCGTAAGGACTCGACTTTGTTATCCCTTTTACGCCGCACCCAGTGACCCCATGCCCACGGCACTAATGCATTTTCCATCTACGAACCGCGCTCTTTGTTTATCACATACAGCCATACTCGAAAAATCTGAATTCGCCGACTTTGGGACCCAAAAGCATCCGATTATCGGCCGATACGACGCCATCTTACGACACCATCGTATTGGCGTCTGCTGGGCGAAGGCGATGCGAGCCGTCCGCTGATTGGACAGTCGAGTGGTGTGAACCAAATCGTCTTTTTATTCCCTTGAACATTTTAAATTAGGATATATAAGGAAACGTCTTTGAAGTTTTTTCGAATCGAAGTGAAGAAGTTTTTGAAGTTTTGATTTTGGAAACGTTAAATGGAGAAACAGTTTCACAGGAAGAGAATGCGATGCGATGAAGAAGAATCCATCTTTATTTTATTTTTTTGAACCACAAAAGATTGAAGCTCCACGAAGTCAAGAATGTGAAACTACGTGAATGTAATAAAATAACAAGTGCAACAAGTACAAAAAGTTTTAATTAAAACAAAAGCCGCGTCGATGTTACACAATGCCTAGATGCAGCTGTGCCTATAACGTCGATGTTATAAGCACAGGACATTCCTATTGATTCGATTACTTGATGTTATTTTTGTGCAAAGTGAAAATATATCTCGGCAATTTCCCGTGTGTGGCGACGAATTTTTAATATATCTCGGCATTTTCCCGTCTGTTATTTCAGGCGGTGTATGACTGACCATGCCGTGATTGTAAAAAAATATATCTCGGCAATTTCTCGTGTGTAGCGACACGTGAACGAAGCTATGCTCCTCTCTCCACATTATTGTGTCGACGTATAAATTAAATATTTCATCGTGACGATTGTCATCAAATGGACGAATTTTTAATATATCTCGGCATTTTCCCGTGTTATTTCGGGCGGTGTATGACTGAGCATGCCACGATTTAAACAAAATATATATATCTCGGCATTTTCCCGTCTCTTATTTCGAGCGGTGTATGACTGAGCATGCCGCGATTAAAATATATATATATCTCAATGGACTTGAAGTTACAGGCCTTTGAGAATTCATTTCGTTCTATAAAGGGCAACTTTCATCGGATTTTCTTCCCGTTTTTTTTCAACCGAGTCTAAAACTATGTTAGCGACTGTGAAAAATGAAATGATATATCGAATTTGATTTGAAAGAAAACTGTGTGAGAGAGGAAGACACCACGGGCCTACAAAACAGGCCGCAAAGCTATGCGAGTTAATAAAATGGTGGATATTTGTTTATATGAAGCCTATCCCAAAATGGGTGGAGCTATGGTTCCCAGAATGGGTGGAGCTTTGAGGTTTTGTCTTCTCTGCAAGAACAAGAAGAAGAAGAAGAAGAAGCAGTGGTAACAACAACAACAGCAGAGGGCACTCTATGAGCAGCGTCTGCGACGCGGCTAAAAATGTACATAAACGACACAGTTCTATGAAACAGTTTCACAGGAAGAGAATGCGATGCGATGTGATGAAGAAGAATCCATCTTTATTTTATTTTTTTAAACCACAAAAGATTGAAGCTCCACGAAGTCAAGAATGTGAAACTGCGTGAATGTAATAAAATTAAAAATATACATAAACGACACAGTTCTATGAAACAGTTTCACAGGAAGAGAATGTGATGCGATGTGCTGAAGAAGAATCCATCTTTATTTTATTTTTTTAAACCACAAAAGATTGAAGCTCCACGAAGTCAAGAATGTGAAACTACGTGAATGTAATAAAATAAAAATATACATAAACGACAGAGTTCTATGGAATTTTAAATCGATTCATTTTCACATGAAGAAAATGAGGCGCAGATGAAGAAGATGACTGCATCACCGGAATTCACCTCAGGTTTTTGGCGTATCTTTCAAGTTGTGATTTTGTGAAAATCCTGAATATTCCTTTGGTTTTGTCGACACGTTTTGTTGAGAAGACGATCAACAAAACATTTTCCTTTTTGATTGACAGGTTACAAATGTGTTCTTGAATAGCCGAAATGTCGCGTTTGTTAATTCAAGTTGAATAGGTCTTGAGGCCTTTATTAATAATCTATATCTATGTATATCTATCTATATCTACTATATAACGACTTTGTTATCCCTTTTACGCCGCACCCAGTGACCCGATGCCCACGGCACGAATGCATTTTCCATCTACGAACCGCGCTCTTTGTTTATCACGTACAGCCATACTCGAAAAATCTGAATTCGCCGACTTTGGGACCCAAAAGCATCCGATTATCGGCCGATACGACGCCATCTTACGACACCATCGTATTGGCGTCTGCTGGGCGAGGGCGAAAGCTTTAAAAAAGTGTACTTCGCCGAGTGACGAAACGTATGCGTAGGCCTAGGCACTACCTATCCAGTTGTTGTGTTTCCGTTGTGGCCATGATCTCAACAAATGGCATAGGCCATGTGGCGTCGGGTAGGTCATGATCAGCCCCCCCCCCCCCCCCTCTTTCGTTTCACCAACTCCTGCATCTGCCACCATTCATGATTATCAAAGTAGGCTTTACCCTGTTCACGACAAGGTAGAAATCAGTGAGTTGTATACGAAGAGATAAAAGGATGGCATTGACCTCGAGACGGTACGTGATATTTTCAAAAGTATGTCATAGCGTTGTCATTTAAGTAGATTGCAATAAATACGTTGTTCATATACGCACTCTTCATTCTCATCTTTCTTCCTAACTCTTACTCGGACAAGGAAATCCCCTATGCCATCCATAATGGTACACATCTATCCATACACCACATCCTCCCTTCCGTGGATGTTCCACGGGTTTCGGCCAGTAACATAATAATGTTATTACAAAACAATATTAATACCAATAATATCCCACATCCCCAAAGGGGTTTTTCCTACTTGAACAAATGTCGAATCAACGTTTATAAATAGCTTATCATGGCGTTTTTGTGGGAGCAATGGCACAACGGCCTCTATCAGAGGTAAAAATATTATAAACTACAAACACGTATGATTAGCTTTTTAAACAGTCGCTAATGCTGTTTATAAAACTAAATAAAGAAATTTGGAGGAATTCCGACATCAGTAAGGTATATTTTACTTCCAGAATTTTAGAATCATTGGAATCTCCCGCGATGAAGCTAACTCCGAGGGCCTTTCACTCACTCACCGCAGGCAGATAGGTGGTCTTTCTGTCTTCTGCCGACTCCTATCCGGCCTAGCTCCCCCAGCTCTATCAGTGCTCTGTCTCCCAAATATTCCTACAGGTCGCACAAGATCTGCCAGTAACCCTCTTCTGGTGAAATTGCCAAAATCAAGACTCTCTGCTCACCTTCACTCCTTCATTCCTCTTTACTTCCGCCTCTGGAACAAACTCCCCCACTCTCTTCAATCCCACTCCTCCCTCCAGGTCTTTAAAACAACTGTTCACCACCATCTCTTATCTTCCCCCATCCAAAACCTTGATCTCTTCTACCCCCGTTAATTCACCCCAAATCCAATTTTGTTTTTGGAAATACTGACATTTTTCTTTCCTGGAAGTTCCAGCAGTGTCCATGTTTTATACTCCCCCCCCCCCCTTCCCATGCCTCCTCCCCCCAAGCCCTCTCCCTCCCACATATCTTCCGTTGTCCCTGTTCTCTGCTGTTGTACTTGTGTGCTTCCCTCTCTCTCCCCATCTTGTCTCCCGCTCCCTTTTTTTGTATGTTTTGTGTCGGTTTTTTTTTTTTGTGATTGATGTTAACTCTTACACGAGCCTCGATCTTGTATACAAAAAAAGAAAAGAAAAAAAAAAGAACTGAGCAAAGATCTACTGTACTCTACATACCCCACAAGTGTTGGGTAAATAACATGACCCGGGCACTAACATGGCATTTTTAGAAGCAAACTTTTGAAACTCGCTCCTGCTGTTTAACATGAAACTGAAAGGGAGGAAGTCTGTGGTGTGCAACATTTACCAAGCATCTGTTCCTTAACGGTTTAGAATGGAGTGCTTGCTCGAATGCTTAAACCACTTGGTGATCTCCCTACAATAACCTTGGTAAATGAACACACCCAATGTTCGAGACCCAACCATAGATCGACTGTAATCTATATACCCCAAAGAGGAATGACGCTTCATGCCACTCCCGTAGTAAGTGGGGGTACTAGTATTTATATAAAAAAAAATTGTAAAAAAAATATTAAATTTTTTTTTTTATGGCTGATTGAAATTATTATAAAAAATAAAATTTGTATATAAATAAATAAAATTTGTATATCTATCTTCTATCTATCTATATATATAAAAGAAAGTTTTTGTTTGTTTGTTTGTCTGCACGTTCTAATCTCCTGAACGGTGAAAGATAGGAGGAAACCTCTAAAACAAGAAATGTCGGGACGGGCCCCGGGAAGGTTATAGGCTAGATGGCGAGGCCGGTAGAGGCCGCCTCGGCCGGGCTGGGCCCATTTCGCAATAAAGCTTCTTCTTCTTTCAAAATTCTCTTGAAGTACAACTTATGCACTTAATAGGAATATCTGACTGATTGCAACACATGCTTTCAAAATTCTCTCTCGTGGGGCCCGACAGAAAAAAGAACAAGGAATCGTTGAGCACTAACTGATACTGGGCTCGCGTCAGACCTATGTACAGAAGATTAAATTCATTCAAAAAGACCTGGGCAACGCCGGGTGCATTCAGCTAGTCTTCTTATATATATATAAAAGAAAGTTTTTGTTTGTTTGTCTGTACGCGCTAATCTCCTGAACGGTGAAAGATAGGAGGAAACCTCTGAAACAAAAAATGTCAGGACTGGCCCCGGGAAGGTTATAGGCTAGGTGGCGAGGCCGGTCGAGGCCGCTTCGGCTGGGCCCATTTCGCAATTAAAAGCTGAGCTGAATTACAGTAGTCATTCTTCTACGGCCGCGAGTAAAAGCCGAATTAAAGTAGTAAATTCATTCAAAAAAACCAAAAATGTCGGGACAGGCCCCGGGAAGGTTATAGGCTAGGTGTTGAGGCCGGTCAAGGCCGCCTCGGCCGGGCTGGGCCCATTTTGCAATTAAAAGCTGAGCTGAATTATAGTAGTCAATCTTCTCCGGCCACGAGTAAAAGCTGAATTATAGTAGTAAATTCATTCAAAAAGAACCAAAAATGTCAGGACAGGCCCCGGGAAGGTTATAGGCTAGGTGGTGAGGCCGGTCGAGGCCGCCTCGGCCGGGATGGGCCCATTTTGCAATTAAAAGCTGAGCTGAATTATAGAAGTCAATCTTCTACGGCCGCGAGTAAAAGCTGAATTATAGTAGTAAATTCATTCAAAAAAAATCCGGGCAACGCCGGGTGCATTCGGTTAGTTTATAAATAAAATTTGTAAAAAAAAGATTAAAATATATACATATATTGTTGCGGTTTTGAGTTTGTACAGTGAGTCTAATAAAGGTTAAAATTTGCCCCCCATAGTTAGTCACACAAGCAACATGTAGCCTCGCGATAGTATCGTTATGTCTTAGTATTTGTGAGCTTAGTTCCTTTCCATTGTTAGTTCTGCGTTGAGTAAGAGCCAGGAGAATAGGCCCTACTGCCACCGATCATCCAACGTCTGTAGCCTCAATCCCTTTTGCGCTAACGTTGGTTCATTTTGCGCGGGTTAACACGAGGCAGGCTAGGAGGACCGGGGCGGAGTCGAGGGCGGAGCAGCAGAAGCGCTGACGGTAAGCACGAGCCGCCAATCAGGGCCCAGAGGTGGTGACGGCGGCGTTGCGGCACAGGGCGTGGCGAGAAGGGTCGAGAGTGTTCCAGAAGGTTCAGGGGGCGTAGCTATAAAAACCCGCTGCGAAAAGCCCTTGAAAGGACTCTCCCAGAAGGACTAGCGCAGGACTCGCAGATGAACAAAGGACTCGATGCAAAGAACTTGCGCACACTGACCAACCAGCTCAGAGGATCGAGGAAGAGGAGTTGTGAGCATCCGAGAGCTGTACAGATATGCGGGCGAAGCCAGACGCGCTTTTATGAGTGACGCTCGGTTGAGTTTTAGGCCGATCACTATACAGTGCATTTGAGACGCGGGAGTGAGGAAAACGGTTGAGTAATCACCAGCCGCGCTGAGAGTCCCGCCCTTTACCATTCCACCTCGTCATCTTCCTTGTTCAGGAGACGCGCTACGAGGTTCCTGCCATCGCCTGCTACCATCTTCGCGGGACGTGCGGGGGCCGTGGAGAGCCAGATGGGGACCGTCTCTGGACGACCACGTCGACGCGTTGGGGAACATCTACCCATCTGCAATTCCCTGTGTGAGTGTGAGACGGGCCCGTTGTCTGGGTTTGTAAATTTTGGTGGAGGCCCAGCATGTTCAACATTCATATATTAACAACTTAATTTTTTCCAACAAAATATTGTACAATTTTTCATATTTTTTGTTGCCCTTAACATATTACACACATAACATTTTATTCTCTACAAGGTGAAAAATGGGCCTACTTTACCAACAAATAAAAGCAATAGATATACGAGAACCTTAAATGCTGAGTGACATCGTTGAAACGTAAGCTGTTAAAAATGGTCATCAAAACAGCCAACTCTAAAGTAACATCAAAACACATACGTAGCTGAGAATACCTTCACGAAGAGTTTTAGTTGGCACAGCCTGTCCACCCCGGCTGCATTGTGCCATTTCCAATCGAGCCGCATAGCAAGTTGTGCAGTGTCTCTCTTTCTTACCCGACTCGTTTAACACCCAGTTATTAGAACAACTGTCACAGAAAATTCTTCCACATGACCTGGTAAAAAGAAGGAAATGACAAAAATGAAGTCAGCCTTCACAATGTCACTTCATGGTATAAGTCAAACCTTCATGGAGATATTTGTGCCTCAGAGACCCACATACCTGCAGTGGTGTTTGCGATTACGGATTGAGAAGTTGGATTGGCACTCAACACAGATTACGGCATCACGGTCTAGCTGCCAGTGGTGACCACTCGTCTGCTCCACCTCTCCACTCAGTCTTTCCGCTTTCTGCCACAGTGTATCCTTGTCTCTGAAAGAGAAAGAGTCAAGGATCACCTTACTGACTAGCAATGAGCAGAAGCTAAAGGATAAAGTTCATACACGTAGGTTTAAAGTTAGTTATGTCATAGTCATCTGATTAGCAATTAAGTAATGTTACATTTGTGGGGGTAGATGAAGGAATCTCATAGTAAAGGTAGGATTGTATAATTATAGCATGGACTGTGGACACGTAGGATAAATCTCGATGTACTTAAGTAGGGAGAATGTAGCTTAAGATTGTCTATCTGTCTTCACATGAGGGGTGAAGCAGCAATAACTAGTTAGGGATTAAGGTTAGTTTTCCCCGTGTTTATGATTTTTTCCCTCTGTGATTTCCCCCTAACATGTTATATTTACAAGGCCGGCCATGAAAACCCCCATTAAACAACCTTTACAACCATCACCGGCCCTATGAACACCGATTGGCAAGTAAGCCCCACCTAAATGGACCTCATAGGTAGGTCCCACCCAGTAGAGGCGGGGATTCAGTGGGCGGTTAAGAAGGCCGTGAGACCACGCCCCGAGGTTCATGATTGGCTCTCAAGAGGAAGGGGAGGAGCACGTCCCTCTCTTGGCTGGTTCTTGCTTGGAGAAGAGGGGGCCATTTTTGTTCTGATCATGGATGATCGTGGGCTGACTGTGTTGGGCGCGTTTTGGGAAGCGAGGAGCTCTTTGCCATGTCGGCAGTGTTTTGCAGGAAGTTTTGGACGACTGCTAGGCTCTTGGAATCTGAAGGTCACGTTGCACCTGATGGTAGAGAATCAAAGGAGGCCGTCTAATCTGCTCGCCTCACACTTGTAGTGCCTTAGATGTGCGGTGTTCGACGCCGCCATTTTGGAGCGCTTCCCGCGTGAGTGGCTACCCCAGTTTCAACAGCCGCCAAGCTCTTAAAAGTACTCGTTGGGACGCCAAGCTAAGTGCCGGCTGAAGGGGTTTTATTTTCATTTTATCTTTCCCTTGTGTGTTTTTGAGACTTGTGGAGGGTCCCTCAACATCAGACTTAGTTTTACCTCAGCCTTCATTTTATTGCTCGATTTATTTTCATTAAATCTTATTTGTTGAATTTCCTTGTCGTGTTTACTTGTTTGTGTTTTCAGAATAAACCCGTGTGTTTCGTGAGATAAATACCTCGCATCTCTTCTCGCCCGCGCACACAGAAAATAACCACTATATATTTGGCTGGTCGCCTCGGGAGTAAAACTGTCTCGGCTATTCGTCCAAGGCTGGTCTTAACCAGCTACGGACAGGACAGTATATAGTGTACATGGGGATAGATGTGCGTTGCGAATGTGAGTTAGAGTAAGTTTATGTTCTTTTTCTCCATAACCTTAACAACTCACACCATTTCATGCCAAAGGCATTTGAACTCATAACGACGTCAACATGTTCCTTCTTTACCGGACAAATTGCGTAGATTAGTGCAAGCCAAAAAAAAACCTCAAACGGAAGCCACCCATTAAGTTTGACATGTGGGCGCTAATCTCCAACCATCCACCCACTTTCTCAGAAAGCAAGTCCTGCCAGGAGCTATTCTACTAATCGGGCGCTGTTGTCAGGTCGGTATATAGGATCCCACCAATCACCATCCACAAAAGACCAACGCCACGCAGAGGGGCGAAGCAATGAAAGGAGGGAAAGCAAAGCTTGAACTTGTTTTTTTTTTACCTGGAGACACATTGGAGATTTTTTCTTGTACACACAGAGATTTGACAGCCTGGTGTTGGCTTAGCGGTTGGGGTGCAGGCTTGGGATCCTAGGATCCTGGGTTCGAATCCCGGTCGATCGCTGAATTAACGCCAGGGGGGTTCACTCAGCCTGTCATCCTTCCGAGGTCGGCAAATTGAGTACCAGTTCACTGGTAATTCCCTGTTTGTCGTAAAAAGGCGACAAAAATGGTTGGCGGCAGGAAGGGCATCCGGCCGTAAAACATTGCTTCAAAAAGGGGACCGAAAAACAACAACAACCACAGTCCCCGAAAAAGGCCAACCCCCGCTTGCGGGGAAAAATTGCCTCTAAAGGTGGTTTTTTTCGCGAAGCCCAGTTGTCACCTTGCTGCTACGGAGCCACCGCCTCTTCTCGCATCACGGCATGAGATACCTGCAGCCACACAGACCATCCATTCGGCCAGAACTTATATAGCGATCCCCATACGACCTGGGCGCTGTCAGAGCGGGAGTGGGGGATATAAAGCTCATACGATGTTTCGTTTCATAACTTTTGTTTGTTATTTGTTCCTCTATTCCTAATTTCGGAGTTTTCAGAGATTTAAAGTTTCTCGGAGTTTTCAGAGATTTAAAGTTTCCCGGAGTTAATAAAGGAAGAAACGTCCTGTTTCCTGTCGACTCGTGTGAATAAAGCTTCTGTAAATCAACCCGGGGTTATTCATCGTTTACCTGCGAAATCTCCACAGTAGCATACACCTAACTGCTATCACACTGTATATATTTCCATACTGTCTCCTCAAATCCCTGCCAATTCAAGTTACAGTAAACTAATGTCCCCCTAGCATCCTTGTCTTTTGTGTGATATTTGCACAAGTTCCTTCATGGGCCTTTCATAAATGTGGAAAAAAATGGACAAACCAAACAAAAAATACAAAACTAAATTCTTACCGCAACAGTTCTACGAAGCGCTCTTTGAGGCTGAATACCATGTCCTGTAGCTCAGCATTTTCAGCAGTGAGAAAACGATCTCGTGTTTGCAACTGTGTGCAAAGCTGATTGCAGTGTGTCCATCGTTTCTGCCAATCAATGTGCTCAGGCTCCTCGATGCTCAGCTGCCTTAAAAAGAAGAAAGACAGCAATGAGAACAATAAAGATGGCAGTTAAGATTTCAATGCATTGGTATCCCAAAAATTTGCCAATCAAGTTAAAGAACAAGACGGTATGGAGGTAGTGCTCCTGGGTCTGATTCTAGGCCATACTTTAAACTGTTGGATGGTGTTTTGCAAAAGGTGTTGCATTACAAAAGTGGGCATTGCTTGGTTGGGCGTTAATCTGGGGAACATCTGTTTGCATTAACGTTTTCTCATTAAAAAAGGAAAAGGAAAAAGATTGAGTGAATATGAATGAATGAATGAATGAATGCGTGCTGTGAAAATGGTGATTTTTTTTTCCTGGCCCAAGTTAAAGTAGGTGACCAGCTTGAGTCTCTGCAAAGGTTGCATCACTCATTTCAGTTGTCGACCTTTAAATCATTTGATACCTTCGAACAATCGGAGGGAGAGATTTACAAGAAGGAACTTAAATTTCTGTACTGATTTTCAATTGAAGGAGAAGATCAAATATAAATGTCCCCAAGCTGATTATTTGGATTATAATCTGTAAGATGTACGTTAAGACATGATGATGCCAGATATGCAATACGATTGCACCATCATGCTCAAATGAAATGCTGGTGTACATTTATTACAAGGATATTTATATTCATGAAAATTTTGCTGGACCATTACAAAAAATATTCACAAGATAGATGCAGGAATGTACCTTGCCACCTGGGCTTGCAGACTTCTTTCTTTCTCGGAGAAAAACACCAAATGTTCCTCTTGTTCTTGGTTACTATGCTTCGCAGTCGACTGTAAAAGGAGCACAGATCAAATAAAAAGTGGTCTGTTTAAAACAAGATGAGAAAAAAAAAATACAGTGCCATTCACAAGTATTGGAACATAGAAGTCAAATTTGTTATTATTGCTATATACTCAACAAATTTGGATTTGATATGAAAAGATCAACATTATGCAAGAGTACAAAAGTTGTTGTTGTTGTTCTCCTCCTTTTCCCCTTACAAGTTGAAGTCAAAGGAGGTCAGCTTTTTTTTCTTGGTATTTATATGCACAGACAGTGCCTTCAGAAAGTATTCACACCCCTGGACCTTTTTCACATTTTGTTGTTACAGCCTAAATTTAAAATGGATTAAATTGAGATGTTTTGTCACTGATCGACACATAATAAATACCCCATAGTGTCAAAGTGGAAATTAGTTTTTACAAAATATTTTAAAAATAAAAAGCTGAAACGTCTCGAGTCAATAGGTATTCAATCACTTTGCTATGATAACCAAATGGAGCTCAGGTGCATCAGATGTCCTTTGATCATCCTTGAGATATCTCGACAACATGTTAAGGGGGGCTACCTGTGGCCAATTCAATTCATTGGACATGATTGAGAAAGAAACACACCTTTCTGTATAAGCTCTCACAGTTGACAGTGCATGTCAGAGCAGAAACTCCACCATCAAGTCCAAGGAACTGTTGTAGATCTCCGAGATAGAATTGTGAGGAGACACAGATTTTGTGAAGTGCATAAAACAATTTCTAGAGTGTTGAAAATTCGCAAGAGCACATTGAGCTCCATCATTAGGAAATGGAAAGAACATGAACTACCCAGACTCTTCCGAGAACTGGCCATCCGACCAAAACTGAGCAACCGGGCAAGAATGGTCTTGGTCAAGGAGGTGACCAAGAACCCAATAACAACTCTGACAAAACTACAGAGTTCCTTGACTGAGATGGGAGAACCTGCCGGACGGACAACAATCCTGAGAAAAATTCACATGAGAGCACACCTGGAGTTTGCAATTAGGCACATGAAAGACTGAGAGCATGAGGTAAAATATTATGTGGTCTGATGATACGAAAATTGAACTCTTTGGCCTGAATGCAAAGTGCTACGTCTGGCAGAAACTGAGTACAGCTCATCACCCATCTCACACCATCCCTACTGTGAAGTATGGTGGTGGCAGCATAATTTTTTTTATGTTGAAGGCTCCAGTCACGGAATATATATATATATATATATATATATATATATATATATATATATATATATATATATATATATGTATATATATATATATATATATATATATATATATATATATATATATATATATATATATATATATATATATATATATGTATGTATATATATATATATATATATATATATATATATATATATATATATATATATATATTTCTCATCGAGGCCAGGCCTTAAATAAAATAACTGCAATGATAAATGTGAGGAAAGAGAAATAAAAGAGAATGTAAAGGTGAGGAGTGAAAAGTATATGATGTTTGTTTGCAAGAAAGAGAGGTTAATGCTAGCCCGGCATATTGCCTGGATGCTTCCGGTAGCTGTAGTTTGAGTGAAACAGAAAGTAAGACCAGCAATACTGACACGGAGAGTCCAAGATGGTTCCAGGCACCAATTTAACGCTCCTAAATCCGAATGGTAGTACTATCCGGAGCAGGTGCTGTCCACAACCTACTACCTAAAAAAAACCCGGTCCAACCGGATGGGTGTTTTTTAGGAGACACAATCTCCTTATTGGATGGCCGTAGCTCCTGAAGGGAACACATCTGCACTTTAACAGGTATTGCTTTCAGACCTGGAGGGTGTCACAGTCACCCTCCCCACTGGCAAGCCAGTGAGGGTCGTCGGTTTAGTCACCGACTACCCGACCATGCGGCACTGGGTTACATGTTACCAGTGGCAGTGAAGAAAGAGACTGACCTGACTAAAAATGCTATGGGGATGCTTTTCAGCGGCAGGGACAGGGAGACCTGTAAGGATAGAGGGAACAATTAATGGAGCCAAATACAGGCAAATCCTTGAGGAGAACCTGCTTCAGAGTGCAAAAGACCTTGGACTGCGGTGAAGATTTATGTTCTAACAGGACAATGACCCCCAGCATAGAGCCAAAGCAACACTGGAATGGCTTCAGAACAATAATGTGAAAGTCCTTGAGTGGCCCAGCCAAAGTCAAGACTTGAATCCCATTGGGAATCTGTGGAAAGACTTGAACATTTCTGTTCACAGACACTCCCCATCCAACTTGACAGAGCTTGAGCAAATCTGCAAGGAAGAATGGGAGAAACTCCCCAAATCCAGATGTGTAAAGATGATACAGACATACCTTAGAAGACTCAAAGCTGTAATCACTGCCAAAGGTGCTTCAATGAAGTATTAACTCAGGGGGTTGAAGTATTAACTCAGGGATTGAAGTATTAATTCAGGGGGTTGAAGTATTAATTCAGTGGGTTGAATACTTATGTAAATTAGATATGTAAATATCTACATATCATTTTTGAAATTATTATATCTTTTTTTTTCATTATCATTTTTTCAATGTATAATGATATACAATTTGAATGTATATCATTTTTAATTTTTTTGTAAAAAAAAAAAAAAAAAAAAAAAAAAATTCCACTGACATTATGTGTAGTTTCGTGACAAAAAAAAAATCTCAATTCATCCATTTTAAATTCAGGCTGCAACAACAAAATGTAAAAAAAGTCAAGGGGTGTGAATACTTTCTGAAGGCGCTGTACAATGGAGACGGACTTGACAAGACACCACAATAATTTGATTAAGGAGACTGGTTAGACAGGTCAGCCGAGAGATTTGCAAAATTGGTCTATTCTGGCTTGCCGAAAGACGGATACACATTTATTGCAAGTCGTTCGGAGTGACAGAAAGTTCCCACTAGTTGGGTTAACCGTCTATGTTGAGAAATCAAGTTGTTGACTGCTATAGCTTGGCCACAGGATACAGTGAACCAGGGAGAAGAAGGTGGATTGGACAGCCACATAAGGGTTGCAATAAACTTGTGCATAAGAGAAAGTACACTTTTATGAAAGTAGTTCCAGGCAAAATCGCAATATGCTATTATTTTCAGAAACAAATGCTCTATAATAATCCATTGAAGACTGCGAGCATAACAACAAATTGAAAATTCAAACAGTATGATTTTAGGCTGCAGGATTATTAGCCTTTCAGTCCTTGGTGGAATTTTTATTCAAATGGTACTTAATTTGTTCTCAACCACTGTTGCAAAAGTGAAACAATTTGACAACCTCCATTTGTCAGGTAATTCAAACAATTGCTGTCTGCTTGAATTTTATGGGGGAATTGGGCCTGACAATTTTGAACGATTTAATACACAAAGCCGATTTCTTGTTCCCAATTTATTTTATTGGCTCGAGGCACATTCTGTGGCAGACTTTTGTTGTTTTTGTATTAAAAATGGCAAATATTTGAATCAAAAATGTAATGCCGACTCTGTTTTGACAAAGCCATATCTTCAAAAGGTGTTCAAAACATTTTTAAGAACGAGATGATCACAATAGTCCGAGACACGTCAACTTTTATTTTAATTTTTAAATACATTATCCCTTCACTTCAATGTACCTGCTCCATTTGTCCTTAATATTGTCCGTGCTAGTAAAGCAGAAGTTTTCTGAAACCTATTTCAGCTACAACTCGGTTGCTTCAGTCTTTCTTTTCTTCATCTTCAACAAATCTGTGGCACCTGCAGTGAGACTTTAAAAGCATTGTGACAGATGTCCCTGCGTCCCAGGTTGCGGCTATGCAAGGGGTGATCTAGCTGCTGAAGCCACAGTCATGAATGCCAGTCTGCATGACATGGGTCTTATGCACAGGCATGCTGTTGTGAATGAGTAGCATGTCTTGAATCCAACATCCACAGACATTTGTCATTGATGATGTATCAAATCAACAGAACGTTGATTGAGTTTTGCTAACCTCAGTGGGAAGAAAGAAGAAGCTGACGTTTCAGGGGTTAACCCCTTATTTGCAATTGATTGCCTGCTGCAATTTAAAATACTAGGGCATGCCCGTACTATATATATATCTAAAATTATATCCCCCCCCCCTCTATTTACATGAAATGGTTTGGTCCATTCGCAAAGCCAAAGCGAACGGCTTGCGAGTACGGTGACAATCCCCCCCCTCTATTTACATGAAATGGTTTGGTCCAAAGCGAACGGCTTGCGGAGTTTGGTAAAGAAATCGCCATAGCTCGGTAACTACTTCTCCGATTAATATGAAACCTTGAAAAGGCACATCCTCGGGTCCCCAGCAATATACCTGGCAAGTTTCAAGTATATCGGACCCGTGGTTGTCGAGAAACAGCGGTCACAGACAAACGACAAACACACAGACAAACACACAGACATACAGAGATTACTGGAATTATAGATAGATTACCTTGTGATTGTAGTTTTGTGAGGCATATAGTCAATTAGGTTCCACAGGATCGTGCAGAGGCGATGCGCTTACCTTTGAGCTATCTCGACAGGGCTCAGCTCATTCTCAGCCCAACTATAAACTGTCAGATTGGTGCTTCACATACAAAGTGTGCCTTTGCTCAATTGGACTTTCAGCTGAAAACCCATCTGCTGATATTACTTGATGGATGTTAAAGATCCCTGGTGTCCTTCATGAAAGGTAAGCAAATTATGACTGACATCCTGGTCAAGTTTGAAATGTCACCTTCATTCAAACATCATACTTGTTCCACCGATTCGTCAAATACACCCCAAGGTAATGATGACAGGGGCCGCTGAAGTAGTAGTATTTACTTATATGCATAAGAAAATAAAAAAAGGAAGCAAATGCTGAAAGTAAAATCGATTTGCATATTTAAAGATCCTGCTATTATCACAAAGGCCACTGTACCTGTAACTGATCAGGAAACTCTATTTTTTGTTCTCCAATGACTTGGCTTGAGTTGCCTTCAGATGTCTCAAAATCCTGCTGGCTGGAGACTAGTTTCTCAACAGTGAGACGAGCAGCACCTTCAGTACTTAAAACGCTTTCGGAAGGTCCAAATGACACCTCTTCATGAAAATTCTGCTGTGAAGCTTTTTTCTTTACTCTGTGCTCTTCTTGTGTTGTCGAGTATGTAGAAATGTCTTCGAAAACCTCCAAACATTCATTCATCTTGTTTGCGAGTTCGCAATTCCCTGTTATCAGTGCTTGCTGTTGCACACTAAATTCTTCCATTGGCTCTTTATTTCCCCATTTCGACATATTCTGTGTTTGCTTGTTTGAAGCCTTAATAAGATTCTCATGGCAATTCGAATAATCAGGTGCATTTTTCTCATCCGGCTGGTCTGTCGTTTTCAGGTGATCCACAGCAGATTCTTCAGTTGCACCTTGCGATTGCAAAATCGATTTATTTTTCAAAAGACAAGCAATTTCATCCTGTTTTACATCCAAATGGTTTTTCAGCATGTCCCTCTCATTTGTTAATGAATCTAGATCAACCTTAGCATCCTTTTTCAAATCAGCTAGTACCTGTTCTACCTGCTTCAGTTTTCCTTCAAAGCATTTTTGGTCTAAATCTAGTTTTGAGCTTAGTGCATTTTTCTCATTCTCAATGACATTCTTGGCCTCTTCGAGAGATTCTTTACGTTTTTGTTCCTCCTGCAGTGATAATGCATTTTCTTCTAGTTTTCTCCTTAACGTTTCCTTTTCCTCTTTCAAAGCATATAGTTGATCTTCCAGGTTGCAGGAATCAGATTCCTTTTCTTTGTAGCATCTTTGCAGATCCCTGAGAGATTCTTCAGCAGTCTCTCTACTACTAACCAAAGAGTAGTTGTCTTCCTCTAACTTTTTAACTCTTTCTAAAAGAACAGTAATCTCCTTCAAGGCAGTGGACAGCTTCTCAACAAGGTCATCATTTTGCTCCTGGAGTTTTGGGTGTTTTCCAGCCAAAAACGTCTGCGTCTGAGCGTCCTCCACCTGCTTTTGTTGCTGCTCTGCAGAACTCTTGGTTTCCTTTACTTTTGCCTTTTTTTCATTACATTGCTTTATTTCCTCCATATGCTGTTGGATGAGCTCTTTAATTTGCCTTTCAAGAAGTTCTCTCTCAGCAATTGCATCCGACTTAATATTAAGAACTTCTTCCTGTAGCCTCTTAAGTGTTTCTTTATCAGCAACATCAGATTCTCTTCTTTTGAACAACTGGTCCTCAGGTTGATCGATGTGTGTAGTGTGTTGCTCTTCACTTTCTCTCAATATCAGAGGTAGCACATCCTGCTGCCGTAACGTATTGAGCGAAGTACTATTATCTGTGTCTAAAACTGAATTTTTTGCTTCTGGACTTTCTTTTGCCAATTTAAGTTTGTCTGAAGGCATCTTACTTCTTTTGTTCACTTCCAACTCCTGCAGACAATGCAAAGAAATTATTGAAGCCTCTTCCTGCAGGCACATCATTGCATCAGCCTTTACAGTAGATGTTTCAGGTTTCAATGCCAAAGCCATATTCCCATCTGCATGCTGCTGTGAGACATCCGACCACTTTAGTTCTTCATCGATTTGCTTCCCTCCTTGGCGAATGGTCAACAAGCAAGAAAGTAGATCTTGCACTTTCCTTCTGAACAAAACTTCATAACTTTTACACCTTTCATTATCACTCACTCCTATAATGGCTTCAATAGAAAATGTGTGAGCTAGTGTCTGCAGCGTATCTTCCAGACTATGCAGATGGTCTAGTTCAGGTTTTGTCTCCAATGGTAGTTTTGCTCCATCTACTTTTGTAATCTGTATCTCATGGAGCATCTTTTGCTGAAGCTCAGCATTTGCACTTTCCAGCAGAGCCAACTTTTGCTTCAGACCATCCTCATGTTGTTCATACAACATTTCCAATTCTTGCAATTTACCTGTGAAGGATACAAAAAAAACAAATCAGGATCGACACACTTGAGCACCGCCTAAAATCATTATTTACAAAATGAATGGTGATGTCATGAATATAGCCTGACATTCCCACACATAAGCCTCATGCCAAATCAGTGTGCCCCAAATAGGCAGCTGCAGAAATGCTTGTAGCTTTTGACATGTCTCCATAAAAGTTAGTATGGCAGGCGTATTTGGGGATAAACATTCAAAGGACCTCAATTCACAGGGGTTTGAAAGAAACAAAGGTACAGAGGATTTTCAAGCTTCACAATTTCTACAAGATTTATTGAAGGGGATCAAGCTCCTTGCACAGTACTTCTTCAAACATCTAGATATGATATAGAATGAGATGAACGAGATGAAAAAGATAATAGAATGAGACGATGCCTAAATGAATGAGATGGTGATGTGTTTTGTTCAACGATGAAGTAAATTTTCATTTGGATGGAAGTGTGAACAAGCATTTTAGTCAATGCCTGAGAAAATCTGCCAAAATGTGTTTTGACTTTCCAAGATGCACGCTAAGTTGTCAGGGAATGTGGCGGACACGTCAAATGCATATAAAGAAATGCTAAAGTCTTAATTATTTCATTTATTTATGCCTACTTTGAATGAATTCCTTCTAGGTTTGTAAGAGTTATATAATAAATTAATACATCACTCTTATGTGGGACATCCATAGTTCTCTGACAGATTGAAAATATCCAAAGGTGGTAGATACCAAATCTAGAAAATAAAGTCGTCTGTTTTGCAGTCCAGTCTGGGTTTGATCCTTGACCTGACAAACTGCAAGAATTTAAGTGGTGTCTCTCACGCAAGGACTTTGTTTTGTTTTTGTGTACGAGTCGAGACTTGAATAAGAGCTAACACATACAACATATAATAAAGGGAGTGGGAGACAAGAGGGGGAGAGAAACAGGGAAGCACAACAACAGTAGGGAACAGTCACATCAGGAGATCTGTGGAAGATAGAGGGTTGGGGTGGGGTACATGGGATAAACAAGATAGACACTACAGGGGATTTCAGGAAAGAAATCAGGGAATTTGAAGGAGGTGGGTTTGGGATGGATTAATGGGGGTAGAAAAGATCAAGGTTTTGGATGGGAGAAGATATGAGATGGTGGTGAATGGCTGTTTTGAAGACCTGAAGGGAGGAGTGGGATTGAAGAGAGTGTGGTAGTTTGTTTCAGAGGTGGGAAAAAAGAGGAATGAAAAAGTGAAGGTGAGCAGAGAGTGTTGATTTTGGCAGTTTCACAAGAAGAGAGTTGCTGGCAGATCTTGTGCATCCTGCAGGAATATTTCGGGGACAAAGCACAGATCAGGGGGTGCAAGGCTGGAGAGGAGTCGGTAGAAGATCGAACGCCAGCCAACCTGCATGCGGTGAGAGAGTAAAAGACCCTCAGAATCAGCTTCATCGTGGGAGAGACCAATGATGCAAAAAGCCTTGGTTTCTACAGCGTGAAGCCGAGTTAGGTGTGAGGCAGGAGCACCAGCCCAGAGGGGAGAGCAGTACTCCATCAAACTGCGGATGAAAGCTTTGTAAGTAGTGAAAGCTCAGTAATGCCAAAGAAGGACTTCGCACGATGGAGGATGCCCAGTCGGTGACTGGCCTTGGATGCCAGCTTGGAAATGTGGCTCTCCCAGAAAAGATCATGACAGATTAATGAGACACAAAAGCTTGAGTGACAGAACTTTTCCGAGAGGATTGTTGAGAAAGTAGATGGGAGGGTTGTCCAGATGGTCTTTTCGGAGAGGCAAGGTGAGAGTGTGAGATTTGTCAGGATTGAAAGACATGTTCAACTTGTTTGACCAGCTTATAATTTTATCCAAGTCTGCAGAGAGTGAAGAGGCTGCTGCCTGTCGATCTGAGGGATGAGAGATGAAGCGGCAGAGGGTGAAGTCATCAGCCAAATAATAAAGAGGATTTTTCAGAGTCAGAGAGATCATTGATGAGGATTAGAAAAAGCACAGGGCCCCGAACACTTCCTTGAGGAACTCCAGCTTGGACAGGAAGGGGAGATAAGAGAAAAGAAACTTGCATCAATGAGTGATTCATTCGCTGGATGGATGATAAGCTGGACGTTCCATCAGCTAGCATTACTTAGTAGTCCTTAAAAATCCCACAGTCTTTTCACGATGAATAAGCGAGTCGTTGCCAGAATACATGGGTGGCACTGCTGCACCCGCCTTTTCCCTCACCCCCATAAATGATGCAAGCTGCAGCCACCGACTGCATGCTTTCAGACTGGATCAGAGTGGATGAAAAACCCAAGGTCATTGACAGTTGCTATCGGTTCATCAACTTGCGTGGAAAAATGTCTTGACATGCTGTAAAAGTACAGTGTTGCCACCCATTTACTATTTGTGTCATTTATTTTTACATAAATTGTACACTTTATAAACCTGACAGTGTCCAGGTCATCCTGCTTGCATGCAAAGGGTTCATCTGGTGGCTCTAATCTAGTCCTGTTAAAGGTAGATTTATTGTTTGATTAAACAAGATCACATAATGTGATTTGGTATGCTCGGCCAAAGATAATATTTATCAGGTGACTGCCTCGGCAAAGCACTCGGCAGAAATCCATCACAAGATTTCAAACTGCATGTAACGCGACCTTTGACACGGGATCCAGCAGGAGGTCTCTTCGAACGTTGGCAGGCAGGTCGGACCACGTGACCGTTACCTGACGTATAATGCTGTTTAAATTTAAAGAAAATGTCCAATGCGTTCCACATGTTTCCACTTGTCTATGTTGTCAGAAACACTTGCTCAAAGTGGGGAGTGGAGGAGTGGGGGTCAGGGGAGCAGGCGAAGAAGAGGCAACAGTCGTAAGAAAGCAGAGTGTTCCTTGCACTCGCAGACCATTTCACTAAATAACGTTGAAGTAGTAAAGATCCCAACACTCCTTGTATTTCGGTGTAATTAAAATAAATGTACCACTTGTAAACACGATTGTGGGTAAATACCTTTTGACCCATGTCACGCCGACGGAACAACCTTATTGCAATCTCTTACAGGTACCGATCCATATTTTCTTTTTTTTTCTTTTTTTGTATACAAGATCGAGGTTCGTGGAAGAGCTAACATCATTCACAAAAAAAAAAAAAAAAACACGGACACAAAACATACAATAAAGGGAGCGAGCGACAAGATGGGGGAGAGAGAGAGGAAAGGCCACAAGCACAACAGCAGAGAACAGGGACATCGGAAGATCTGGGGGAGGGAGAGGGCTTGGGGGGAGGAGGCTTGGGAAAGGGGTGGGGGTGGGGGTAGAGGTATAAAACACATGGACACTGCAAGGACTTCCAGGAAAGAGTCGGTATTTCAAAAAAGTGCATGTGGGGTGAATTAACAGGGGTAGAAAAGATCAAGGTTTTGGATGGGGGAGGATAAGAGATGGTGGTGAACAGCTGTTTTAAAGACCTGGAGGGAGGAGTGGGATTGAAGAGAGTGAGGGAGTTTGTTCCAGAGGCGGGAGAAAAGAGGAATGAAGGAGTGAAGGTGAGCAGAAAGTCTTGATTTTGGCAGTTTAACCATAAGAGGGTTGCAGGCAGATCTTGTGCGACCTGAAGGAATATTTGTGGGACAGAGCCCAGACAGAGCAGGGGGTACAAGGCCGGAGATGAGTCGGTAGAAGACAGAAAGACCACCAAACTGCCTGTGGTGAGCGAGTGAATGGCCCTTACAATCAGCTTCATCGCGGGAGATTCCAATGATTCTGAAAGCTTTGGTTTCAACAGCGTGAATCCGAGCCAAGTGTGAGGCAGGAGCACCAGCCCAGAAAGGAGAGCAGTATTCCATTGTTCCGTCTTTGTATTCCTTCCGTCAGTCATTTGTCATTATCGTTATTGGCGTATTCATTGGCGTCAGGAAGGGCATCCGGCCATGAAACATTGCCTCAAACAAGGAACCATGATTGTCATGGGGCCCGCAAGGCTAACCCCCGCTCTAGCGGGGGAAAATGTTCTCAAAACGATCATTCATTCATATTCAGTCATTTGTCATTATCCAATACAGTATTCCTTCCGTCAGTCATTTCTCTGCGAAGCATGACCTAAGCCATGTATGATTGCAAGCATAAGTACAAGTCCAACATGATTTTCCCATGTTTCCCATTTTCCCATGTTTCCCATGATTTTCCCATGATTCCCATGTTGGAATTTCCTCGTAAAAGTAGTGTTTAAAGTTACCTGCACGACTCGGGTTTTCCAATGCTTCCACCATCAGCCTGAGGTTCATATTCTCCTGTTCAATCTCCGTTTTGAACCTTGCAAGTTCTTCTCGCTCTCTTCTCAGCAAATCTTGCTCTTCGTTCAGCCCAACTCTGTCCAATGGAAGTTCACCTGTACTCTGCAAGGTTTGTTGTTCAAATTCAACATTTTTAGCTTGCAGCTGCTTAATCATGTCCTCCAAGCTGCGTTGGCGAAGCTCTGAATGATCCATGGCCAACTGCAGCGTCTCAAGTCGTTCTTCAGGAATCAAGTTGCTTTTATCCAAACAATCTGGGATGTCATGCATCTATGTAACAGAGACAGAGGCGACACACACACACACACACACACACACACACACACACACACACACACACACACACACACACACACACACACACACACACACACACACACACACACACACACACACACACACACACACACACACACACACACACACACAGTTAGGGGACATCTAGATAATTACACATTGAAAAATGGGAAATTATTAAAATTGCAATGTATGCACGGTCACCCTCTTGATCTTTGCATCTCTAATATATTCCTGTCATATTTGATGGATGACCAGGTGGTATATATAAAATTTCCCATTAACACAATAATTTAGGTTATCCTTTCCTGAATTGCATAAAATACAGGGTGACCCCTCTCCTCCCCCAAAATAACCCACCTTTTGTCTAATATCTCCCGTCTTAATAAAAGACAACCTCGTTTTTTTCAGGTGATTGAAGAAGAGTGAACCACAACACAGACTATGAAAGTTGGCGACAATTATTCTCTTTTTAACTCACCCATGACTAAATCAAGATGAGCTGTTAAAACCATAATGATGTCCTTCAGTCAGTCCGTCCTTCCTTCTGCCAGTCAATGGGCCCATTAACATTTTAAAGTTTTTTTCCCCCTACTCCTCTGAGGCAGCTCAACATATAGTTTTGAAACTCGGCATGATGATTCATGACATCGATGCACAAAACCAAATGGAGTACTTTCTAAAAATTTCCATCCATGTGATGAGATAATTAGCTAATTCTAATCTATGTTTGTAATCAATGTTTGTACGTCCATATCACAAGAATCCTATATCTTATGAGATTGTGAATTCAATAAAAACGATGTTTCATCATTAATTCGATTTAAAACTCTTAATTTTATTCCAATCATAATTTAATTTAACCTCTTGATGAAATTTAAACCTATTACTTTAATTAATACCCTCTTGCTTTGAAGGATGGGAAATAAATGAGGAGGGGAGGTCAAAGTTGCGGTGGGGTTGGGTGGCAGTCCATTCAGTCCTTTTTTAGTCCGTTTTTACACTTTTGTCCTTTTAAGACTCTTTCTACACGTTACACTCTTTAGACCCCTTAATACCCTATAGACCTCTTAAGACCCTATGCAGTCGATCCTCTAGACCCCAACTACTATTGGAATGTACCCTTTGGACTTTTAGACCCCATAGAGTGTCGAGCTTTTCAACAATTGGACCCCTTAAGACCGTTAAGACACCTTTAGGCACTTTAGACCACTTAAACACATTAGACCCTCGAGATTTATTAGACTGCTTAGACCCCACGAGCCTTTAGTCCTGTTAAACCCATTGGGCTGCAGTCCAAGCTGTGGCCTCAGGCTGACAGGTTCACCGGCTCCTGGTAGAGGGCAGTTCGCCCGAGGGGCAAAGGTTATTCTTCCCGGGCACCTGTGAACGGTATGTCTGGGAGATTCACTTAGGAGAGGTGTGGCTGGGCTGCCCCTTGGTGGCGGAACCTTGAACGACCATAATTGCCTGAAAAATGAACTGCCATGGCAGGTGGACCAACAGCGTTTCTCTGATGCTCCAAGACAGCCCAGCATGTGATAACCCACTGTGCTGGGCTAACTGATGGGCATGGATCAATGTGAGGAGCTGATGTGGAGTCTGCCATCTTATCTTTTGCGTTTGTGTTTGGGTATATAGGCGATGGCATGAGAGGAACACACTATGACAGGGTAGTGGTGGCATTTGGCAACCGAAGAAAGAAATTTGTGTGTGCATTTTTGGTGAGTGGGGAAGTGGTGCTCTGCCAGCGGTTCAAGACAAGCTCTGGAGGAGAAAGGAGTTCCACCATGCCCCACCCCTAGTTGCTCCAACTGCAACTGTAATTGGGGAATCCACAGGGAGGAGGGTCAGGTTCAGTCAGCCCTGGAGCAGGAGGGCCCCTGGTGACCATGTAAAGACTGCAAGTCATTGGTTGGGCCCCTCTGGAAAAGACAGTGAGTAAGCTGTTGTCCTGCTGGGATGTGAAATGAATGGGGGGTGGGGGGGGGCGGGGATTCTGCAAGACCCATCAGCCCATCAGTGAACACATCGACCGACAAATTGTGCAATTTCCTCAATGGTATATAGCAAAATACATCAGGAATAGTGGGGATTTCACGCAATAAATCAGGGATCTTACATTGAGAGGAGATGAGATCAGGATTTCTTTTAATTCTGTATTAAAAAAAAAAAAAAAACCACCTTTAGAGGCCATTTTTCCCCGCAAAGCGGGGGTTGGCCTTTTTCGGGAACCGTGGTTGTTGTTGTTTTTTGGTCCCCTTTTTGAAGCAATGTTTTACGGCCGGATGCCCTTCCTGACGCCAACCCTTTTTGCCACCTTTAACGACAAACAGGGAATTACCAGTGAACTGGTACTCAATTTGCCGACCTCGGAAGGATGACAGGCTGAGTCAACCCCCCTGACGTTAATTCAGCGATCGACCGGGATTCGAACCCAGGATCCTAGGATCCTAAGCCGGCACCCTAGCCGCTAGCCCAACACCAGGGTTTTGGCCATGGAAATGGTATTCTGTATCACCATTAAATCGAATTCCAATCGATTTAGCCATGGGAGGCATGTCAGGGGGGTTGACTGCCAAACAAGTGTTTGGCAGTAAAAGGATTGGAAGATAGCATGTGGATCCTGTGAATTAGAAATGGAGGGAGTTTTTGTTTTTTGGTTTTTTTTGTATACAAGATCGAGGCTCGTGAAAGAGCTAACATGAATCACACAAAAAGACAAACCGACACACAAAACACAAAAAACAAGGGGAGCGGCAGACAAGATGGGGAGAGAGGGGGAAGGACACAAACAACATTTGAGAGCAGGGACATCGGTAGGACTTGGGGGGAGGTGGGAGAGGAATAAAACATATGAACACTGCAAAGACTCTGGGGTGAATTACCGGGGGTAGAAAAGATCAAGGTTTTCGATGGGGGAAGCTAAGAGATGGTGGTGAACAGCTGTTTTAAATACCTGGAGGGAGGAGTGGGATTGAAGGGAGTGGGGGAGTTTATTCCAGAGGCAGGAGAAAAGGGGAATGAAAGAGTGAAGGTGAGCAGAGAGCCTAGACTTTGGCAGTTTAACCATAAGAGGGTTGCAGGCAGATCTTGTGCGACCTGAAGGAATATTGGGGGGACAGAGCACAGAGATAGCTGGGGGAGCAAGGCCGGAGATGAGTCGGTAGAAGACAGAAAGACCACCAACCTGCCTGCGGTGAGTGAGTGAAAGGCCCTCGGAGTTGACTACATCGCAGGAGATTCCAATGATTCTGAAAGCTTTGGCCTCAACAGCGTGAAGCCGAGCAAGGTGTGAGGCAGGAGCACCAGCCCAAAGGGGGGAACAGTATTCCATTGAGCTGCAGATGAAAGCCTTGTATGTGGTGAGGAGCTCAGGTGTGCCAAGGAAGGACTTCGCACGACGGAGGATGCCCAGTCGGCGACTGGCTTTGGAGGTCAGCTTGGAAATGTGGTTTTCCCAAGAAAGATCATGGCAGATAGTGAGACCCAAAAGCTTGAGCGACAGAACTTCTTGGAGAGGATTGTTGAGAAAGTAGATGGGAGGGTTGTCCAGTCGGTCCTTTCGGAGAGACATTGTAAGAGTGTGAGATTTGTCAGGATTGAAAGACATGTTCCACTTGTTTGACCAGTCTGTGATTTTGTCCAGGTCTGCAGAGAGTGAGGAGGCTGCAGACTGCCGATCTGAGGGATGAGGAATGGAGCGGCAGATAGTGGAGTCATCAGCAAAGAGATAGAGAGGATTTTCCAGAGAGTCGGAGAGATCATTGATGAAGACCAGAAATAGCACAGGGCCCAGAACACTACCTTGGGGAACTCCAGCCAGAACAGGAAGGGAAGATGAGAGAAATCCATTCAGGGCCACACGTTGCCTACGACCAGAGAGGAAATCCGCAAGCCATGAGTGGAGATTTCCCTGAATACCATAGGAGGTGAGTTTGTTGAGCAGAGCTGGGTGCCAGACCGTATCGAAGGCACGTGATATGTCAAGTGAGACAGCTCTGATTTCCTGTTTGGCATTGAGGACCTCCATCCATTGTTGAGACAGCAGAAGCAACATGTCCAGAGTAGAATGACCTGGTCTGAATCCAAATTGATGATCAGAGATCAAGCCATTGGAGAAGAGGAAAGATTTCATATCCGAAGCAATGATGGATTCCATGACTTTGCTGATAATTGGGAGCAGGCTGATTGGTCTGTAGTTGCAAGGATCTGTTTTTGCACCTTTTTTGTGTAAAGCGGTAATGTTTGCTGATTTCCAAGATGCTGGCAGATGACCTTGAGCAAAAGAGAGGGTGAAAAGAACAGAGAGAGGGTGAGATAGAGCGGCAGAGCAGGATTTTAGGACCCGAGGGCTGATGCCATCTGGTCCAGTTGCAGAATCAGAGTCAAGGTTTGATAAAAACTTCTCTACCTTGTCAGGAGAGAAGGACACAGAGTCCAGGAGCAGTTGGGTTCGACTGGGAAAGGTGGGAACAGAGAGAGATGGGTTTGGGACACAAGATTTTGCGGCAAACACAGAGTTGAGGCATTCGGCTTTGTCACGTGCGGTGTCAACTGTGTAGCCATTTTAGGTAAGGGAGGGGATGGAGGGGGAACAAACACCAGAAACGGATTTGACCAGACACCACCAGGATTTGGAGGAAGGAGACAGGTTTGAGAGTTCAATCTTGAGTGTGGAGAGAAAGTGCTTCCTGGCACTCCTGAGGGTAGAAACACACTTGTTTCGAGCTTGGTGGAAGGAACTGAGATTGCCTTCAGTTGGATTTGCCTTCCTAGACGCAAAGGCAAGTTGTTTCAGGGCAACTGCCTCACCACAAGATTCAGTGTACCATGGACGGGAGGAAGGGTAAGACAACTGAAGACGAGATGGGATAAATCTGTGCATGAGAGAGAGCAGTTTGCTTTGGAAGAATTCCCAGGAAGAATTGATGTCAGAGGCATTAGAGATGGGAGACCAGTCCAGTTGATTGATGGCTGCTTGCAGACCGTGCCAGTCGGCCTGAGTGAAATGCCAGACTCGTCGGCGCTGAGGAGGCTCTCTGAGAATGGCCAGTGAGATGTCCACTTTAACAAGCACATGATCAGAAGAACCGATTGGAGCAGAAGAAGAGCAGCAGACATTTGCAGGGAAGTTAGTCATAACCAAGTCAAGAAGAGAAGATACTCCATTGACTGAAATCCGGGTCGGGAAATTGACAGATTGTGTCAGTCCCAGTGAGTCACAGAAGTCCTTTGCTGAAGAGCCATGGCTGGTGAGAGAGGTACCCACACCCAGCCAACTGGCATGGTGACAGTTGAAATCACCACATATGAGGAAGAGAGAGTTGGGATGGGTAGATAGAAGTTGGTCCATATTCTCAGACAGCGAGATGTAGATGGAGTCATCACTGTTTGGTGGACGGTACAACACACATATGAACAAAAGGTGGGAGCGAAGGGGAAGCCGTAGCCAAAGGTATTCCTCGGGGTGAGGTGGAGAGAGGGCAGTGCAGGGCGAGTGAGGAAGAGAGTTTTTGATAAAGATAGCCACCCCACCACCAGGACAAGGCTCAGGTCTATCGTACCGGAGGAGGGAGTAACCAGGAAGAGATATTAAGGAATCAGAGACATCTTGAAGGAGGAAAGTTTCTGTTAAGCAGATCAAGTCTGGATTTTCAGAAGCAACCTGAATGGAGAGATCAATCAGGTTTGAGCGAAGGCCCCGGATGTTTGAGGTCCATACCGTTAGTGAGGAGAGAGGGGGAGCATCGGGTGCAGGACAGGGGAGGGGAGGGGTAGGGTCAGATGAAGGGTGAGAGGGGGATGTAGGAAGAGCAGTTGATAGTGTGTCAGAGATTACAGAAGAGTTACAAGAAAGGGAAGGATGAGGAGGACGAAAGGTTTGATGGTGATGGAATGAAGCACAGTGAGAGTTTGTTTGAGGTGGGGCAGAGGAAAGTAGAAGGTTGGGGGAGGTGGAGGTATGACATAGAAGGGAGACGAAGTGGGGAGGAGGCAGCTTTGAGAAGGAGGTGGGAGGAGGGAGAATTTGGGAGGGATGGTTGGAGGGGAGATTTGAAGGGGAGGGGCAAGGGGGGAGTTTAGAAAGTGGATGATTAATGAAAGATGAACATATATAACAAATTGGGTTTGTTGTGATTTTCAAGTTAGCGATTGGTTTAAGAACGATGGAGGAGGGATGGAATGAATGAGAATTTAAAGCATGGAGTGATTTGGAATCATAAGAGATTGAATATTTTTTTGAAATGGAATGAGTTGAAGAGGAAATTGAAAGGAGCCTTTTAGATAAGAAGAAAAACAGCGTGTTGTAATAAACCACTGAATAAAACACTGAAGGGGATAGTTGAAACATATTTAAACAGAACTGTGAAGAACAATCTTATATTCACAAAAATACCAATGGGGAGAGGAAGCCTAGAGCGACGACCACGAGTCACTTGAACAGGGCAAAAGGTGAAAGGCAAGGGGAAAATGGGGGCGGGGCGAGACAGCGCACGTGGGCAGAGGCAAAAGCACACGAGGAGAAAGGGAAATAAAAGTTTTTTTTGTTTGTTTTTTTGTTTGTTTTTTGGGGGGGGGGGGGGTGTGGGGGTTACAACGTTAGACAAATAGTAGATGTTTGGTGAAGCTTGGTGGAGAAGGGGAAATCAAAAAAGCTCGCAAAACAGCGAAGGAAGGAACAACCTTCGACGGGGGAAGCCTGAGGCTGCAAGGCCTTGCTCGCGACGCGGCAAACAAACGATTAATTTATGAAAGATAAACACCGAGAAACTTCCAAGGGGGACACTATAAGTTCACACACCGAACGATAAATACAGTTTCGACAAAATACAATTGTGAACAGACTTAACTTTGAAAAACGTGGAGACCGTGTGGACCGTCGAAAACCCCTGCCACCGTCTCCAAGATCTCGCGAGATCTTTTGATGTGAATTTAATTTTAATGGAATGACTTAATTTTTAATTATCTATTACTTGCAAAATGAAGATTTTTCAAGTATATAGATTGGTCTTGTGCATTATTCTGTCTGTCTTTTTGGCTGTCTGTCAATTGCCTACCGGTCACAATTTTAAACCGATCTTCACAAAACCAAACCTCACCAGATGGTAAGTCATAAGGATGAAGCCTATTGATTTTGACATCAATGGTCAAAGGTCATCTTGAGGTCTGATTTCTAAAATTGGCATTTTTCTTCCGATTGACAGGAAAATTGAACAGCATTTGCATATTGAGTCAATAAATTGGGAAACCACCCATTTTAAGGTCAAAAGGTCAAGGGTCAAC
Source organism: Myxine glutinosa (assembly GCF_964187855.1). Classification (NCBI taxonomy): domain Eukaryota; kingdom Metazoa; phylum Chordata; class Myxini; order Myxiniformes; family Myxinidae; genus Myxine; species Myxine glutinosa. Next base: position 132,893,168 of record NC_136267.1, on the reverse strand, counting down.
TCAATGTCAAACTTCTAAAATCATCCATTTTCATCTGAAAAATAGTCACTTTTCATCGTATTAACTTGAAAAACGACAGCAATTGCATAGTGCATCACTGAATTGAGAAAGCAACTATTTTTGAGGTCAAAGGGTCATAGGTCAAACTTCTAATATCAATTTCCCTCTGAAAAATAATCAATTTTAATCCGATTGATCTGAGCTTTGATTAAGATCGTCAATTTTAATCTTAATGAAATGGACAATTTGATGTATCCATTGCAACTTTTTATTTTGGGGAGGGGTGGATTTTGCAAGTATCGTGCTCTGCATGACGTCTTGTTTATTTATTTATTAAATTAACTAATTTTATTAATTAAAATTTTAATGTAATAATTAATTAATTAAATTAAATCGAATAAATTTTAATTTAATAAATACATTTAATAAATGTAATAAAATTATTTAATTTTATTAATTAATTATAATAAATAATAATTATATTAAATAATTGAATTAATTAATTATAATAAATACAATAAATTAAATTAAATTAATTAAATTAAATAAATTTGAATTAATAAATTAATTTAATAATCGAATTCATAAAAAATAATTATTAATTAATTTATTATTAATTTTAATGGAATGTTTAATGGAGGAATATTAATTTTAATGAAATGGAGGAAGGCTTTTAAGGTTCTGTCTGGAATCCACAGGTTGTGGTACAGCTTTGGATGTCCAGTTTCTGCTGTTGCGATGGTGAACCTAATCGTGTAAATCCCGCGGATGGGCATATTTCTTCAATTGAACACCCACCATGATGTTGGTCAATGATATCTTTGTAGTGACACAATTTTGTGAGGTGGAAACACTGTTTAATTCCATTAATTTGGTGTTTTTCCATTATAAGATGTATGATAGAGGATGAAAAGGACAAGATGTTGGCATTCCTTTACACTGGCCATGAGGGTATCCAATGGGGTGCTAGGGGTAGTTATTTACATAAAACCTACCAATATTGATAGGCTTTTACATCTTCAGAAACGACTTGGGTGTGCAACTTCATACAGAGAATATGGACACTTGTAATTTCAACCTGTTCAAAGAACAGGCTGAATGAGATGTGGCATGATGGGTGCTGCATACTAATGGCTATCTGAAAATAGTGCTTCCAATTATAAGGAATCGCCTTTGATTAAATGAAGCACAACTAGAGCAGGTGATCCAATAAAGGCTGGTTTCAACTTGCTCTCATTTTATGCTGATCTGTCCTCAGGAGTGGGAAGGATTCTGAGGGTTGCTGATGACAAAGTGGTATTTTCGACTTTGAGAATACAGGCAGTCCCCGGGTTACGAACGCCCGACTTACGAACGCCCGTACTTACGAACTGACCTCCGTAAAGCCTATTATTTAAAAAAAAAAAAAAAAAAAAAAGTAATTTGTTTTTTTGTATACAGAATCGAGGCTCGTGAGAGCTATTAGAGAAAGAGAAAGAGCATTTATCACACAGAGAAAAAAATCAAACAGACACACAAAGTATATAATAAGGGGAGGGTACACAAGAGAAATATGAGAAAAGCTCTGTTCAAGCCACCCTTGATGTTTACTTTAAGAAAATTGACCAGCACCAGGTCCATCCTCTCCAGCACCAGGTCCATCATCTCGGAGAGATATATCAAGGTATGATCGTTTCAAGGTTTGCAAGACATCAATTGGAACGAGAGTAAGTGTTAACCTTTAATCATTATCTTTTCTTTTCTATCTAAACAGTTTAAGAAATGTTTCTTTAATGTTTTTTATACCTATAGATGTTTTAGGGAAAATATATACGATATACTAAAACAAACATTTGACTAATTGACGCTCGATGTGAACCGTACGCAACTGTTCCGACTTACATACAAATTCGACTTACAGACAGACTTTAAAACGGAACTTGTTCGTAACCTGTACTTCCTGTACCTGTATTGAACGACTGCCTGCACTTCAACAACAAACAAAAAAAAACCTCAAGAATGTTGATGATGGCACACCACCTTTGGAGTAAAGAGGAGTTGTATACAGTGTATCATGTGGGAATGTACCAATTGATATGTAAGGGAAATGAGTAGAATATTACAGCTATGGCTGAAGTTGCATTGAGATATTGTGCACTTGGGATGATTGAACGACTCCACGCTTCATCACTGTAAAACATGCATTGCAGAGAGCCCAAATTCTGACTTGGAATCGGTGCATTACTTTAAAAAAAAAAAAGCCTGTTTCCTCAAGGCATGGCACACCCAACAGTGTAATGAGAGTCTCACTGAAACTACGGTTTCCATTCCCACTAAAATCGCACATCCATGAGAATTGAGACAGGAATTGCGCACTGCAGGTGCGTGGAATAATTTGAGCAGTTATGCCTCGAGGAAAGATTTATCATGATGGAATGAAAAGGATGTTGCATAGGGGTTACCACATGCCCTTCCCACAAATCATCAGCCAATCAGCCACCTATCACAAGGAATCTACAACAATCAATTTCCCCACAAGCTATGATGGGTTTACATGAGGTGGGCACTGCAATTGAGCATGAGCTCATGGTGGCTGAAACATCTCCACTGTTAGTTCACATTTACATATTGTAATCTGATGAAGGGCTAATGTTCAATATGGCAGCCACCGCTCGTTTCCAATAGTGAGAAAAATACTCCATCAACGATTAGTTGCTATAATCCATTATTCATCACATTCAACCTATTATTACCTCCGCCAACAAAAGTGGATGGATGTTATGTTTTCATCCATGTATGTCTGCCTGTTTGTCTGTGAACAAGATACGGTATCTCAAAAGGTTGTGGATGGATTCGGATGAAATTTGGTAGAGAGGTAGCGTATGTGACAAGGACGAAATGATTAGATTTTGGTGAAGATCCGGATTCGGATCCGGCTGGTAGAATTTTTAAAGCGATTCTTCACCACTGGGAGATAGGGCCAAAAACGACATATAGCAGGATATCTCAAAAAGCTGTGGACAGATTTGGACGAAACTTGGTGGAGAGGTTGGGTGTGTGACAACGACGATTCGATTCGATTTTGGTGAAGATCTGAATATGGATTCGGATATGAGAATTATTTAAATTTTTAAGTGATTCTTCACCATTGAGAGATGGGGCTAAAACTAACATATAGCAGGATATCTCAAAACGTTGTGGACAGATTTGGACGAAACTTGGTGGACAGGTTGTGCGTGTGACAAGGAAGAAACGTTTCAATTTTGGTGAAGATCCGGATCCGGTTAGTATAGTTTTTTAAGTGATTCTTCACCATTGGGAGATAGGGCCAAAACGATACAAAGTAGGATATCTCAAAAGTTGTGGACGGATGATTCTGATTAAATGTGATTCTGTATTGTAATTTTCTGGTCTACTCTGGGATACAAAACGTAAACTGTTCACCTGGCCGAGGTATGCTCTCTACTGAGTGCCGTTCTAGTTGACTGTGTAGCACTCATTTATGCGACTGTATAGCAATCAATCACGTTTCTAATCTTCTGCGTAGCAATCGATCGCCCTCTTTGTCATCTTATTTGCCACAGCTTTGATTCATGGGAAACGCATTAAAGCAGGAACACTAGGTTTATTATAGGTATTGATTACAAACACGATAGACAAATTACTTCAAACATTATCAATCTAAATACATTACTTGGCCTTTTAACTTTTAAAGACAGAAGTTGAGAGCAAATTTGAAACACACAAAGAATGGAAATGCCAAAATGGACATCGATACAAACTATTAAATAACTCCCCGTAAATAAATTGGTAAAATCGTTAAAATACATCTCTTAGAGTCAGTGGCAGCATCCTTTGTCATTCTAATATTTAAAATACGTATTTCTCAAATTTATTTTTGACGGGAAGGGGAAATGAGAAAAGGTGGCTGGCGCATGATGCAAGGTGAGAAAACTAGGGGTGTGGTGAGTGGTGAAGAGGATATAGAAAAGAGATAAAGGATGAGTATAACAGGAAGACATTCTGAAAGATCAAGCACCTGTGAATAATTGCTGGTGAGACTAGCGAGACTGGAACTCTGACTCGGAGGCTTCCAAAGGTTGGAAATTGGAGAACCCAAGGATCGCCTGCACAAATGAGAATAAAACCACTTAGAATCAATAGAAATGTTCCATCTAAAAATCTGTATCCAAGTGTTCTAAATTGGATCAAATATTTTGTGATGGATGAAATAGCTTGCAAGTTAGCACACAAATACAAGATGGTGCAATTGGCATGCAAAATACGATGCATTACAACTCCGACAACAATACCACATTTTCACATGCAATCCATGATCTCACAGCTTAGCGTCAGATGTCCAAATACTAAGTGTTCTGGAAGCATTGCTATGCTCAAAGCCATAAACTTCAACTATGTACATCTCTTTGATGCTGTTCATCACTTTTACATTACAATGTCATCATGTTCCATCCATTTCCCAGTGTATACAATTAATGCAATTATAGGATTTTTTTTCTTGTTTTTTTTTCTTGTATACAAGGTCAAGACTCGTGGAAGATCGATAACACTGAACGAATCAAGAGGAAACCGAACAAAAGTAACAGTAGAAAGAGAGTGGGGAAACACCAACAGCAGGGTTGGAGGATAAAATAGAGCGAAGCTTGGACAAATATGGGAAGTGGGGAGGAAAGAGGGTGTGGGGTGGACAAGATGGATACAGAGGCAAATTCTCAGGAAGAGAAAACTGAAAATTTGTAAGGAGTTGGGCTTAAGGGAGTGGGTTGATGGGGTAGAAAAAAATAATGGCTGTGTATGGAGGATGATCTGAGATGGTGGTGAAAAGCTGTCTTGAAGATCTGGAGGGAAGAATGAGATTGAAGAGAGTGTGGGCATTGATTCCACAGGTTGTGAAAAAGAGGAACTGATGAGTGGTGTGGATTTTGATGGGTTTCACCAGAATGGGATTGAGGGTGGACCGCATGCACCTTGCAGAAACATGGGGGGATGGGACAAAGCAAGGAAAGAGCAGAGGGTGCAAGACCAGAATGGAGGCGGTAGAAAACAGAGACCACCGACCTTTCTGTGATGGTGAAGTGATAGGCCCTTAGACTCAGCTTAACATGCGAGATTACAATGATCTTGATGGTCTGGTCTTGGTTTCCACGGCATCAAGCTGAGCAGGACGTGAAGCAGGAGAGTAGAGAGGGGAGGCAGCCCCAAGTACTCCTTCAAGCTGCTGACGAAGGCCTTGCAGACAGATAGGAGTTAAGGTGTGCCATAGAAGGACTTTGTACAATGAAGGATGCCAAGTCAGTGGCTGGATTTGGAGGCCAACTGGTGAAATGGGATTTTCCCAAGAAAGATCATGGCTGATAGTGAGATGCAGGACTTTGAATGACTGAACTTCCTCAAAAGGATTGTTAAGAAAGTAGAGATGGGAAGATTTGCCAGACTGTCCTTTCGGAAGAGAGTGTGAGATTTGTCAGGATTGAAAGACATATTCCAAGTGTTTCACTCGCTTGTGGTTTTTTTCAAGGTCTGAAGAGAGGGATGAGGCTGCAGTGTGCCTGTCTGAAGGATGAGGGATGTCACGGCAGAGAGTGGAGTCATAAGCGAATAGAGAAAGGGGATTTTTCAGAGTCAAAGAGATGATTGATGAAGATCAGGAATAGGACTGGGCCCAGAAGACTGCCATGGGGTAATTCAGCCTTGACAGGGAGAGGTGATCAAAGAATTCCGTTGAGTGCCACATATTGATAAACTTCTCAAAGATCCTCAGTTCGGTTTCCACAGGAATCACTGTGCGTCAGCGCTTGTCAGAGTTTGAATCCAAATATGGACACAAGAGGAGAGGGGAGGTGAGATGAAAGGTGAGAGTCACTTTGATACAAGGGGTAGCATTTGATTAAGACTGTATTAATAACAGGTCTCAATGGGACAAAAGTGAGTGAAGATTAAAGCAACAATTTGTCAAAAGTCGGAGTCAGACTTGACACAGAGGAGGACAGTTGCATTTGTTGGGGGAACAACAATAAAATCCACAGGGCATACAAAGGCATGGATGCAACAAGTGGTTCTGACACCTCAAGAGTCAACATCGGGGTATGATGGAATATTAGTTATTTGCCTCGATAAAAGCATCCCAAAAAACACTTGGGAAGCTCAACTCTATCCAGAAGAAATCTGCTCAGATTAATTGCTCACCAACATCCAAAATAAATACCAAACCCCTTTTTCACTGGTGTTCTTTGGCTACAGTATCTACGATGTACCTCATGCACTAAAGATAGTTCCCTATCCTGATTCAACAATGTATAGCCTCATGAGAAATATAATTTAAAAGCACAAGGGGGAGGGAAAACATGCTGAGTACCCCTGACCAACTTTAAATTCCACTTCAAATCAAACATCTCGACGTGGACATACATGCACTAGCACCTCATAATATATGGTATATACAGTGCATTCAGAAAGTTTTCAGACCCCTTCACTTTTTTCACATTTTGTTATGTTGCAGCCTTATGCTGAAATCGTTTAAATTCATTTTTTCCCTCATCAATCTACACTCAATACGCCATAATGACAAAGAGAAAACAGGATTTTAAAAAGTTTTGCAAATTTATGAAAAATAAAAAACTGAAATATCACATTGACATAAGTATTCATACCCTTTGCTATGACAATTGAAATTTAGCTCAGGTGCCTCCCATTTCTCTTGATCATCTTTGAGATGTTTCTACACCTTGATTGGAGTCCACCTGTGGTAAATTCAATTGATTGGACATGATTTGGAAAGGCACACACCTGTCTATATAAGGTCTCACAGCTGACAATGCATATCAGAGCAAAAACCAAGCCATGAGGTCGAAGGAACTGCCTGCAGAGCTCAGAGACAGGATTGTGTCGAGGCACAGATCTGGTGAAGCCTACGAAAAAAATCTCTGCTGCATTGAAGGTTCCCAAGAGCACAGTGGCCTCCATAATTCTTAAATGGAAGAAGTTTGGAACAACCAGGACTCTTCCTAGAGCTGGCCGCCCGGCCAAAGTGAGCAATCAGGGGAGAAGGGCCTTGGTAAGAGAGGTGACCAGGAACCCGATGGTCACGCTGGCTGAGCTCCAGAGATCCTGTGTGGAGATGGGAGAAACTTCCAGAAGGACAACCATCACTGCAACACTCCACCGATCTGGGCTTTATGGCAGAGTGACCAGACGGAAGCCTCTCCTCAGTGAAAGACACATGAAAGCCCGCTTGGAGTTTGCAAAAAAAGCACCTAAAGGACTCTCAGACTGTGAGAAACAAGATTCTGTGGGTTTTCATGTATTGTAATTGTTTTTCAATTTCAAATTTCAATACAACATTGTGTGCAGGGTTGGAGGGGGCAACATAGGCTATTTGGCTGCGGCCTCATGTGGGGGGGTATTGTGGGCCAGGAGTGGGGAGGGGGGGTTGGGGGGGGAGAGGGCGGGGGAGGCATAATTATCTATGTAAGTAAATGTGCCCTGTGTAGCACCACCTGGTGGTGGGGGCAGAGGGTATTGCAAATTCCTTTTTTTACCTGGGCAACGCTGAAATTAAAGCACTCTTCGCACTGGAAAATTGTCACCTTTCACCATGGGTAAATATATATATATATACATACACAGTGCCTACAGAAAGTCTACACCCCCTTTCAAAATTTTCACCTTTTGGTGCCTTATAGCCTGGAATTAAAATTCATTGAATCAGACGTTTTCCACCTTTGTTTCCACATCACATCCCACAACTTCCATGTGAAAAACAAATTTGACAAATTTCAGAAAATTAATTAAAAATACAAAACTCGAATATCTTGGTTGGATAAGTGTCCAACCCCCTAATCACAGCAGCTGTAAATTAGCTCAAGTGTAACCTTCAAAATCAAACACCAATTTAATTGGCTTTCACCTGTGTTAAATTGTAGTGATTCTGATTATTTCAGAATAAAATCAGCTGTTACTGTAGGTTTCCTCTGCTGGATAGTGCATTTCTCACAAACAAACATCATACACTTTTCACCATACACTTTTCTTGTCTTATATTTAAGACCTGGCGTCGATGAAGGCTATATAGTCCGTGCCTGGAGCCCCCAACATAACAAAATAAAATTCAAACTAAATGAGAAAGCGATGTAGCTTTGGAATACTACATTGATATTGCATCACTAGGAAGGAAAGATCTAAATACCAGGAATGAAGATACGTCAAGGGATCTTCCAGGGTGAGAGCGTTTTGCCTAGACCGGGACCCACGGAGAAACCTCTTGAATGGACAAGGACATGGATAGACCATAAAATCCCAGAAGAGAGCATCTAAAGAGACAAGAAAGGTGACATCTACTGTATATGGATGATTTGAAACTCTTTGAACCAAACGACGAATATAATTAGCAGAACAACTTAAATTAATGTAATGACAGTCTGATGACATTCCAATGGGATTTGGCCAAGATAAAAGTGCCAAGTGTACATTTGTACAAAGTAGACCAACAAACGACACAGCATAAAAATCGACCCAAATACAGAAATACAGAAGCTATACGAGGAAGCATCATACAAACACCTCGGAGTGGAAGAGGCCCACCAAATATGTCACAAAAATGCACAACCAAATTACCTAAAAGTATCTGCATAAAACGAGGCTGATCCTAAAAACATACCTCTCCCCAAGAAACAAAATCAAAGCCATAAACCAACTGTCAATACCAGTATAGATGTGGAATAATAACTGGCCACAAGTGGAAATCAATAAACTGAAGATCAAAACTAGAAAACTTCACTATCCACAAAATGTTTTCCAAAAGGCAATGCATTCCAAAAATGTACCCGCTGAGGAGGCAGCGGCCTGATGGAGTGCACAGAGTGACAAATGTAGGATTGGCCAAGTATGTGAAAAGTTCAACAGACTGCCGAATGCAATTTGTACACATGCACGAAGACAGCAAGCCAGAAAAGGTATCCCCAACCCACAGTAGCAAAACATTTCCAAAGAAAGGTGTGTATGGAAGATGTCACACATGAAACCAAAACAGCAACAAATACAGCCCCAATGATTGCAAAAGAGATTTAAAAAAAAACAAAGCAGAATATAAATAGGTATACACCAACAGCGCAAATGACAAAGATCATGGAGATATTAAAAAAATAAAAATAAAAAAGGGTTGGGCAGATTGGGCAGAGACAAAAAAAAAGGCTCATTGGAATAGCTAAGAAAAGGTTAGCTCATCTGCGATGGAGAACAAATCATAATAAATGTCCAATACCAAGAACACTAAAACGAATGAACACGAATGAAAACGAACGAAAACGAAAAGAACACGAATGCTTTAAAGAAGATGGCTGGACTGAGTCAATCGGACAGGTACAGTGCCTTCAAAAAGTATTCACACCCCTAGACTTTTTTCACATTTTTTGTGTTATCGCCTGAATTTAAAATGGATGAAATTTAAATTTGTTGTCACTGATCTACACATAATACCCCATAATGTCAAAGTGGAATTTGTTTTTTTAGAAATTTTAAACAAAATAATTAAAAATTAAAAGCTGAAATGTCTTGGGTCAATACATATTCAACCCCTTTGCTACCACACTCCAAATCGAGCTCAGGTGCATCCAATTTCCTTTGGTCATCCTTGAGGCATCTCCACAACTTGATTGAAGTCCACTTGTGGCCAATTCAATTGAATTGACACGATTTAGAAAGAAACACCATTTTATATGAGGTGCCACAGTTAACATTGCATGTTTGAGCAGAAACTTTACCATAAAGTCCAAGGAACTGTCCGTGGAACTCCGAGATAGAATTGTGAGGAGGTGTAGATCTGGGAAAAGGTACAAAATAATTTCTAGAGTGCTGAAAGTTCCCAAGAGCACAGTGAACTCCATCATTAGGACAGGTAAAGAATATGGAACTACCCAGACTCTCTTCCTAGAGCTGGCCGTCTGACCAAACTGAGCAACCGGGCAAGAAGGACCTTGGATGGGATGTAACCAAGAACCCAAAGACCACTCTGACAGAACTATAGTTCCTTGACTGACATGGGAGAACCTGCCGGAAGAACAACAGTCTCTGCAGTCCTTCACAAATCTAGGCTTTATGCAAGAGTGGCTTGATGGGGAAAAACTCCTGAGAAAAAGGAACAAGACAGCACACTTGAAGTTTGCAAAAAGGCATGTGAAAGACTTAGAGCATGAGCCCAAATATTCTCTGGTCTGATAAGACGAAAATTGAACTCTTTGGCCTAATGGCAAAGCGCAACGTATGGCAGAAAGAGCACAGCTCATCACCCATTTAACATCATCCCTACCGTGAAGCATGGTGGCAGTAGCATCGTGCTATGGGGATGCTTTTCAGCGGCAGGGACTGGGAGAGACTTGTAAGGACAGAGGGATGAATTAATGAAGCCAAGTACAGGCAAATCTTTGAGGAGAACCTGCTGCAGAGTGCAAAGACCTTAGACTGCGACAATGATTTACCTTCCAACAAGACAATGACCCCAAGCATACAGCCAAAGCAACACTGGGTTGGCTTCTAAACAAGAACGTGAAAGTCATTGAGTGGCACAGCCAAAGCCCAGACTTGAATCCCATTGAGAATCTGTGGAAAGTGTTGAAGATCGCTGTTCACCGACACTCCCCATCCAACTTGACAGAGCTTAAGCAAATCTGCAAGGAGAAATTTGAGGAACGAACAGGACCCCCACCCCCACCCCCCCCCCCCCTGCCGTCATACATCATTCACCCTGTTGTCATAATTTCAGTTTCCCTCAATCATCTCGTGTGATAATTTGCCCCAACCAGGTATATGACGTAATATATAAACGTTCCCTAAAGGGTGTTGAAAGAAACATAACAGGCAAAGCTAAATGGCATTCATTGCATTCTACCTTTCAGAAGCGTAATTGTCGGCTATAAAACTCACCTAATATGTCGGATAAATATGTGAGAGACATACATACGGAGAGACAAACGCTGTAAACACACGAACCAAACATCTACGCTGTAAAAAATTGTTTGTTTAATCACGAATTTATCAGTTCTAAAAGCCTCTTTGCAAGTTTGAAGGAGAGGAAGAAACGCTAATGTATGGTTTATTCACTCAGCAGTCTGAATGGAAGCATTTATTATTTTACGACAGTAGAAACCCTTTAGGACACAGATGAGCATACAAAATTATATATATACAGTAGTGATATTTTGCGAAGCAAGAGAAAAATATATAAAACTACACAGAAGGAGTCCACAAACAACAACAACCACAGCCATGATAACAATCGAGTGTGATAAAAGATCCATATTTTCACGTGTTTTCCTTCATTGAACAGAACAGTGAAGCAGACAGTACAGAAGGAAAGTGAAAATTCTGGTCTTTATTTAAACCTAAAAAGACTAAAATATTGTGAAATGAGAATATCAATGTGTTCAGATTGGGAGACAATCACATTGAAGTAGTAGAAAGTTTCATCTTCCTGGGTTCTCAGATTGAATAGAGTGGAAAATGTGGAGGAGAAATTAATAGACAGTTAGCATTTGGGAGAACAGCAATGTTAGGATTGAGAAAGATCTGGAAAGACAAATATGTAATAACACAAACCAATGAGAAGCTGGTAAACGCTCTGCCATTTCCAGTTGCAAAGCATATCTACGAGTCGTGGAGAGTGAAGAAGAAAGAAAGGAGGAATATTGACAGTTTTGAAATGTGGTGTTGGAGATTAATGCTAAAAATTCACTGGATTGCAAGAAGAACAAACAAATCAGTGTTCGAAGAAATTACAGCAGTGTTCTGTGTACATCAGAAGAGCTGATACCAAGACAGAAACTGTCATACTTTGGACACATCATGCATGCAGAAAATGAAAGTCTGGAGAAGTCAACCATGCTTGGTATGGTTTAGGGAAGAGGAGGAAGAAGCAGACCGTGTATGTGCCTGATGGATGAGCAAAGGTTGCAACCTAGCTGTCTCTGCCAGAGCTTTTATTTGGAATGTTTGGAAAAATCTGATCATCAATGTCACCATAAGTTGGCTATGACTTCACAGAACTAGTACTTAGATGTACTTTACTCAGCAAATCATTGACACCATCGACCCAAAAGTTGGGTAAACTGCTAAATAATCAAAAGATGAAAAATCGTTGTCTGAACTGCAAGACAGGTGAGGAAGCACAGCTCACACAGTCTCTATAATGAGCTCTCTGATGTGATGGCCTCCCTTGCCTATTCTGCCAAGTTGGTATTAGTGTGGATTTTGCACGTATGTGCATTTCACTTGCTTGTCTCATTTGAGCGCAAATTCCATGAGTAGGACAACTTTATTGTCCTGTTTTTGATCAAAGATGAAAAGCTTCCCAAGGAAGATTTCTTTTTGGAAACTGCAACATTTTTCAAAAGGAAAAGCACACAATCAAAAAGGCTACAAAAGGAGTTTCTTCAGAAAATATAATTTTCATTCATTGCACATCTTTTAAAAACAAATATATATATGTATATAAATCTTTCAAAGTGAACGAGAATACAAGCACTAGTATGAGTGCAAGTGTGTGAACATGTGTAGGAGCATGTGGATTTTTTTTCCTGTTTTCCCCACCTTGCAAATGTTGGCCAGTGAGCATCGAGATCATGCCCTCTGGGTGCAAGGTCGAAATATACTTCATTAAGGTCATACAAACACGTGATAATGCAGAGACTGAGCTCCCGTACCAAGAATGGATTTCGAACATAGTACCAGTCACTGCGTAAAGAATGGCAGATGTATGTCAGACATGCATGCGTATAAAGACACACTTAGGAAATGCAAAATGAATGTAAAATCATTGCATCTGAAAGATGCAGAGCAATAGCAGTGACACAATTTTGAACTGTACACAATTGACATACATTTCAAACATATGGTTATTTTGACAATATTTTGGACAGCTAGTATAAATCAAAACTTGTACGACACAGTTACACAGCACAATGGTTGGCTACTCGTGATGGGCGATAATCACGATGGGATGATAATCGTACTTTAGATTTACTATCGTGATAACGATAATGGAAATCAATTATCACGATAGCTGCTGCGCATGCGCAGAGGGTAAATCATACCATGAACCCGGATATTGACGGTGTTGAAGGAACTGCGCTCCAACGCGAGTCGAAAGAATTGACGCGACCAAAGACGGAATTCGTCCGAGTTGCTTTATTGAAACAAAACAGCTCAGGTATTCTGACAAGCCCGTTTTTGGGGCAACAATATATATACACATTTATGTCGGGAAGTTTGTCCGGCAAAAGCTATACCGGGCATGCCCGGGTATCAAGGGCGAGCCTTGGAAAGGCGAGTCTGGACCTGCCCGGGCGTGTTTGGCTGCGGCCTGGCAAGTCGAGGCTGGGCGTGCCCGGGCGCTCTGGGCGAGCACTGGAAAGGCGATAGCGGGCATGCCCGGACGCTCTGGGCGAGCCCTGGAAAGGCGATAGCGGGCATGCCCGGACGCTCTGGGCGTGCCCTGGAAAGGCGATAGCGGGCATGCCCGGACGCTCTGGGCGAGCCCTGGAAAGGCGATAGCGGGCATGCCCGGACGCTCTGGGCGAGCCCTGGAAAGGCGAGAGCGGGCATGCCCGGGAAAGACGAGACCGGGCGTGCCCGGGAGGTTCGGGCGTGCCCGGGAACAGTGAGTCCGGGCATGCCCGGGAGAGGCGCGTCTGGCCGTGTTCTGGCCGGTGCAAGGCGATTATGTACATCCAGCGGTAACCGCTACACACGCCCCTCCAGAATCGACCTGCACCGGCAGGGTCAATTTAAGGGGGGTCCGGATGACCCGGCCGAAGCGACCCCTGGAGGGTCGTGGGGAGGGGTCTGACGTGGTGGTGGGTGGTCGAGCGGGGGGAACTGTGGACGGGGGGTGGCCTCGCCGCGGAGGAAGGGCCAACCGTGGTGGTCGGTCGACGTCCATGTGCGCCGGTTTGAGGCGGTCCACAGAAATCCGGTCCGGCCGGCCGCCGAAGTCGACGATGAAAGACTTGTCGCCCCGTCGCAGGACCCGGAAGGGCCCGTCGTACGGCGGCCGGAGTGGCCCCCGGTGCGCGTCATGACGCACAAAGACGTACTCCGCTGTGCGAAGCGCCGGGGGGACGTAGGACTGGGGGCCACCGTGGCGGGACGTCGGCACGGGGGCAAATCGTCGGGCGGCCTCCTGGAGGTCCGAGCGCTGGCGAGCGGCGGACCAGGGACTGGTAGCGTCAGGCACGAATTCGCCCGGGACGCGGAGTGGCTGGCCGTAGACGAGCTCGGCGGCGGACGCCTGGAGGTCTTCCTTGGGGGCCGTGCGAAGGCCCAAAAGGACCCACGGCAGCCGGTCGGCCCAACCGTCGTCCTGAAGGCCGGCCATGAGTGCGGCCTTCATGGAGCGGTGAAACCGCTCGCACAACCCATTGGCTTGGGGGTGGTAGGCCGTGGTGCGGTGCAGCGTGACCCCCAACGAACGGGCGACCGCGCCCCAAAGCTCAGACGTGAACTGTGGGCCGCGGTCGGATGAGATGTCCTCTGGTGCGCCGAAGCGCGCGACCCAGGTGGCGATGAACGCCTGCGCCATGTCGGCGGTGGTGGTGGAGGTGAGGGGCACGGCCTCCGGCCACCTGGTGGTCCTGTCCACCATGGTGAGCAGGTGGGTGAACCCCCGCGAGGGGGGCAGGGGACCCACCAGGTCCACGTGGACGTGGTCGAAACGCCGTTCAGGCACGGCGAAAGGTGCCAGCGGGGCCTGGGTGTGGCGGTGGACCTTGGCTCGCTGGCAGGCCGTGCAGGCGTTGGCCCAGTCGCGGATGTTTCGTCGAAGGCCGTGCCAGACGAAACGCGCCGACACCAGCTTCTGAGAAGCTTTCCGGCCCGGGTGAGAAAGGCCGTGGATGGAGGCGAAGATGCGGCGCTGCCAGGAAACGGGCAGGATGGGGCGAGGCTGGCCCTGGGAGACGTCGCAGAGCAGGACGGTGCCCGCGAAGGGGATGTCAGCCAGGCGGAGGCCCGTGTCCGCCACGCGGAGTGCCTGCACCGAGGCGTCGGTGGTCTGGTCGGCCGCCATGAGCGTGAAGTCCACGCCGAGGTGGACCGCGTTCGCGCTGGCCCGCGAAAGGCAGTCGGCCACGGCGTTGTCTTTGCCGGCGACGTGCTGGATGTCCGTGGTGAACTCCGACACGGCGGAGAGGTGGCGCTGCTGGCGGGCCGACCACGGCTCCGTGACCTTAGCCATTGCGTAGACCAACGGCTTGTGATCGACGAAAGCCGTGAACGGGCGGCCCTCCAGGAGGTGTCGGAAATGGCGAACGGCCAGGAATAGCCCGAGCAGCTCGCGGTCGAACGTGCTGTAGTTTAACTCGTTCGGCCGGAGTTGCCGGCTGAAAAAAGCGAGTGGCTGCCAAACCCCGTCCACCCATTGCTCATGGACGGCGCCCACCGCGTAGTTGGAGGCGTCCGTAGTGAGGGCGATGGGCGCGTTGAGCACCGGGTGAGCCAGCAGCGTTGCGTCGGCGAGGGCCCGTTTGGCACTGGCGAAGGCCGCGTCCATGGCCGCGGACCAAACAATGTCATGCTTGGCCGGCTTGCCCCGGAGGGCCTCGTAAAGGGGCCGCATGAGCTGAGCAGCGCGGGGCACGAATCGGTGATAAAAATTCACCATGCCGAGGAACTCTTGGAGGGCCTTGATGGAACGGGGACGCGGGAACGTGGTGATGGCCTCGACCTTGGTCGGCAGCGGCACGGCCCCGGTCTTGGTGATGCGGTGGCCCAAAAAGTCAACGGTCGTCGCGCCGAAGTGGCATTTGACCGGGTTGACAATTAAGCCGTGCTCGCTGAGGCGACCGAACAGTGTTCGGAGGTGGAGGAGGTGCTCGGCGCGGGACGTGCTGGCGACGAGGATGTCGTCCAGATAGACGAAAAGAAACGGCAGGTCGCGCAGCACGCCGTCCATCAAGCGCTGGAACGCCTGGGCCGCGTTCTTGAGGCCAAACGGCATCCGCAAAAATTCGAACAGGCCGAACGGCGTGATGACGGCCGTCTTCGGGACGTCGGCCGCCCGGACAGGTACCTGGTGGTAGCCCCGTATCAGGTCAATTTTCGAAAAGATGACCCGTCCCGCCAAACGGGCGGAAAAGTCCTGAATATGCGGGATCGGGTACCTGTCGGGGGTGGTAGCGTCATTGAGACGGCGGTAGTCGCCACACGGGCGCCATCCACCCCCCGGCTTTGGCACGATGTGCAGTGGCGAGGCCCACGCGCTATCGGAGCGCCGCACGATGCCGAGGTGCTCCAACGCGTCGAATTCGGCCTTTGCCACGGCGAGCTTGGCTGGGTCGAGGCGGCGGGCTCTGGCGTAGACCGGCGGGCCCGTAGTGGGTATGTGGTGCTCGATCCCGTGCCGCACCGCGACGGCCGAAAACGTCGGCCGCGTGAGGGCCGGGAATTCCACGAGCAGGCGAGCGAACTCGTTCGTTGCCGGGAGGGCGCACGCCAGTTCGGTCGGCGCGGAGCTGCTCATTGTGCACGCCAGGGAGCTGAAGGTCTCGGCGTGGACAAGGCGCCGTCGTTTGACGTCGACCAGCAGCCCGTGCGTGCAGAGGAAGTCGGCGCCCAGCAAAGCCACGGGGACGCTGGCGGTAACAAAAGTCCATTGAAAGCGCTGGCTGCCGAAGCAGAGGGTGACGACGCGTGGGCCGAAAGTGCGTATGGCCGAGCCATTAGCAGCGACCAAAGAGGGGCCGCAAACTGCGTCCAGCCTGTCCTGCTCGGAGGCAGGTATGACGCTCAGTTGGGCGCCGGTGTCGCACAGGAAACGCCGTCCAGACGCTTTGTCCCGAATAAACAGCAAGTTGCCCGAGTGGCCGGCGCTCATGGCTGGGAATGAACGCCGGCCCAGCCGTTTCCCGACCTGCCGAAAGTGCACGGGGGCCGGCACGTCCGAGCCTTGTGTCCGAACCTGGCGTGGTAATAACACCACGCCCGGTCAGGTGGAGGCCCCGGCCGTCGTGTCGGAAGCGGGCGGTGTGGCGTGGCGGCCGCCAGTTGCACCGGCAGTTCGGCCTCCAACCGCGCAGGGCGCTCGGGCGTCGCCTCGGACGGCGGCGGGCTCCAGGTAACCGCGCCGATGTGCTGGCCCGCCGAGGAGATCTTATCGGCTTCCCTGGCGAGGGCGCGGGAATCCGTGATCAACGTGCCAGCCAGGGCGAGGCGTACCGGGTTAGGCAGCTGACGGAGGAACAGCTCCCGGAACAGGAATGCCGGAGAGTGCTCGCCGAGCAACGAGAGCATATAGTCCATGCGCTCGGACGGGCGCGTGTCGCCGAGCTCGGGCAGGTCAAGCAGGCGCCGTGCGCGTGCTGCCGGTGAGAGGGCGAAAGCGCCGAGGAGGAGCGTCTTCAGCGCGTCGTATTTGTCAGCAGCCGGCGGGTGCTGGAGGAGGCTCAAGGCGCGGGCCGCGGTGGTGGAACCGAGCGCCGCCACAACATGGTGGAAGCGGGTGTCGTCCGCGGTGATGCCTCGCAGGGCGAACTGGGAGTCCGCCTGGGCGAACCAAACAGCCACGTGAGTCTCCCAGAAGGTAGGCAGTTTAAGCATCACTGCCGTATCCATGTCGGTAGGTCACCAATGAAGGAACTGCGCTCCAACGCGAGTCGAAAGAATTGACGCGACCAAAGACGGAATTCGTCCGAGTTGCTTTATTGAAACAAAACAGCTCAGGTATTCTGACAAGCCCGTTTTTGGGGCAACAATATATATACACATTTATGTCGGGAAGTTTGCCCGGCAAAAGCTATACCGGGCATGCCCGGGTATCAAGGGCGAGCCTTGGAAAGGCGAGTCTGGACCTGCCCGGGCGTGTTTGGCTGCGGCCTGGCAAGTCGAGGCTGGGCGTGCCCGGGCGCTCTGGGCGAGCACTGGAAAGGCGATAGCGGGCATGCCCGGACGCTCTGGGCGAGCCCTGGAAAGGCGATAGCGGGCATGCCCGGACGCTCTGGGCGTGCCCTGGAAAGGCGATAGCGGGCATGCCCCAACGCTCTGGGCGAGCCCTGGAAAGGCGATAGCGGGCATGCCCGGATGCTCTGGGCGAGCCCTGGAAAGGCGAGAGTGGGCATGCCCGGGAAAGACGAGACCGGGCGTGCCCGGGAGGTTCGGGCGTGCCCGGGAACAGTGAGTCCGGGCATGCCCGGGAGAGGCGCGTCTGGCCGTGTTCTGGCCGGTGCAAGGCGATTATGTACATCCAGCGGTAACCGCTACAGTGTATTGATTGCTTTGAGCGATTAGTGTGTTTAGTTTCTCTCAAAAGATATGCCCATATTAAATGCAGCTGTATAAAATAAAGCAGGTTATATAATATGGAATGTATATTCTTCAAGATACAATTTAAATGGTATATCCTTAAACAATAAACATTAAAACAAACAACCAACTACTCAAGGAGCCAAAACTGCTGCTGGTGTTGAAATCGCCGATCTGTTTGAGTTTGCTTTGTCTGCGCGTGAAGTTGAGCTCTCAGGGCAACATAATGTCAAAGATCGAGAAGATAAGCGTACTCGGTGTGCGGAGTTTTTGCACCGAGGACAAGGACAAGCAGGTAATGTCGCTCCTCTCTCCTCTCATCATTCTCGTTGGACCGAACGGAGCAGGAAAGATGGCATCATGTGTTTCCTTTATTTATATGTCTATTCCATTTTTGTCACAACATGGGATTGCTTGTCATTTATTATTCGTGAACTTCAAAATCAAAGGCACAATTTTAAATGCCCAAAGAGTGAAGGTAGTCATATATGACTTTCTTCACAAATGTCGCAATTAGCATGCAGCTTGCTCGGTGCATTCCGTTCACGAGCAGCTTGCTTGGTGTGTCCCATTAGCAAGCTGCTTGCTAGCACTTGCCAAAACAGACGTTTTGCATCAACCGCTTTGCAAACTGCTCGTCCAGTCACTTGGCAAGTGGAGCAAAGCGATTTCGTCCAGGTAAAATGGGGTTTGACTTTCTATAAATTGCAACATAATTTTGAAATAAAGAGTACGAACACACGTAACTCCATGGCTATTCAGTTTGTTTTTATGTGTATTGTTATTGTATGCTACATGGTTCTCAAGGCACTAATTACATTATTTACACTCTCATGATATTATCGTGATACTCGTGATAATGAGGACCATTATCGTGATGTAGGTTTATCCATTATCGCCCAGGCCTATTGGCTACATAATCGAAGTTTGTTGGTTTTGTGACTCAGAAACACACCCTATTTCTTCATATTCTGGATAGATTGTTAAAATGTACGTGATGATTTTTACGATTCACCTGATGCATTTTTGGTGCTTCAGGGTACAAGGAAATAGATGGCAATTGTGATTTTAGAATCTTCCAAATAAAAAGTTTAAAGGTTTGGATTGCTTTGGTCACAAAATTTGAACAGAAAATAGTTTGTAAAGTTGTCTGTTGCTTATACGAGTGAATACAATACGAGAATGGATTACACCTACATCTGATAATACCAGTTCACAATACCGTTAAATAACCCTTGACCATTGCATCGAGCTTCCATAGAATTAAGAACGTCGACGACCCAGGATGGCCGAGAAGTACGCACACACGGTTCAAAGCTGTTTAGCCTGAGTTTTAATTCTGCACAGTCATAAATATTCCTCCCCGGTGCTTCACAGGCAGGATGATTCATCAATGTGTGTGCCATCCCAAGGAAGGACGTTAAACTGGTATATTGCCTGCCATAATTACTTGGTGGACATCAAATATCCCACAAAGTCCTTCACAAAGAGTAGGTGAGCTATCGCCTGGACCATGAATAAATTCCAATGTTCTGCTCTAACTATGAGATTTGTGAAAACTTGAGCCAAAAACGTAACTTGGCCAACCCCACAAGAACATGAGAAAAATTGCGGATGGTAAAGAAGAAGATCGTCATCTGCAACTCCCCTGCCCAGCGTCGCCATCAGGCACCTCCATCGCTCAGCGTCGCCGTCCTCACCTCCACATCCCAGCGTCGCCGTCCTCACCTCCACATCCCAGCGTCGCCGTCCTCACCTCCACCTCCCAGCGTCCATACCTCCACTGCACAGCGCCACCATCCACACCTACACTGTTTCCCAGCGCCGCCATCCGTACCTCGAACGCCCAACCTCTCAGTCCGAACCTTGACGCCCAAAGTCGCCATCCAATCCTCGAGCACACAACATCACTGTCCGAACCTCAACCACCCAACATCGCCATCCGAACCTCCACCGCCCAAAGTCGCTATCCAATCCTCGAGCACACAACGTCGCAGTCCACACCTCAACCGCCCAACGTCGCAGTCCGGACTTCGGCCGCCCAAAGTCTCAGTCCGGACTTCGGCCGCCCAATGTCGCAGTCCAGACTTCGGCCGCCCAACGTCGCCGTCTGTATTTGTAAATGAAAAGTGTTTGAATGGTATTTTTTGTCATTTTAAGCATTTTCTCATATAATGAAAAAATATATATTGTTGCGGATATGAGGACTGTATATATTTTTTTGATTGTGTGAATTATTATTATTGTTTATTCTGCGCCCCCTGCCTCCGGAGCTGTGTAAAGGTGAAAGGGCATCCCATAATTAGTCCACAAGCATACACGTCAGCCAATAATAGAATACCCCTGTTCGATAGTTATATCTTATTCTGTGTTTTAGGGTAAGGCTGTGTCTCCCATTAATTGAAGTACTCCATTGCACCAGTGAAAGAGAATAGATCCCCTTTCATTCCCATCCCCAAAATCTCCATTTCCTTTCACAACCCCTTTCGTCATTGCCAAGCCTCGATTGCCAATTACATCCCCTCCAAAACCACCATTGAACATGTGCTCGGGTCGGGGAAGAGGGGCGTGCCCGCCCGTCGTCATCAAGGGCGGAGCCAGAGGGTCGCGTGACCAACCAGGGCCGAGGTGAGCACACCGATGGGCGTGTCCTGAAGGCCGGCGGCTTGATCGCCGGAGGCGCTATAAAGGCGCGCGCGCAAGAAGCGTGGGGTCGGTCGGTGGTGAGGAGTGAGTGGACCAAGAAAGAGAGAGAGTGGTTGGACCAAGAAAGAGAAAGAGTGGTTGGACCAAGAGAGAGAAAGAGTGGTTGGACAGGGAGACGTGCAAGAGTGTTGTTGAGTTGAGGGTTTGGACCAGACGAGTCAGACGAGTCCTGGCAAAGCAAGCGGCGGCCACAGCAGCAACAACACCCAACAGCCGCTTGGGGCCTGGACGGCGGTTTTGAGCAGGGCCGCGAAGGAACGGCGGCTGCTAAACGCGCCGATCGTGCTGCAGGACCCCCTTGGACCTTCCTCTCCCTCCAGCCATCCACCTCCTGCCTTTCCACCCTTCTTGTGTACGTGAGTTTGTTTTGTTTGTTCTGTCCCTGGGTTAATTAAGTCTGTAGGTAAGCTAGTATTTGCACTGTGTCACCTGCGTCTTATGTGTTGTAAATAAACGTGACTGCTTTCTTTTTGCTTGTGTGTATAATAAATCCAATTACTCTTCTGTCCGTCTTCTCGTCTTATTCCTTTTCCTCTTTGCATTTCGTCGTTTTAGTCCTTTCCAGATTGGGCAGCTGCGGTGCGATACGGCCAAAGTTCTGGGTGAATCGGGGAACAACTGTTCGGTCGCGGAGCCTTCGCTCGGCAAACAACATCCTAAACCGCGATCAGTAACAATTGGTGTCAGGAAGTGAGATTGGACCCGAAGCGCGCTTAACGCGCTCAAAATTACAAAGTACCGAAATTGCTTTTGTTTTACAAAACCCGAATTTTGAAATCGCGCCATGGCTGGTCAAGGCGACGGGATGCCGGTGGGAGAGATAGACGGGGTAGAATCGACCCAGGTGTATGTATGTGGATGAAAGAGAGGAGGAGAACATTGGCAATGTGGTTGAGGGGGTATCAGGCGCACAAAATGGCGTCCTCGCGCACGTGGGTGTAGCGGCACCAAATTTTGCCGCGCCCGTGACCGTAGCAGCGGCCGCAGCACCAATGAACTGGGGCCTATTCATGCAGCAGATGCAGGCCTTCATGGTCAAGGCGGATGAGGAGAGGGAAGAGAACAGGGGGATGAGAAACCAAATTTTAGGAATGGGGAACCGGATGGATGCTCAGAGTGAGCAAATGAGGGCTCAGAGTGAGCAATTGGGGGTAATGAGGGACGAAGCGAGGGGTACTGGTGAGGGGTTAGACAAGAAATTTGGGAAGTTAGACAATAATTTTGAGGGGTTAGACAACGGGATAAAAGAGGTGAAAAATGGGTTAATGGGGTTAGAAAATAGGATGGAAGACAAATTGCGGGAAATAGGGGAACAATCTGCCAGGGAAATCAAACGAATGGGGAACCAGATAGAGGAGGTGCAAATCGGGTTAGAAAGTAAACTGGATGCTCAGAGGGATGAATTGGGACAGATGAGGGTGGCATCTACAAAAGAGATGGAGGAGATGAAAGAGGGGATACGACGAGGTGTAGGTGAGGAGGTTTCGGGGCTACGCGAGGAGGTAAAGCGAGGTGAGAAGCGTATGGAGAAAGAGGTGAGGAATAATACGGCTAGGTTACAGGGGGGAATAGAGGGTCTGACGAAGGGAGTAGAACAGCTGACAGTCGGACAAAGGGAACTAGCGGACCAAGTGGAAAAGAACACTGCAATCATCGGGGGTTTAAAAGCGACACAAAAGGACATTAAAAACGAATTAATAGCAACACAAAAGGAATGTCAGATGGTACATGACGGGTTGACGAAGAAGTTGGAGGAGGTGACAGAAGTAATGGAGACGAAGGACCGAGAGGTGAGGACGCACATAGAAACGGTTAAGGTGGCGTTAGAGGAAGAGATAGAGGGGGCGCACCGGGAGATGAAGGAGGTAAAGGAAAAATTAGAGGAGGTGGAAGAGGGGGTGAGTGAAATTAAGAAGAGACGGAGGGAAACTAAGAGGGAGATAAAGGAGGAAGTCATGGAATATGTACAAGGTCTGTGTTCAAATCATGATGAGGTTCTCACTAACCAAATAAAAAGTTTGCAGGTGGCAGAGGAGGTGCGACGACGAGGTACGGAGGTGAGTGGCAATGTATATGATGTGAGGGGAGAGTCAGTCGGCTTGGGGGGTGGTGTAGACCCGGGTGTTCGTGAGGGACCAATGGTAAGATGTATGACTGGTCCGGAGTGGATGGACAGGGGAGGTGTGCAAGGAGGTTTGGCTATGGGGAGTGAGGGGGGTGCTGGTGAGCAAGGATGTGGGGGTATGGCGTGGGTAGCGGGTTGCGGAGGGGCGACCCAGGCATCGACACCAGGAGGGGTAGTGTTTGGAGGGACGGGGGACGCGCGGGAGCCCCCCGGGAATAGCGTACTGTGGGAGCCCGAACGGGTTGGTCCCGCGTTGATCCCGCAAGGAGTGACGCGCGGGGTCCGACCTTCGAGCGCCCACAAGGTCCCACTCGCGCCGTATGACAGCAAGAGTGATTTGAGGGCGTACCTGGCGCAGTTTGAGTACGTGTGTAAAGGCAACGGTTGGAATCCGGACGAAGGTGGAGTACACCTGGTGGGGGCACTGCGCGGTGCGGCGGCGGAGGTGCTGACGGCTTTATCACCGGGTGCTCTCACCCTGCCAGCTCTCCGTGCGGCATTAATTAATCGGTTCGGCATTGAACAGCAAAGCGAGCTTGTTAAAGCCCAACTTGCGCAGCGAAAACGCAAGCCCCAGGAGACCATCGGGGAACTTGCTCACGATATTCGCCGCGCGGTCGGGATTGCACACGCGGACATGGCAGCGAGTTCCCAGGAAAGCCTGGCGCTGGATCACTGTATTCAGGCCCTTCCGGATCTGGAGCTCCGGCAACAGCTCGCCATGTGGCGCCCGCAAACCATGAGTCAGGCGGCCGACGCTGCAGCCCGTTGGGAAGCAAGCGCCACGCAGTGGCGGTGCGTCAGATGGGGCCCGTGATGGGGGGCGGCCCCCCAAGGGGGCCCGCCCCCGACGGGGGCCCTGACCTGGAGAGCATGGTCCGGAGGTTAGTGGATCGGCGCCTGGCGGGACCTGGACCATGGCAGGCGGCCCCAGCGGTGGCACCCGGTAGTCCCCGACAGAGTACCCCAATTCGGACATACAGGGGGGGGGGGAATTTGGAATACCGGAGGCAAGCACCTTACCAGGTGAGGTGCTATAATTGTGCTCGGATGGGTCACCGTGCATGGGAGTGTCGAGCTCCGCGCCGGGACGTTTCCCGCCAACCGATGCCCTCAACTCCGCCCCGTATAGATCGGCCTAGCCGACCTCAGACACCCCCCCCACCAGGGCCCGGGAAACTAGAACGTGCCGGGCATGCAGGGCGGTGTTCGGCAGTAGGGGATGGGGAGAAGCCCTCGTTGATGCGACAGGTCATTCATTGTGGCCGAATTGGGACGGGTAGTTTGACAATTCGGTGCAAAATTGCCGGCGTGGGGGTAGACGCCGTGGTGGACACGGGAGCCAGCGCCACGATCATCAGCCCCGTGGTCCTTAATTCGAGTGCAGACGGCTGGGGTAAAATCCAGCGTCTGGAAAATCATAGTTTGCAGTTGGCTACCGGGGCAACGGCTCCGATCATAGGGCGTGGTTTTGTGACCCTCAAATTGGGATCGGTAAAGCAAGAGATAAGAGGTTTGGGTGGCGGAGGTGTGCGACCCATGCTTAATAGGGTTGGATTTGTTGACTGCCAGCGGTTGTAAAATCGACTTGAGTCGGGGGATCCTGCGATGGGGAGTGGAAGAGCTACCATTGGAGGGGGTGAGCACGGCCGAGAGGGTGGAGCTGGAGGCTCCTGAGGCCGTGACCATCCCTCCGGGGGCCGAGGCCATCGTGCCGGCCCGATGGTCAGCTCGCCCGACATGGCAGGAATCCTGCAGCCTGGTCGAACCGGTGGCAGCGCTATCCATACCTGGTTTAATCGTGGGCCGTACCCTTGTAAAAACGGACGGGCCGGTGGTGGCCGTCCGAGTAATTAATATTAGCACAGAACCACGCACGAAAGTGAGGGGCACGAAGGTAGCTGGCTGCACCCCAGTTAGAGAAGTCGCGTCAGTGAGGGGCGAGAACGTCCAGCCGAGCCGGCCCCAGGGAGAGCCTTCAATAAGTTCTAGGAATTGGCCCGATCCCATTTGCGAGATGGTAAATCGTAGTAGTGTAGAGTTGGGAGGTACCCAGAGGGAGGCCTTACACAAACTGGTTGGGTCCCATTTGGACCTCTTCTCCTTGTCCACCGAGGATATTGGACGTACGGGCCTGGTGAAACATCAGATCCACACCGGTGAGGCCCGGCCTATTCGTCAGGCCGCCCGACGGCTCCCTTGGAGCAAGAGGGCGGAAGCTGACGAGCAGGTTGAAAAAATGCTCGACGCAGGTGTGATCGAGCCCTCGGGAAGTCCTTGGATGTCACCTGTTGTGCTGATCAAAAAGAAGGATGGGACTACGCGGTTCTGCGTGGACTATCGCCAGCTAAACAACGTGACACTCAAGGACTCATATCCCCTGCCAAGGATTGATGACACCCTCGATGCCGTTGCGGGCTCAAATTGGTTCTCAACTTTGGACCTCAAGAGTGGGTATTGGCAGGTGGAGATGGATAGGGCAGGGAAGGAGAAAACGGCATTTTCCACAGGTAAGGGACTGTATCAGTTTACTGTGATGCCGTTTGGTTTGTGTAACGCCCCCGCCACCTTTGAAAGATTGATGGAACATGTACTAGGCGGCATGCCATGGCAATCATGCCTGGTGTACCTGGATGACGTCCTAGTACATGCCAAAACGTTCCCCCAGGCAGTAGCTAATTTGGACCAGGTGTTTGGGTGCCTCAGACAGGCAGGGTTGAAGCTGAACCCGAGTAAGTGCACTTTGTTTGCAAGAGAGGTGGCCTATCTAGGTCACGTGATCGGCCGCGAGGGGGTAAAAACGGACCCAGACAAAATTAAAGCGGTAGAGGAGTGGCCCGCACCACGTACCATCAAGGAGGTGCGGGGATTTTTGGGACTCTGCTCCTACTACCGGCGCTTTGTGGCGAAATTTGCGGAGTTGGCCCGTCCCCTCCACCGGCTTACGGAGAAGGGGACGTGATTTAATTGGACACGGGAGTGCCACGAGGCCTTCCAAAAATTGAAGGGGTGTCTAACATCCGCACCCCTTCTAGCTTACCCCACTAGCAACGGGGCATTTACCCTGGACACGGATGCGAGCCAGGAAGGATTGGGCGCAGTTTTGTCTCAGACACAGGAGGGCGTGGAGAGAGTGATTGGTTACTATAGTCGGGCCTTAAGTAGGCCCGAGCGAAATTATTGCGTCACTCGCAAAGAGTTATTGGCTATGCTGGCTGCCATGAACCATTTCCACCCGTACCTGTACGGGCGGAAATTTTTGGTTAGAACTGACCATTCCTCCTTGCAATGGCTCCTTCGGTTCAAGGAACCGGAGGGCCAAATTGCAAGGTGGTTGGAAAAGTTGCAGCAGTACGATTTTGATGTGGCCCATAGGGCCGGGAAGGCCCATGGTAATGCGGACGCACTCTCTCGGCATCCTTGTCTGGGCGAAAACTGCAAATTTTGTGCGAGACACGAGGAGAGGGAGCAATTGGGCGATTCTGCCCCGATTGTCGTCCGGGCAACCCGGGTGAGAGGGCCAATTTTGCCACTAACCGCGGACGAGGAATTTGGAGATATGGCATGGAGCATGGCCCAGCAGGAGGATCCTGTCCTGGGGCCGGTGTTCAATTGGGTCAAATTGGGGCAAAGACCAAAGGGGGAAGAGGTCACCCCCCTCGGGGCGCAAGCAAAGGCGTATTGGGCTCAGTGGCAGACCCTGGAGTTGAAAGGCAACATCTTATATCGCAAGTGGGTGGAGGTTCCCTCTGATAGAACTTCCTGGCTGGTGATAGTCCCAGACAAATTCAAGAACGTCATCTTACAACAGGTGCATGGTACCCGCTCCGGCGGCCATTTGGGCAGGACAAAGACAATATCTCGGGTCCGCCGGAGGTTCTATTGGGTGAATATGGGGCGCCACATACAGGACTGGTGTCGGAGATGCGACGCCTGTTCTGCCAAAAAGGGACCAGCACGGAGGATGAGGGCCCCCCTCCAATTACATCAGGTGGGGGCCCCCCTTGAGCGGGTGGCTATGGATATTCTAGGACCGCTGCCCCGCACCCGCCAAGGTAATAAGTATATCCTCGTTGTAATGGACTATTTCACCAAGTGGCCGGAGGCCTATGCCCTCCCCAACCAAGAAGCAGGGGTGGTAGCACAGGCCTTCGTAGAAGGATTTGTATGTCGGCACGGGATTCCACAGGAGCTGCACACCGATCAGGGTCGAAATTTTGAAAGTCAATTGCTAAAAGATGTGTGCAGACTCCTGTCAATTCGGAAAACCAGGACCACGCCCTTGCGACCACAATCTGACGGGATGGTGGAAAGGTTCAATCGAACATTGATCCAACAACTGGCATTGTTCACCACCACCCGTCAGGATGACTGGGACGAACATCTCCCGTACCTGTTGATGGCCTACCGAACTAGCCAGCACGGGGCCACCGCATGCAGTCCAGCGTTGCTTATGTATGGGCGGGAGTTACGGGCTCCCGCCGACTTGCTGTGCGGTCCCGTGCCAGACACCACGGATACACCGCCGAGGGAGGGTTACGCACATCACCTGGAGGAAGGCATGGAGCGGGTCCATGCCTTCGCCCGCCGCCAGCTCCATCTGGCGGGGGCCAAGATGAAGCGTAGGTACGACGACCGGAGCCAGGGGAGTCAATACGCTCCGGGGATGAAGATTTGGTTCTTTAATCCCCGGAGGCGGAAGGGCAGGTGCCCAAAACTCACCTCCCCCTGGCAAGGCCCGGGAGTCGTCCTGTCGCAAATCTGTGACGTGGTCATTAAAATCAAAATGGGGCCACGGGCCCCCCCTCGGATCGTCCATGCCGACCGGATAAGACCTTATGCCGGCGAGCAGGCGCCCTCATGGATCGCCTCGGCTCTAGATGCCGAGGCAGGACCCAGTACCTCTTGCGACGGGGGCTCGTAGCGTCAGAGGACTGGGGGGGATGATAGTGGGAACGCTCCCCGATGTGGTGGCATGGCAACTCTGTCATCCCTCACAGAAGGGGGGGGCAAAGGAGCACTAGTTTATGGGGTTGATGGCAGTGAAAACTAGCCCGGGTGGGTTAGGATATTGTGTGTAGGGATCTAGCGAAGATGACATTAGGTAACGTTAAGGTTAGTTAGTGACAAGGATACCTGTAGTGGGGACGCAGGTAGATTAGTGTGGATTATAATGACGAGGGAGCGCAATAGTTAAAGGGACGACTGGGAAGCGCAAGTTTCAGAGGGGAGTAGTTAGCTGAGATGATGCCGTGTGTTTGAGGATTGAACAGGTGTGATTGAACAGGTGTGATTGCACAGGTGTGCAACTGAACAGGTGTGTGGAGCAGTGTATGAGTGAGTGAAGGTGAGGTGTGTTGCATTGACCAACTGGTCCAGGAAGGAAGGAGGGTGCAGGTGGCACCAGGTGTGAGTGCACAGGTGTGCAACAACAGGTATGGAGAATGGTTGTGTGGAATAAATGGTAGTGTGGAATATCTGGAGTATTGGAATGGATGGTCGTGGAGTGAGTATGGTGGAAACTGTGGAGTGGAGTGGATGGTGCGAAGGTGTGAATGGGGGAAGAGTGGACCCCCATCACGGATACCCGGGGCGGGTAGTGTAAGTGTTAGGTCGAGGGTACAGGTAAATTGTGGTTGGATATTGGCATCTGTGGTGCGGGTGAAAGAATGGTCTTTGGATGGGTGCATTAGTGTTGTGGAAATGGCTGGGCGTGTAGCCTGTTAGTGTGTGTAGTTGGTTTGGGCACTCCACCACTGTGAGGATGTCGGCCAGGTGAGGCCGCAGGTGGGCTCTGGGAGCCAGTAGTAGTTGTTGTGGATGGGGCCCGAGGATCCGGAGG
Organism: Myxine glutinosa; assembly: GCF_964187855.1. Classification (NCBI taxonomy): domain Eukaryota; kingdom Metazoa; phylum Chordata; class Myxini; order Myxiniformes; family Myxinidae; genus Myxine; species Myxine glutinosa. Next base: position 132,864,210 of record NC_136267.1, on the reverse strand, counting down.
ATGGACCCGGGTAGCCCAGTGCCAGAGGGCACCGAGTGGGGTGACAGAGCCAGGAGGGGCTTTCCCCAGTTAGTTAGGTTAGGGTGAGGAGCAGGTAAGCTCGGGTGGCAACTACAGTGGTGGAGGTGTGCAGGTGGGTAGACCTGCTGGGAGAGCTACACGTCACAGCCCAGAAATTGTGCGAGGGCACCGGGAGATGAATCGGGGGAGTGAGACCCCAAATTGAGAAGCACCACAGTTTGGTCAATGGGAATTGGTTTTTAGAACCCATAGAGTAAGTTGGCCAATGGATTGGCAGGGAAAGACCCCGGGTAGTGTAAAGTGTGTTAATGTCATTTAGAGGATAGTTAGGATTGAAGACTCCTCGCACCATCTACATGCACTCACCTGGGATGACGTACCTCCACACCATGCCATGTTTTGTTATTTTTTATGATGCAAATGTTTGGATTGTGAGACGCATCATGACGTGGGTGTGACATTGTGCTTTGATGTTCCATCTCTTCCTCCTTATGAGGATTGATGATGAATTTGGTGATGGCAAATTTTGAAGTAGAGGGATTGTGGAGACGAATTTGGTATAGGAGAAATATGGGGAAGACGTGACAGTAGTGACGAATTTGTAAATGGGTAGATTTTGTAAATATGGGGTAAGGGCAAGGGTAGTGTAGGTGACAGGGGGGTGACGTACGGTAGGGACGAGCTTTCTCACTTCGCCCTCCGTACGCATTTCGCCTTGCATTGCCTTCTTGATGTGTACCCTTGTGACCTTACCCCACGCTCAATTGTCTCTTTTGTCTCCCACATGACCTGTGCGCCATTGGGTGCCGAGGGGAGCGTGCGTGAGTCCTCCATTGTGCGCCCGGAATTCCCAGAACCAGCTGTCTGCATCGATGCACCACATTATGGACCACATGTCTGTGGCCGAGCACCACTTATGGACCCCATGGGTTGGGACATGGCCCCTCTGCTGGAACCGGCCATGAGGGCCCGAAATCTTGCTGGCGGACCTTGGCCACAGGGCACCGATGCCCCACAGGTGAACCACACGTAGTCGGCCCTGTGGGCCATAAATAAAATAAATAAAAATGGACACATTGGGCACACTTTATTGCAAATAGGCCGCCAGTAAGAAAATGAAAGAATGACAACATCTGGAAGAACAAATAATAATAACCAGCAGAGGGAGCCGAAGAGCAAGAGATCACCTGCAGGGTTAGGGGTTGTTGATTTATTTTTTATTCTTGAACAGTGATGACTGCACCGATTGGTGCTTGGGTGTGTATTGGTGCGTTTTTGGGTGCTTTAATGGTGCATTGATGCAGAGCAGACTGTCTCCCCCCCCCCAGAAAGAACAATCACAGGTCCTGGGTTAGTCTTGTAAATAAAAATAGCGTCATTGTAAATAATGCTCCCCACCGTCAGTGTGTAGTTTGAAGACCATTCCGCAATTCGGTTAACTGTGGGCGTAAGTCTGTTAGGCAGGGTGCAATGGAGCAGCGGGACACATTTATTTATGTTTTAAAACTGTCGCACTCAGGGTCAGGTTAAAAGTAGAGGGAACTACACCTACGTGTCACACTAAATAAAAGTTGTAGGCCCGGGTCGTGCCTAAGAGGAGGAGGGTGCAGTGTTGCGGATATGAGGACTGTATATATTTTTTTGATTGTGTGAATTATTATTATTGTTTATTCTGCGCCCCCTGCCTCCGGAGCTGTGTAAAGGTGAAAGGGCATCCCATAATTAGTCCACAAGCATACACGTCAGCCAATAATAGAATACCCCTGTTCGATAGTTATATCTTATTCTGTGTTTTAGGGTAAGGCTGTGTCTCCCATTAATTGAAGTACTCCATTGCACCAGTGAAAGAGAATAGATCCCCTTTCATTCCCATCCCCAAAATCTCCATTTCCTTTCACAACCCCTTTCGTCATTGCCAAGCCTCGATTGCCAATTACATCCCCTCCAAAACCACCATTGAACATGTGCTCGGGTCGGGGAAGAGGGGCGTGCCCGCCCGTCATCATCAAGGGCGGAGCCAGAGGGTCGCGTGACCAACCAGGGCCGAGGTGAGCACACCGATGGGCGTGTCCTGAAGGCCGGCGGCTTGATCGCCGGAGGCGCTATAAAGGCGCGCGCGCAAGAAGCGTGGGGTCGGTCGGTGGTGAGGAGTGAGTGGACCAAGAAAGAGAGAGAGAGTGGTTGGACCAAGAAAGAGAAAGAGTGGTTGGACCAAGAGAGAGAAAGAGTGGTTGGACAGGGAGACGTGCAAGAGTGTTGTTGAGTTGAGGGTTTGGACCAGACGAGTCAGACGAGTCCTGGCAAAGCAAGCGGCGGCCACAGCAGCAACAACACCCAACAGCCGCTTGGGGCCTGGACGGCGGTTTTGAGCAGGGCCGCGAAGGAACGGCGGCTGCTAAACGCGCCGATCGTGCTGCAGGACCCCCTTGGACCTTCCTCTCCCTCCAGCCATCCACCTCCTGCCTTTCCACCCTTCTTGTGTACGTGAGTTTGTTTTGTTTGTTCTGTCCCTGGGTTAATTAAGTCTGTAGGTAAGCTAGTATTTGCACTGTGTCACCTGCGTCTTATGTGTTGTAAATAAACGTGACTGCTTTCTTTTTGCTTGTGTGTATAATAAATCCAATTACTCTTCTGTCCGTCTTCTCGTCTTATTCCTTTTCCTCTTTGCATTTCGTCGTTTTAGTCCTTTCCAGATTGGGCAGCTGCGGTGCGATACGGCCAAAGTTCTGGGTGAATCGGATGAGTCGGGGAACAACTGTTCGGTCGCGGAGCCTTTGCTCGGCAAACAACATCCTAACCCGCGATCAGTAACAATATATATACTTTGTACCACATCAGACTAATGTATTGTGACAGGTCACATGTGTATATACTTACACATACTCTGTATTACAAAAAAATTGGGTAAACATTTTTTGGGGGTGGGTGGTCAGAGAGGCGGTAGGTTTATAAATAAATAAATGAAAGAATGAATAAATGAAGAGGATTCCATTGTGTGACAATGTAGTGATGTAGACAATGACAATGACAATGTAGTGATCAGAGTAGTGATGGCAATGTACAAAAGAGTGCGCACAGCTGTAAGGACGAAGGACGGGAACAGTGGTGAGTTTGAGGTGAGGGTGGGAGTGCATCAGGGGTCGGTACTAGGTCCACTACTATTTGTAGCTGTGATGGAGGTTCTGGCTCGGAACGTAAAGGAGGGTTTACCGTGGGAGTTGTTGTATGCAGATGATCTGGTGTTGATTGCAGAAAGTATGGATGGACTGAAGGAGAAGATGAACAAGTGGAAGGAATGTATGGAGACAAAAGGTCTGAAGGTGAATATCAGAAAAACGAAGGTGATGGCAAGTGGTAAAGCATGTGGTGAGGTGGAAAGAACTGGGAAGTGGCCGTGTGCTGCGTGCAGGAAGGGTGTCGGAGTGAATTCCATTCAATGAACAATGTGCGCTGAGTGGGTTCATCAAAAATCTAGTGGTTTGAGAGGGTCATTAACTAGTGTGGCAGCTACATTCAAGTGTAAGGTGTGCACAGAGGGAGCTGCAGATGGAGGAAATGTTGAGTTGGATCTTGGAGACGGCGTGAAGCTGGAAGGTGTGAAAACATTTTGTTACCTAGGAGACATGCTGAATGGAGAAGGTGGATCAGACTCGGCAACGGTTGCTAGAGTGAGATGTGCATGGAAGAAGTTTCGGGAAAGGAGTGGCGTGCTGACTAGGAGGGGAGTGTCGTTGAAGCTGAAGGGAAAGGTGTATGCTGCATGTGTGTGAAGTGTTATGATTTATGGGAGCGAGACATGGGTAATGAACGTTGAGCAGCAACGAAGGCTGGAAAGGGTGGAAATGCGAATGGTTCGGTGGATGTGTGGAGTGTCGTTGAGAGAGAGGAAGACAAATGATGAATTGCGAAAGATGATGGGAATAGAGCCTGTGATGGATGCTGTGAAGAGAAACAGTTTGAGATGGTTTGGTCATGTGTTGAGGAAGGATGAAAGTGACTGGTTGAGAAGAGTGATGTAAGTGAATGTAGAAGGAAGTAGAGGACGGGGAAGACCGAGAAAGACTTGGCTAAAGATGGTCGAAGAAGAAATGCGGGCAAGGGGGTTAACAAGGGGAGATTCAGAAAATAGGGCAAAATGGAGAAGATTGTCATGGGGACCGCAAGGCTAACCCCCGCTCTTTCAGGGAAAATGGCCTTAAAATGCCTGTTGTTGTTGTTGTATTCCATTGTGTGAAACTACCCTGGCTAATTTCCTGTTCTAATTTATGGGGCATCCTATAACAGCAGCTGAGCATCAGCTTCAGAAATTACTTGACCAGCAGCTTGGCACTACATTTCAAGCAAAGCCATAAAAAATTGCTGTCATTGCAACCTCACTTCAAGAAGGCATTACATGTTAATTGGAATGAACGATGAATTTTGTGTATATATATATATATATATATATATATATATATATATATATATATACACATATATATATATATACACATATATATACATACATATATATATACATACATACATACACGAGGTGTGTTCAAAAAGTATGCGACCTTAATTTGTCGTGCGTAAACAAATGAAGCTAGGGAGGCGTTGATTGGTGCACGTATGTAGGCGATCCTAATGCGCACGCGTGAATTTTTTCCCACCTGCAGAAGCTGTCATTCGACGGCAGACCGCCGATGAGTGAGGAAGTGTAAGTTAGCGCTGTCGGATTTTCGTTTTTGACAAAATGACGGAAAAACTTGAACAACGCTACTGCATCAAATTTTGTGTAAAGCTTGGCGATTCCCAAGTGGAAACGATCTGCAAGATTCAACAGGCCTTCGGGGACGAAGCAATGAGCACCACACAGATAAAGGAGTGGTACAACCGCTTCAAAGATGGCCGCACATCAGTGGAGAGTGAAGCACGTTCGGGTAGGCCCTCAACATCCCGAAATGAGATCGTCATTGACCAATTGAGGACCCTGGTGATGCAGGATCGTCGAATCACGATCAGAGAACTTGCAGACGAGGTGGGCGTCAGCATTGGATCCGTTCATTCCATTATGAAGGAGGATTTGGGCTTCAGGAGAATCTCAGCGAAGTTTGTACCAAAGCTGCTAACGATTGAGCAGAAGCAACTCCGTTTGGAGATCGCACAGGACATGCTGGAGACTGTGAACAGCGATCCCAGCTTCCTCAACACAGTGATCACTGGCGATGAGTCCTGGGTTTATGGGTACGACCCAGAAACCAAGTTGCAGTCATCACAATGGAAGCATCCAACATCCCCGAGGCCAAAAAAAGCAAGGCAGGTCCGCAGCAATGTCAAAGTCATGCTGACCGTCTTCTTCGACTCCAGTGGCGTGGTTCATCACGAGTACGCACCACACGGCACAACCATCACCAAGGAGTATTACCAAGAGGTTCTGCGTCGCCTTCGTGACGCTGTGCGACGCAAACGGCCGGACCTGTGGGCAGCGGGCAATTGGCAGCTCCATCACGATAACGCACCCGCCCATTCTTCACATTTGATACAGAGTTTCTTGGCCAACACACAACACACCTGTGCTTGGTCAGGCTCCCTACTCTCCCGACATGGCTCCGTGTGACTTCTGGCTTTTCTCCAAGCTGAAAATGCCCCTGAAAGGGACCAGATTTCAGTCCAGAGAAGACATCATGCGGAATGTGACGGACCAGCTGCGCACCATCCCAAAAGAGGCGTTCCAGCGCTGCTTCCGACAGTGGCAGAACCGTTGGGAGAAGTGTGTGGCAGCCCAAGGGGACTACTTTGAAGGAGATTAGTGTAAGTTTGTTGTATCTGGATACGAGTATTTTTTATGAACAAAGGTCGGATACTTTTTGAACACACCTCGTATACACACACACAATAGGGTCCAAAGACTTGAGTCCACTCGTAAATTTATTAAATTTGATGTGATAACAAAACAAGTCATTATCATATAAGATCAAAAGCACTTTCTAGAGATTTCCATGAACTTTTAAGGATATAACAACTTTTGAGTATGCGGGTGTCTTCCAATACCTCAGGGAGATGGCTTCCCCTGCCTTGCATAACCCCAGGTCACCTGTGGGCAAGGTGTAGTACCTGTCAGCCCCCCTTACCAGGGTAATGGTCCGCAGCCATGCGGTTTAAATGGCAGATGGCTCTGCACACCTGGTGGATGAGGGTCCAGTCGACTCCAACAACACGGGCGGAAGAGCGTGAATTCCCCAACGGCCAGCAGAGGGACGGAGAGGAGTGGCGACCCCCCATCTATACCACACACTTACTCGTGTGTACCAGCCATAGAAAGGCAATATGATGGCAAACACGCCACCATTGCCCGAGGAGATTCGACATCATCATCATAACACTTACTATAATCTGAGATATCAAATCTGTCTTTTTGTATCCTTACTATAATTCATGGACTGGTGTGTTGTGTGTGTTTGTTTGTCAGCGTTAATCCTCCTACAGTTCTGGGCCTATTACATCCAGACTTGCTACATAGGATAAGCATGACCACAATTATTGTATAGGGGTGTTTTTATCTTTGCCGGTGGTCTTGAGGAGGGGAGAGGTACGCAAATTCTGTATGTAAATGTGTATCATGTAGTGCTGCCTCCAGGTGGGAGAGGGTATTATGAGTCCCCACCCTTTACTCAGTTTACTGGATAGTATTCCTGTCTCCTTTTTTCCCCAGTGAGGTGAGGTGTTTTGAATTACACGTGTAAGTGAGGATAAAAACATAACCCCTGTCCGCTCTCGTAGGGAGTGGATCCTTCTCATCTATCTATAATTCCAGTAATCTCTGTGTGTATGTTTGTATGTTTGTATGTTTGTATGTATGTATGTATGTATGTTTGTCTGTGACCGCTGTTTCTCGACAACTGGGAGATCTCGCGGGAGATGGGAGATCTCGCGAGATCTTGGAGACGGCGGCAGGGATTTTCGAAGCTCCACACGGTCTCCACGTTTTTCGAAGTTAAGTCTGTTCACAATTGTATTTTGTCGAAACTGTATTTATCTTTCGGTGTGTGAAGTTATTGTGTGCAACTTTGGTTGTTTCTCGGTGTTTATCTTGCATAAATTGATCGTCTGTTTGCCGTGTCGCGAGCAAGGCCTTGTACAGTGTGCACTGTACAACCTTGAGGCTTTGTTTTTCTCTCAGTGGTCCGTCGTTTGTGATCCAATAACTTTCGTTCTCTGTATTCCCAGTCTTTTCACCCATAGCCTACTTCCTTGTGTAAATCTCAACTCAAAAAAAAAAAAAAAAAAAAAAAAAAAAAAAAAAATTTCCTTCTCTGTTCTCATTCGTTTATTCATTCGTATTCGTTCGTTCGTTCTTCGACCACGTGTTTCTCCCCCATTTCCCCAGATAGTTTTCACTCATTAACCTTCAATGTTTACACTTTCCCCTCAAGTTATGTATTCCGTCATATTTTATAACACCTTTTTCTTCTTCTTCTTTAAAAGGCTGCTTTCGACTTGCTCACCAAATCAATTCATCCCAAAAAAAATATCCATCTCCTATAGTGCCTTTTTTCTACATTCCCTAAACTCTCCTGCACTCCATCCTCCATCCAGCGTCCTTAAACGTATTTTTAACTCGAAGGTCACAAGAAACTCATTTTGCAATAAATGTTCGTTTCCCATAAATCGTACACTTTCAAAAATCCAATCTCACCCCTCCCCTCCAAATCTTCCCCATAACCCCTCCCCTCCAAATCTTCCCCATCACCCCTCCCCTCCAAATCTTCCCCATCACCCATCCCTTTCAAATCTCCCCCCTTGCCCCCTCCCTCCTAAACTACCCCCTCACCCCTCCCCGCCAAGACGCCCCCTCGCCCCTCCCCTCCTAGACTCCTGCCTCACCCCTCCCCTCCAAATCTCCCCCATATCCCATCCCTTTCAAATCCCTCCCCTTGTCCCTTCCCTCCCAAACTCCCCCCTCACCCCTCCCCTTCAAATCTCCCCACCCTCATTGCTTCTCAATTTCCCCCCGCTCACTCCCCCTCCTCAAAGCGTCCTCCCCGCTTCTTCCCCCTTCAAACTCTCACCTCCATCTCCCCCAACCTTCTGCCTCGCTCTTCCCCCTCCTCAAATAACACCTCATTGTGGCTCTCCCAATCACCATCAAACCTTTTGTCCGCCCCATCCTTCCCTTTCTCCAAGCGATTCTGAAATCTCTGACACACCTTCAACAGCTCTCCCTACCTCTTCCACCTCTTCCACATCTTACCCTACCCCTCCTCCCCCCTGTTCTGTATCTGATGCTCCCCCTTCCTCTTCATTAACGGTATGGACCTCAAACATCCGGGGCCTTCGTTCAAACTTAACTGATCTCTCCATACAGGTTGCTTCTGTCAAACCAGACGTGATCTGCTTAACAGAAACTTTCCTCCTTTATGATGTCTCTGATTCCATAGTATCTCTCCCGGGCTACTCCCTCCTCCGGTATGATAGACCTGAGCCTCGTCCTGGAGGCGGGGTTGCTATCTTTATCAAAAACTCTCTTCCTCACTCGCCCTGCACTGCACTCTCTCCACCTCACCCCCAGGAATACCTCTGGCTACGGCTTCCCCTTCGCTCCCACCTCTTGTTCATATGTGTGTTGTACCGTCCACCAAACAGTGATGACTCCATCTACATCTCGCTGTCTGATGATATGGACCAACTTCTATCTACTCATCCCAACTCTCTCTTCCTCATATGTGGTGATTTCAACTGTCATCATGCCAGTTGGCTGGGTGTGGGTACCTCTCTCACCAGCCATGGCTCCTCAGCAAAGGACTTCTGCGACTCACTGGGACTGACACAATCTGTCAATTTCCCGACCCGGATCTCAGTCAACGGAACATCTTCTCTTCTGGACTTGGTTATGACTAACTTCCGTGAAAATGTCTGCTGCTCTTCTTCTGCTCCGATCGGATCATCTGATCATGTCCTTGTTAAAGTGGACATCTCTCTGACCATCCTCAGGGAGCCTGCTCAGCGTCGACGAGTCTGGCATTTCACTCAGGCCAACTGGCACGGTCTTCAAGCAGCCATCAATCATCTGGACTGGTCTCCCATCTCTACCACCTCTGACATCAACTCATCCTGGGAATTCTTCCAAAGTAAATTGCTCTCTCTCATGCACAGATTTATCCCATCTCGTCTTCAGTTGTCATACCCTTCCTCCCGTCCATGGTACACGGAATCTTGTGGTGAGGCTGTTGCCCAGAAACAACTTGCCTTCGTCTCCTGGAAAGCAAATCCAACGGAAGGAAATCTCATTTCCTTTCACAAAGCCCGAAACAAGTGTGTGTCCACCCTCAGGAGAGCCAGGAAACAATATCTCTCCGTTCTCAAGACCGAACTCTCTTATCTGTCTCCCTCTTCCAAATCCTGGTGGCGTCTGGTCAAATCCGTTTCTGGTGTTTGTTCCCCCTCCATCCCCTCCCTTACCTCAAACGGCTACACAGCTGACTCCGCACGTGAAAAAGCTGAATGCCTCAACTCTGTGTTTGCCTCTAAATCTTGTGTCCCAAACCCATCCCTCTCTGTACCCACCATACCCAGTCGTACCCTGCTGCTCCTGGACTCCGTGTCCTTTCCTCCTGACAAGGTGGAAAAGTTTCTGTCAACCCTCGACTCTGATTCTGCAACTGGACCCGACGGCATCAGCCCACGGGTCCTAAAATCCTGCTCTGCTGCTCTATCTCACCCTCTCTCTGTTCTCTTCACCCTCTCTTTTGCTCAAGGTCAACTGCCATCTGCTTGGAAATCAGCCAACATCACCGCTTTGCACAAAAAAGGTGCAAAAACAGATCCTAGCAACTACAGACCAATCAGCCTTCTCCCAATTATCAGCAAAGTCATGGAATCCATCATTGCTTCTGATATGAAATCTTTCCTCTTCTCCAATGGCTTGATCTCTGATCATCAATTTGGTTTCAGACCAGGTCACTCTACTCTGGACATGCTGCTTCTGCTGTCTCAACAATGGATGGAGGTCCTCAATGCCAAACAGGAAATTAGAGCTGTCTCCCTCGACATATCACGTGCCTTCGACACGGTCTGGCACCCCGCTCTGCTCACCAAACTCTCCTCCTTTGGTATCCATGGAAATCTCCACGCATGGCTGGCGGACTTCCTCTCTAGTCGTCGTCAACGTGTGGCCCTGAATGGGTTTCTCTCATCTCCTCTTCCTGTTCAGGCTGGAGTTCCCCAAGGCAGTGTTCTGGGCCCCGTGCTTTTCTGGTCTTCATCAATGATCTCTCTGACTCTCTCGAAAATCCTCTCTATCTCTTTGCTGATGACTCCACTCTCTGCCGCTCCATTCCTCTTCCCTCAGATCGGCAGTCTGCTGCCTCCTCACTCTCTGAAGACCTGGACAAAATCACAGACTGGTCAAACAAGTGGAACATGTCTTTCAATCCTGACAAATCTCACACTCTTACTATGTCTCTCCGAAAAGATCGACTGGACAACCCTCCCATCTACTTTCTCAACAATCCTCTCCAAGAAGTTCTGTCGCTCAAGATTTTGGGTCTCACTATCTGCCATGATCTTTCTTGGGAAAACCACATTTCCAAGCTGGCCTCCAAAGCCAGTCGCCGACTGGGCATCCTCCGTCGTGCGAAGTCCTTCCTCGGCACACCTGAGCTCCTCACCACATACAAGGCTTTCATCCGCAGCTCAATGGAATACTGTTCTCCCCTATGGGCCGGTGCTCCTGCCTCACACCTAGCTCGGCTTCACGCTGTTGAAACCAAAGCTTTCAGAATTATTGGAATCTCCCGCGATGAAGCTATCTCTGAGGGCCTTTCACTCACTCACCGCAGGCAGGTAGGTGGTCTTTCTGTCTTCTACCGACTCCTCTCCGGCCTTGCACCCCCAGCTCTCTCTGTGCTCTGTCCCCCAAATATTCCTACAGGTCGCACAAGATCTGCCAGCAACCCTCTGATGGTTAAACTGCCGAAATCTCGGCTCTCCGCTCACCTTCACTCTTTCATTCCTCTTTTCTCCCGCCTCTGGAACAAACTCCCTCACTCCCTTCAATCCCACTCCTCCCTCCAGGTCTTTAAAACAGCTGTTCACCACCATCTCTTATCTTCCCCCATCCAAAACCTTGATCTTTTCTACCCCCGCTAATTCACCCCAGATCCACCTTGTTTGAAATTCCAACTTCTTTCCTGGAAGTCCTGGCAGTGTCCATATGTTTTATACCTCTCCCACTGCCCCCTTCCCACGCCCCCCCCCCCCCCCAAAGCCCTCGCCCTCTCTCAGATCTCTCGATGTCTCCATGTCTCTCGGTCCCTGCTCTCAAATGTTGTGTTTGTGTCCTTCCCCCTCTCTCCCCATCTTGTCTACCGCTCCCTATGTTATATGTTTTATGTGTCGGTTTGTCTTTCTGTGTGATTAATGTTCGCTCTTTCACGAGCCTCGATCTTGTATACAAAAAAAAAAAAAAAAAAAAAAACTACCGGTCCGATATACTTGAAACTTGCCAGGTATATTGCTGGGGACCCGAGGATGTGCCTTTTCAAGGTTTTAAATTAATCGGACAAGTAGTTACCGAGCTATGGCGATTTCTTTACCAAACTCCGCAAGCCGTTCGCTTTGGACCAAACCATTGCATGTAAATAGAGGGGGGGGGATTGTCACCGTACTCGCAAGCCGTTCGCTTTGGACCAAACCATTCCATGTAAATAGAGGGGGGGGGGGGGATTGTCACCGTACTCGCAAGCCGTTCGCTTTGGACCAAACCATTTCATGTAAATAGAGGGGGGGGATTGTCACCGTACTCGCAAGCCGTTCGCTTTGGACCAAACCATTTCATGTAAATAGAGGGGGGGGATATAATTTTAGATATATATATAGTACGGGCATGCCCTAGTAATCAATAATAAGTGCAACCCCCTTTTGCCTCCAGAACTGCCTTAACTCGATTTGGGTTTGATTTAATTTGTTTATGGATTATGTTTGAGTCAATCTTTTCCCAACTTTGTTGGAATGCATTCCAGAGCATAGTCATACTGCTCATGAAAATGTTATCTTTCTCTCAAATGTATTCACCCTTCAATTATTCTGTTAAGACAAAGTTTCAGTCAATAATAACGAAAATAAATGAAAGATTATGATATGCATGCAGGCAAGCGCACACACACACACACACACACACACACACACACACACACACACACACACACACACACACACACACACACACACACACACACACACACACACACACACACACACACCTGGTGACCTGCACATTCATCATACACTGCTGCAGGCTATCCGCAAGGCGCTGGTGGACCAAGCAGTACCGGATAAATGCACGGCCCTTGCCCAGGGACGTGTTCAGCTGTAACACAGAAGAACATTACTTCATCTAAAGGACCAGCAACACTTTATATTTCAAAAATGTAACAAATGATAAACATATATATATGTATATACAGTATTTCATTTATTTATTTATATATATATATATATACATATATATATATATATATATATATATATATATATATATATATATATATATATATATATATATATATATATATATATATATATATATATATACATATATATATATATATATATATATACATACATATAGATATATATATATAGATATATATAAAAATAATTATATATATATATATACAGTATATATATATATATATATATATAAAACATACACACACACATATACATACACACACACACACACACACACACACACACACACACACACACACACACACACACACACACACACACACACACACACACACACACACGACATTTCAGCTTTTCACTTTTAATTAATTTGTAAAGATTTCTAAAAAAAAAAAAAAAATTCACTGACATTATGGTGTATTGTGTGTAAATAAGTGTGAAAAAAAATCTCAATTTAATCCATTTTAAATTCAGGCTGTAACGCAACATGTGAAAAAGTCAAGGGGTCTGAATACTTTCTGAAGGCACTATTTGTATATAACATTGATTATTATTTCTGTTTTGGAAGAAAATTGTAAAAGAAAAAAGATAAAGAAGCAATTAAAGGCTTTCAATAGTTTCATCCGTAATATAAAACACTCAGCATCGAGAGAACAATAAGTACTACAACAGCATCTACTCCCAAGCATGTACACTAATTCATGCATATCCCCAATTGTATCAATCACTTTTAAAAGATATTTGGTAATCCTGATAAGGCAATAAAAGCAAGGTTGCAAACATTGTTGATTCCTAACAACTTTCCAGATGCTGACTTTCAGCATTTAATGTAATACGATTACTCAAAGTTTGTTCCATACAGTCGGTACATGTAGAAACAAATACATTGTACTGAACACCAATATTGCAATTTAACAAGGTGCAATTTTCAGGACTTTTTTTTCCCCTCGATAGTATTTTTAAAAGCCTTAATCAATTGGACCCAAGTGATGAAATGCAGTGCTCCAGATGGCCATTGTCCGAAATGTCCATCAGCCATTGCTTGCTGGACTTCTCACTATCATGTGAAGTATTGTTGCTGATTAAAAGCAAATAACAATAAATAATTACAATCAAAACCTGCAAACAACTTGAATCTTATTTGTACCAGCAGCTTGCACATTATGGAAAAGGAAAAGAGTTGTGGTGATGTGAACCGTACCTCTGTGATGGACTTTACAAACCGAATGCCATCATCCTGTCCTTTGTGCTTTGCCAAACAATCGGAAAAATAGTCCCAGTAGTCCTTGCGAGCACCCAGTAGCTTTGTCTTCTCTTTTTGATCATACTAAATAAAAATGTAAAAAAATAAAAATAAAAAGATTTGTGACATTTCAAATAAGACTACAGAACAAAGCGAATGAGGCAATTGCTATTATGAGCGAGCGGAGATAGACAGACCGAGCACACACAGATAAAAAGCGGAGATAAAATAACAGTCTACACACGGTCCCATTCAGGAAGTTGCACCCAAATGTATTCTCACGCTTATGGTCCCTGCCCAACCATGGCCATGTGACCACAGTGGAGGCGTGAATGGCAAACGCATGGTGGTGCTTTAGGTTCAATTGAATGATGTGGTGCCGAGTGGTTTGCACCAACTCATAGATCCAGGCATGGTATAATACCATGACAGTTAATAAAATAATTAATTCAAGTTGTTAGGGTTAGTTTGTTTGTGAACATGAGAGTGGCAGGCAGACGCACACACAAAAAAAATACACTTTAATGAATCCTAGGACAGAACACCGACAGGATTCCCAAAAAAGAAGACAGATAAAAAAATAAAAAAATTACTCAGCAGAACAAGGACTCTAAAATGTAAGGGCCCATAGTCACATGATCATTCCCATGGAAACCAGGCGAGATAGTGAAGCAGCAGTAGGCAGCGATGTCGACAGGGGCAGTGGCTCGTACAGTATGAGGATGTGCTGCATGGGCAGTTGGACGCAGCCTCGCCCAAAGCATCCTTCTCTGCTTTGTAAAAATTTGTGCTTCTTCTCTCCCTCCCCCGCAGTCAAAAGAATGCCCCCATTTAACTTCCCCAACTCCTTCCCCATGAGTTGATGTCCAAACCCTCCCTATCCATGGCTTAACAACAGCGCATTGGCCCAATCAAGTGGTGCTGTTTCAGTTCCAATCGCAATGCAGACATAAAGTCACCAAACTACATCCTGTACATGGTTCGAAATAAGTGGTGGCCTGGGTGCCAAATGCCATGAAAAACTCCGCCAGGCCACCAAAACCTGGTCCTGGGAGGCCCGTGTGGCTGCTTGTGTCAAATTCGTCGATATATCTTCATGGATGTATTCGGTCATTACTTACTGTATCATTATTATCAGCTGGAGTTCCGAAGGTGGATCAACAGAAATTACCTTTGTGAATGTGCGTTGTGTAGCGCTGCTTCCAGTGTTGGTGGAAGAGGGTATTAAGAGTGATGCTTCAGAACTCTTAATTTTATCACGAGTAAGAGAACTCCTACAGTGCTATTTTTACACTTGCTAACCCTACGTTGTTTTAGATTGCAGGTGCAAACTTGCACTCAGCCAAAAGATTTCAATTTTCGGCTCATCAGACCAAATAATATTTTGCCATACACATGCCTTTTTGCAAACTCCAGATGTGCTGTCATGTGCCTTTTTCTCAGGAGTGGCTTCAGTCTGGCCAATCTCCCAAGCCTAGATTTGTGAAGTGCAGCAGAGACTGTTGGCCTTCAAGCAGGTTCTCCCATCTCAGCCAAGGAACTCTGTAATTCTGTCAGAGTGGTCATTGGGTTCTTGTTCACTTCCCTGACCAAGGTCCTTCTTGCCCGGTTGTTCAGTTTGGACGGACAGCCAGCTCGAGGAAAAGTCTAGGTAGTTCCATATTCTTTCCATTTCCTAATGATGGAGCTCTCTGTGCTCTTGGGAACTTTCAACACTCTCGAAATCCCCTTCCCCAGATGTAGGCCTCCTCACAATTCTATCTCAGAGTTATACGGACAGTTCCTTGGACTTCATCGTAGAGTTTCTGCTCTGACATGCACTGTCAACTGTGGTACCGTATATAGAAAGGTGTGTTTCTTTCCAAATCATATCCAATCAAATAAATTGGCCACAGGTGGACTCTAATCAAGTCGAGACATCGCAAGGATGATCAAGGGAAATTGGATGCACCTGAGCTCAATTTGGAGTGTCATAGCAAAGGGGTTTAATGCTTTTTGACTCAAGACATTTCAGCCTTTCATTTTTAATTACTTTGTAAAAAATTCTGAAAGAAAATTCCTGGACTTTAGGGAGCATTATGTGTAGATCAGTGACAAAAAAGCCTTAATTTAATCAATTTTAAATTCAGGCTGTAACACAAGAAAATGTGAAAAATTCAAGGGGTAGGAATACTTTCTGAAGGCACTGTGGCTGGAGAGAAATAGGATTTTTGATGAGGATGACAAAAGCATTGTCATTGACATTTTTCATAAGCATTATCATGGCTGAAAAAGTAACAAGATCGTCATATGCCTCAAAATGTACGTGAACGATTTATTTATTTTTAACAATGAGATGTTGGAAGTGATGTGGACAGCTTTCCACACAAAACTTCTAACAAGTCTTTGAAAGATACAAGGCTCCAAGGTTGAAGTTAATGACTCCACTTGAATTATCCATTACCACATTGACTTGAAACACAATTTAACTGGAATTATTAGACCATTTCCTGTGAAGTTCTTAATGTGATGTTTGTATCTTTATGCATATTATCAACACAGATTTGAAATTATGCTTTCAATGAGAAATATTTTTTGTGGAGACTACTAAATCACTTTCCCTTTACTGAGCATAAAGATCTTTAAAATAGTTTTATTAATCGACCTGCCTGCAACAAGTACTCCAATTTGGTGCATAAAGTGTGCAATATGTTGCTGTTATCGGTGATTGGCTCTCCACTTGCACAGAATTCACGAACAAGGTCAGCAACAGCTTCTGTGGAACACACACACAGTAGAAGGGAGCATTGTCAAATTGGTCACATGAGGTTTCCATCTTTCCTCCTGCAATCACTCCCTCACCCTCACCCTCTCCCATTGCTCAGTGAGCATTTAAATGGATACGTTTAAAAAAAAATTTTTTAGAGCATTGTGAGCCAGCAAGGCATGAGGTCACACAAAGGAGGTTGTAGCGATTTAACCCCCTTCCCCACCCTAAGGGAGTTTTCCCCCACCAAGGGGGTTGTGTGTTGAGGTGTATATCCATGTTAAGATAGCTTTATCATGGCGTTTTTCCAAGGCCACTTCTAATAAGAAAAGTAACAATACAAAATATAATAGCATAATATTCATGTTATTACAAAACAATATTAATATGAATAATAGCCCGTCTCCCCAAGGGGTTTCTCCTCCTTGAACAATCGTAAACGGCTTATCGTGCCGTTTCCGTGGGAGCACCCTACCACTACCAGAAGTAAACATATTATAAACCACAAACACATATGAATACCTTTTGAAACAGTCGCTACTGCTGTTTAATATTAAACTGAAAGGGGAGGAAACCCAGGGTGTGGTCAGATACCAAGCAGCTATAGCTAGTACATGCCAAGCCTGCCGTTCCTTATCAACGGTTTTCAATGGAGTACGTGTTTGAATGCTTAAGCCAGTTGGTAAATACTCCACAACAAACTTGGTAAATGAACACACCCCCGATGTTCTTGATGGCCAACCCTAAATCTACTGTAATCTTTATACAGTACCCCAGTGAGGAATGACCCTCCTGCCGCTCCCATAGGGAACGGGTGTACTAGTCCATGGAAATTTGAAATTTATTCACAACCACTTGACTATGAAAATCTCAGCATGATCAAATGTTGCCCTTTTTATGGTTCCCCATTCCCTATCATGCACACAACAGCACATGATGGGGAATGGGCCTCTTCTCCGAATGAGGGTTGTATTGGTAAAAAATAGCTTGACTATAACTGTACCGGTACCAACTTAATTCTATATTCACAAACGGAATTGCTTTATGAGCAAAATAGCGTTAAGTAAAATATTACCAGCACCAGTAAATGCAACATGCCTAATAATATTGGTGTGGGGACGGCCATAGGAGCTAACGGGAGTAAGATATAATATATATTTCAGTAATAAATGTGTAGCACAAGTGTTTGGGTTGTGTGTGAAATGACAGGACACAGTCGAAGAGTGTTTTAACAGAATCCAACGTGCCCCTGCCATTATGAATGTCCCTAAGTCCCTCCAATCCCCGCAGTCACCTTAATTCTCTAAATCATCCCCCTTTGGAATCTGCAGATACGTACTTTTAACCTTCTCACCCTCTCGAGCACAGACCGGTGCAGGTGAATGGCCTGAGGGGCGCACGAAGTGAAGCGGCAAAGACCGCCCTGACAACCGATAAGAAGAGGCGAGAAGCATCTCAAAGCTATGCCTGCTCACTGACGTATATAAAAGGTGGAGCACAGTGCAGATCAGACTCATATCATGCTACGGTCCTTGTGTGTAAACAACGAGTTAGAGCTTCTTCCTTAGGGGGGTTGCAGTGAGTAGTTATCAAGAGACACACCAAGGTGACAATTTAGCATCAGCGCTGCAGGGGAGAAAGCGGACCGGAGTGAGGTGAGGAGTGAGGAATAGCTCCGTATCCCAGAAACGGAGCCAGGGAGGATAGAGCACGACCCAGCAAAAAAGGCAGCAGGAGCCTGGACCAGGATGCGAAGCTTCTCGCCTGCACAAACCTCACCACTCCTGCCGCAAACAATCACCACATGCAAACATAGCATGGACAGGTTTCTTTCAGTGTCGTCTTGCTATATCTGTATCCTATTTGTGAGTGTGTGGGCTTTAAGGTATCGCACAAGCCAACGGGATTATTCGTGGGCATGGGGGTTATAGTCGGAATGGAATTCTCCTTCATTGTGACATTGCTTCTCTGTCCTCCTATCCCAATCTCTCCAACAACCCTATTTTCAACATTGAAGTGTTTGCTTGGTGTGCAGTCCAGAATTTGGAACGGTAGACTGTGGTGCGAGTGAAGTTGCGACCATTGGGAATTGGCACAAAAACCCCTAATTAGGAGAGGACAAACGCAGAGAGTCGTTGAGGGTCTCTTTCAGCCCCTAATCCTTTCAAACCGACGAACAAAGATGGCAGGTTAGTTGGAGTTACTGTTACATCAAAAACCAAAGTAAAGATAGTTTGTGCTTTCCCAGAGGACGATGTACAGGCCTAAGGACTACTCAGCACTTGATTGGTGACTGGCCAGGTGGGAGATTTAACCATGTCCACCTGGCTCTCCATTACGATATTATTACATCATTGTTTAGCCAGACTCATCTAATACATGGACAAATGAAAATAAGGTAGTGTAGCGGTTACCGCTGGATGTACATAATCGCCTTGCACCGGCCAGAACACGGCCAGACGCGCCTCTCCCGGGCATGCCCGGACTCACTGTTCCCGGGCACGCCCGAACCTCCCGGGCACGCCCGGTCTCGTCTTTCCCGGGCATGCCCGCTCTCGCCTTTCCAGGGCTCGCCCAGAGCGTCCGGGCATGCCCGCTATCACCTTTCCAGGGCTCGCCCAGAGCGTCCGGGCATGCCCGCTATCGCCTTTCCAGGGCACGCCCAGAGCGTCCGGGCATGCCCGCTATCGCCTTTCCAGGGCTCGCCCAGAGCGTCCGGGCATGCCCGCTATCGCCTTTCCAGTGCTCGCCCAGAGCGCCCGGGCACGCCCAGCCTCGACTTGCCAGGCCGCAGCCAAACACGCCCGGGCAGGTCCAGACTCGCCTTTCCAAGGCTCGCCCTTGATACCCGGGCATGCCCGGTATAGCTTTTGCCGGGCAAACTTCGACATAAATGTGTATATATATTGTTGCCCGAAAAACGGGCTTGTCAGAATACCTGAGCTGTTTTGTTTCAATAAAGCAACTCGGACGAATTCCGTCTTTGGTCGCGTCAATTCTTTCGACTCGCGTTGGAGCGCAGTTCCTTCATTGGTGACCTACCGACATGGATACGGCAGTGACGCTTAAATTGCCTACCTTCTGGGAGACTCACGCGGCTGTTTGGTTCGCCCAGGCGGACTCCCAGTTCGCCCTGCGAGGCATCACCGCGGACGACACCCGCTTCCACCATGTTGTGGCGGCGCTCGGTTCCACCACCGCGGCCCGCGCCTTGAGCCTCCTCCAGCACCCGCCGGCTGCTGACAAATACGACGCGCTGAAGACGCTCCTCCTCGGCGCTTTCGCCCTCTCACCGGCAGCACGCGCACGGCGCCTGCTTGACCTGCCCGAGCTCAGCGACACGCGCCCGTCCGAGCGCATGGACTATATGCTCTCGTTGCTCGGCGAGCACTCTCCAGCATTCCTGTTCCGGGAGCTGTTCCTCCGTCAGCTGCCTAACCCGGTACGCCTCGCCCTGGCTGGCACGTTGATCACGGATTCCCGCGCCCTCGCCAGGGAAGCCGATAAGATCTCCTCGGCGGGCCAGCACATCGGCGCGGTTACCTGGAGCCCGCCGCCGTCCGAGGCGACGCCCACGACGCCCGAGCGCCCTGCGCGGTTGGAGGCCGAACTGCCGGTGCAACTGGCGGCCGCCACGCCGCACCGCCCGCTTCCGACACGACGGCCGGGGCCTCCACCTGACCGGGCGTGGTGTTATTACCACGCCAGGTTCGGACACAAGGCTCGGACGTGCCGGCCCCCGTGCACTTTCGGCAGGTCGGGAAACGGCCGGGCCGGCGTTCATTCCCAGCCATGAGCGCCGGCCACTCGGGCAACTTGCTGTTTATTCGGGACAAAGCGTCTGGACGGCGTTTCCTGTGCGACACCGGCGCCCAACTGAGCGTCATACCTGCCTCCGAGCAGGACAGGCTGGACGTAGTTTGCGGCCCCTCTTTGGTCGCTGCTAATGGCTCGGCCATACGCACTTTCGGCCCACGCGTCGTCACCCTCTGCTTCGGCAGCCAGCGCTTTCAATGGACTTTTGTTACCGCCAGCGTCCCCGTGGCTTTGCTGGGCGCCGACTTCCTCTGCGCGCACGGGCTGCTGGTCGACGTCAAACGACGTCGCCTTGTCCACGCCGAGACCTTCAGCTCCCTGGCGTGCACAATGAGCAGCTCCGCGCCGACCGAACTGGCGTGCGCCCTCCCGGCAACGAACGAGTTCGCTCGCCTGCTCGTGGAATTCCCGGCCCTCACGCGGCCGACGTTTTCGGCCGTCGCGGTGCGGCACGGGATCGAGCACCACATACCCACTACGGGCCCGCCGGTCTACGCCAGGGCCCGCCGCCTCGACCCAGCCAAGCTCGCCGTGGCAAAGGCCGAATTCGACGCGTTGGAGCACCTCGGCATCGTGCGGCGCTCCGATAGCGCGTGGGCCTCGCCACTGCACATCGTGCCAAAGCCGGGGGGTGGATGGCGCCCGTGTGGCGACTACCGCCGTCTCAATGACGCTACCACCCCCGACAGGTACCCGATCCCGCATATTCAGGACTTTTCCGCCCGTTTGGCGGGACGGGTCATCTTTTCGAAAATTGACCTGATACGGGGCTACCACCAGGTACCTGTCCGGGCGGCCGACGTCCCGAAGACGGCCGTCATCACGCCGTTCGGCCTGTTCGAATTTTTGCGGATGCCGTTTGGCCTCAAGAACGCGGCCCAGGCGTTCCAGCGCTTGATGGACGGCGTGCTGCGCGACCTGCCGTTTCTTTTCGTCTATCTGGACGACATCCTAGTCGCCAGCACGTCCCGCGCCGAGCACCTCCTCCACCTCCGAACACTGTCCGGTCGCCTCAGCGAGCACGGCTTAATTGTCAACCCGGTCAAATGCCACTTCGGCGCGACGACCGTTGACTTTTTGGGCCCCCGCATCACCAAGACCGGGGCCGTGCCGCTGCCGACCAAGGTCAAGGCCATCACCACGTTCCCGCGTCCCCGTTCCATCAAGGCCCTCCAAGAGTTCCTCGGCATGGTGAATTTTTATCACCGATTCGTGCCCCGCGCTGCTCAGCTCATGCGGCCCCTTTACGAGGCCCTCCGGGGCAAGCCGGCCAAGCATGACATTGTTTGGTCCGCGGCCATGGACGCGGCCTTCGCTAGTGCCAAACGGGCCCTCGCCGACGCAACGCTGCTGGCTCACCCGGTGCTCAACGCGCCCATCGCCCTCACTACGGACGCCTCCAACTACGCGGTGGGCGCCGTCCATGAGCAATGGGTGGACGGGGTTTGGCAGCCACTCGCTTTTTTCAGCCGGCAACTCCGGCCGAACGAGTTAAACTACAGCACGTTCGACCGCGAGCTGCTCGGGCTATTCCTGGCCGTTCGCCATTTCCGACACCTCCTGGAGGGCCGCCCGTTCACGGCTTTCGTCGACCACAAGCCGTTGGTCTACGCAATGGCTAAGGTCACGGAGCCGTGGTCGGCCCGCCAGCAGCGCCACCTCTCCGCCGTGTCGGAGTTCACCACGGACATCCAGCACGTCGCCGGCAAAGACAACGCCGTGGCCGACTGCCTTTCGCGGGCCAGCGCGAACGCGGTCCACCTCGGCGTGGACTTCACGCTCATGGCGGCCGACCAGACCACCGACGCCTCGGTGCAGGCACTCCGCGTGGCGGACACGGGCCTCCGCCTGGCCGACATCCCCTTCGCGGGCACCGTCCTGCTCTGCGACGTCTCCCAGGGCCAGCCTCGCCCCATCGTGCCCGTTTCCTGGCAGCGCCGCATCTTCGCCTCCATCCACGGCCTTTCTCACCCGGGCCGGAAAGCTTCTCAGAAGCTGGTGTCGGCGCGTTTCGTCTGGCACGGCCTTCGACGAAACATCCGCGACTGGGCCAACGCCTGCACGGCCTGCCAGCGAGCCAAGGTCCACCGCCACACCCAGGCCCCGCTGGCACCTTTCGCCGTGCCTGAACGGCGTTTCGACCACGTCCACGTGGACCTGGTGGGTCCCCTGCCCCCCTCGCGGGGGTTCACCCACCTGCTCACCATGGTGGACAGGACCACCAGGTGGCCGGAGGCCGTGCCCCTCACCTCCACCACCACCGCCGACGTGGCGCAGGCGTTCATCGCCACCTGGGTCGCGCGCTTCGGTGCACCAGCGGACATCTCATCCGACCGCGGCCCACAGTTCACGTCTGAGCTTTGGGGCGCGGTCGCCCGTTCGTTGGGGGTCACGCTGCACCGCACCACGGCCTACCACCCCCAAGCCAATGGGTTGTGCGAGCGGTTTCACCGCTCCATGAAGGCCGCACTCATGGCCGGCCTTCAGGACGACGGTTGGGCCGACCGGCTGCCGTGGGTCCTTTTGGGCCTTCGCACGGCCCCCAAGGAAGACCTCCAGGCGTCCGCCGCCGAGCTCGTCTACGGCCAGCCACTCCGCGTCCCGGGCGAATTCGTGCCTGACGCTACCAGTCCCTGGTCCGCCGCTCGCCAGCGCTCGGACCTCCAGGAGGCCGCCCGACGATTTGCCCCCGTGCCGACGTCCCGCCACGGTGGCCCCCAGTCCTACGTCCCCCCGGCGCTTCGCACAGTGGAGTACGTCTTTGTGCGTCATGACGCGCACTGGGGGCCACTCCGGCCGCCGTACGACGGGCCCTTCCGGGTCCTGCGACGGGGCGACAAGTCTTTCATCGTCGACTTCGGCGGCCGGCCGGACCGGATTTCTGTGGACCGCCTCAAACCGGCGCACATGGACGTCGACCGACCACCACAGTTGGCCCTTCCTCCGCGGCGAGGCCGCCCCCCGTCCACAGTTCCCCCCGCTCGACCACCCACCACCACGTCAGACCCCTCCCCACGACCCTCCAGGGGTCGCTTCGGCCGGGTCATCCGGACCCCCCTTAAATTGACCCTGCCGGTGCAGGTCGATTCTGGAGGGGCGTGTGTAGCGGTTACCGCTGGATGTACATAATCGCCTTGCACCGGCCAGAACACGGCCAGACGCGCCTCTCCCGGGCATGCCCGGACTCACTGTTCCCGGGCACGCCCGAACCTCCCGGGCACGCCCGGTCTCGTCTTTCCCGGGCATGCCCGCTCTCGCCTTTCCAGGGCTCGCCCAGAGCGTCCGGGCATGCCCGCTATCGCCTTTCCAGGGCTCGCCCAGAGCGTCCGGGCATGCCCGCTATCGCCTTTCCAGGGCACGCCCAGAGCGTCCGGGCATGCCCGCTATCGCCTTTCCAGGGCTCGCCCAGAGCGTCCGGGCATGCCCGCTATCGCCTTTCCAGTGCTCGCCCAGAGCGCCCGGGCACGCCCAGCCTCGACTTGCCAGGCCGCAGCCAAACACGCCCGGGCAGGTCCAGACTCGCCTTTCCAAGGCTCGCCCTTGATACCCGGGCATGCCCGGTATAGCTTTTGCCGGGCAAACTTCCCGACATAAATGTGTATATATATTGTTGCCCGAAAAACGGGCTTCTCAGAATACCTGAGCTGTTTTGTTTCAATAAAGCAACTCGGACGAATTCCGTCTTTGGTCGCGTCAATTCTTTCGACTCGCGTTGGAGCGCAGTTCCTTCAGTAGCAAGATTAAAAAACAGGAAATGTTCAAAGAAAAAGAGCTGTATATATTGGAGAAAGTGATGGTAAATGGTAAGAAAATGATAATTTTCCATGATCAGTGGGTTTATTTTTAGCTCACCTGGAATGAAGTTCAGGGGAACTTATGCGATGGTGCGTCATCCGTCCATAAGTCCGTCAGTCAGTCCGTCCGTAAACACTTGCAACTTCTTCTCCGAAACTGCTGAAGGGATTGTGACCAAACTTGGCATAAATTGTGTTTGTTGTGTTGTCACTAAAGTTTGTTCACAGCATTAAAAGGATGGGGGTCTAAGGGGGTTTACCGGGTTCAAAGTGGATCCAGGTTTGCCGCCCCCCCCACCCCCCAAAATAGGAACTTGCTTTTTCCTCTGAACCTACACACACTATTTCAATGAAACTTTACCTCAACCCTCACCACCCATGCTGTACCAAAGTTTGTTTGTGGAATTCAAAAAATTTTGGGCATCTACGGAGGGGGGGGGGGGGGTCAACCCACCTGGTGGTATTATTTAACGGCACGACTGAGGCTCAAACTCAAGACCCTAAGATCTTAAGGCAGCCACCTTAACTGTTCAGCCAACACCAGGCATAACTTTTGAAGGGTATGCATAATAAATAATAGTAGACAATCAATTGTTCACCTATTCATAGAACCCTAAAGCACTTTTTGAAAACTTTTTTTCCCTGAGTACATTTAATAATAATAATAATAATAATAATAATAATAATAATAATAGATTTATTTTATATAGCGCTTTTCAAGAAGCCCAAAGACGCTTTGACAGAGTACAAAAAAACAAGTGCAAAAAGACAAAAATAAATAGGTAAATAATCAAAGCAAAAGGAAGAAGAAGAGATAGTCAGGGGTTAAATGCTGTGGGTTAAATGTTAAATGCAGTGTTGAACAGGTGGGTCTTGAGTGATGTTTTGAATGTGGTGAGTGAGGAGGAGTCTCTGATGGTGTGAGGTAGTGAGTTCCAGAGGGTGGGAGCAGCGATGGAGAAGGCCCTGTCCCCCCAGGATCTGAATTTGGTCTGGATGGGGGGGGGGGGGGGGTTCGCGCCAGCAGAGCGGAGGTTGCGGGTGGGAGTGTGTCTGGAGAGGAGGTCAGTCAGGTAGGATGGGGCCAGGTTATGGAGGGCTTTGTAGGTCAAGAGGAGGATTTTGTACTGGATTCTCTGGGGGATGGGGAGCCAGTGAAGCTCATAAAGGACGGGGGTGACGTGGTCACGGGTCCGGGAATGGGTGAGTAGACGGGCAGCGGAGTTCTGAATGTATTCGAATTTATTGATGATTATTGAGGGTGAACCATAGAGGAGGCTGTTGCAGTAGTCCAGACGGGAGGTGATGAAGGCATGGATGAGGGTTTCTGCAGCCGTGGAGGAGAGGGATGGACGGAGACGGGCAATGTTTTTCAGGTGAAAGAAAGCTGTCTTTGTGATTTGATTAGTGTATTTGTCGAAGGAGAGGGTTTGATCAAAGATGATGCCAAGATTCCGGATGTGAGGGCAGGCGGGTACTGGGAAACCGTCAATGTGGAGGGCGAAGTTATGGGTGGATTTGGTGAGCGTTTTTGGGCCAATGATGATTATTTCAGATTTATCATAGTTAAGTTTGAGGAAGTTGATTTGAAGCCAGGATTTTATTTCAGTGATGCAGTTTGTCAGGATAGAGTGGGTGGTGGTGGAGATGGACTTGGTGGAGATGAAAAGCTGGATGTCATCAGCGAAGCAGTGGAATTGGAGACCATGACGGCGGATTAAGTGACCAAGGGGGGGACAGGTACAGGATGAAGAGGAGGGGGGCAAGAACTGAACCTTGGGGGACACCTTGGGGGAGGGGAGCAGTGGGGGATTTGCAGTTATTGACGGAGATGAACTGGCATCTGTCAGAGAGGTAAGATTTGATCCAAGAGAGGGCAGTGCCGGTAATGTTAAAGGTGGTTTCAAGTCGGGTGAGGAGGATGGTGTGATTGATGGTGTCAAAGGCGGCGCTGAGGTCGAGGAGGATGAGAATGTTGAGGTTGCCGGCGTCAGAGGAGAGGAGAAGGTCGTTGGTGATTTTGAGGAGAGCAGTTTCAGTACTGTGGTTGGAGCGGAATCCGGATTGGAATGTTTCATACAGGTTATTGGCAGAGAGGTGATGTTTGAGTTGAGTGGCTACAGCGCGTTCCAAAACTTTTGACAGAAAGGGTAGGTTGGAGATGGGTCTGAAGTTATTTAGGTTGTCAGGGTTGAGTCCAGGTTTTTTCAGAATGGGGGTAACAGCAGCAATTTTGAGGGATGGTGGGATGATGCCTGCAGACAGGGAGGAGTTTATTGTTGCAGTGATAAGTGGAGGGAGAGCAGGAAGGGAGGCCTTGACAAAGCTGGAGGGGATGGGGTCCAGAGTGCAGGTGGCAGTTTTCATTCCTATGAGGAGTTCAGAGAGGTCAGTAGGGGAGACTGGGGAGAACTGAGACAGGGGTTGGCAGGATAAGGGGGGGCAGGTGGTTTGAGGGGGAGCAGGTGCGGTGGTGGTTAAGCTGTTGTAGATGTTGTCAATTTTGCTTTGGAAGAATGAAAGGAAGGAGATGCAGTTGTCTACTGTGAATGACTGGGTGGTGGTGTCCAGGGGGCTGAGGAGTTTGTTTATTGTAGAGAAGAGTGCTTTTGGGTTTCCGGAGCCAGAGTGGATAATTTGAGAGTAGTAGGCGGAGCGGGCACGGGAGAGGGCATCTTTGTAGTGCTGCAGGTGGTTGTTGTAGGCTTGGGAGTGAATTGTGAGACCTGTTTTATTTCGGAGTCTTTCAAGTTGGCGAGCACGAGTTTTCATCAGGCGGAGTTCAGGGGTAAACCAGGGAGCAGAATGGGTGAAAGAAACTGTTTCGGTTTTTATAGGCGCAAGCTGGTCGAGGCAGAAGGAGATAGTGTTGTTGTAGTAGTCAGTGAGGTCAGAAGGGGTGTGGAGGTCAACGAAGGGAGAAGTGGACATTTTTTCAGAGAGGGTGGATGAGAATGAGGTAGGTGAAAGAGAGTTTAGCTTACGGAAGTTGATAATGCGATAATGCCTTGGTGCTGGGGTGGGGATGTTGATGGTCATAGTGATGGCTAAGTGGTCAGAGAGGGTGAGGTCAGAGCTAGAGAGATGGTGCAAAATTAGTCCAGTAGAGCAGACAAGGTCGAGATTGTGACCACGGTTATGGGTAGGAAAGTTGACATGTTGAGTGAGGTTAAAGCAGGTGAGTAAATCAGTGAAGTCAGTGGTTATTGTGGAGTCAGTGGAGTCCATGTGGCTATTGAAATCACCGAGGAGGAGGATTGAGGGGGAGAAGGAACAGAGCTGGGTTAGAAAGTAGGAGAGGTCAGACAGGAATGATGGGTGTGGTTTGGGAGGGCAGTAGACGACTGCCATGACTGACTGTGTGTGACCAGAGAGTTTAAAAGCCAGTTGTTCAAATGATGGAGCAGATGAGATGGAGATGAGGCTGGTCTTGATGTCCTGTCGGTGAATTACGGCAATTCCACCACCTTGGCCCTCCGAGCGTGGTTTATTGATGTATTGGGTGTAGTGAGGTTGAGTGAGAAGTAGTCCAGAGGTTGTTGCCAGGTTTCAGTGAGACAGAGAAAGTCCAGTTTATTGTCCAGAATGTAGTCGTTCAGGATGTGGCTTTTGTTGTTGAGGGACCGGGTATTGAACAGAGTGAGCTTGATGTTGCTTTGTACGGTGGGGATGAACTCGGGTGATTTTGCCAGGGTTTGCGGACAGGAGGCGCGATAGTGTGTGTTGCTGTGATGACGTAGTCGATGAGTGGGAGTGCGCTGAGCTGACCAGAGTACGGGAATGGAGTGACCTGTTTGTAAGTAAACAAACTTGCGACCGGAGTCTCTATGAATGTATCTGGGTCGTCGCAGGAGTCCGTGGTATTTGATTGCAGAGATGCATGATGGGGTGGAGTGAGTGTTGAGCAGAAGAAGCCTTGCGGCGGAGTACCTTAGAGCCATGCCAGGCAGGAGCGAAGGGGACGAGGACGAGGCCAAGGAGGACGAGCAGGCCTTGCCAGTGCGGGACGTGCAGGACGTGAAGGCCAAGGACGTGCAGGCCGGGCTCAACGACCGCAGCAGCAAACCAAGACAGCAAAGGCCGCAGCGGCAAACGACCGCAGCGGAAAACCAAGACAGCAAAGGCTGCAGCGGCAAACGACCGCAGCCGCAAACCAAGACAGCAAAGGCCGCAGCAGCAAACCAGGCGTCTTGCTCACCCCGGCCTCGTGGTGTTCCAGCGGCAAACTGCCCTCGTCCATTGGCAACCGCAGCCGCAAACAAGACAGCAAAGGGTAGTAGAGGCGTAAGACGCCCCGGGAGCGGGCCTGAGGCAACGGTGGAAGAGCCGGGCAGGCAAAGCCGGGAGCAGAGCCAGGACCGAGCAGAGAGCAGACCCAACGGCCAAAAAGCCGCCACGACCACCAGAAAAGCAGACTATATACAATGACCCAGTCGGAGAAGCGGCGAACAAATAACGCCAGCGTCCTCTCGCAGACCGGACTGCAGATAATCAAGGGGCATTGAGGGGCATTGAAAAAGTTCAGAATGACCGGGTGCACAATTGTCAAAGAATGCAAACGTTTTGTTTTTATTTTTCTAATGCAGTACACACAAGTAGGTATAACTAGTGAAATATCTTTCCTACCAATCATCCTGGTATATTGGAAAAATAAAGAAATAACCTTTTTTTTGGGGGGGGGGGGGGGGGGATAATTGTAAATACAGCGGATCCTGTTATGAGCGACTCCCTCTAATTTCCGACCATATAGTTGATGTACCTGTAAATGTATATTCCTCAGCTAAACACCTGAAAATGGTGACCACCTGTTAAATTTGGCCAACAAGTATGAAATGTCATCAATGATAAGCCATTTGCTTTGATGTAAGACCTAAAGGAACCGTACGATAATACTATTTATAGGGCTGGTCTGGGAGAGGGGGGGGTGGCGGGAGGGGGGAGGGCAGAGGGGAAACCAATCCATGGGAAACCAATGAAATCACATTCACCCAATGAAACGACGCAGTTTACCAATGGCGTTTATTAGGGCACTCACCATGCAGATCTTCAAAAAAATTGAAAATCTACATCTCCAGAGCCACTTATAAATATAAAAAATAACCACCTTTAGAGGCCATTTTTCCCCGCAAAGCAGGGGTTGGCCTTTTTCGGGAACCGTGGTTGTTGTTGTTTTTCGGTCCCCTTTTTGAAGCAATGTTTTACGGCCGGATGCCCTTCCTGACGCCAACCCTTTTTGCCGCCTTTAACGACAAACAGGGAATTACCAGTGAACTGGTACTCCAGAGCCACTTAACCGATCCAAATCAAAATTTACAGATATGATCGACTGACTACCCAGTACCCATGAGAAAAGTATATTGAAAATGATGATGCCATTGGTCATGAGGTATGGCGGCCATTTTGCCTGGAAGCCTATCATCACTGCTCAGCTCACAGTTCTAGTTTAAATTAATGTTGAGTTTTGAGCAAAACTTTTTTCATTAGAGAACTTCTTTTCAAGTGTATTAGAGCATTCTTTGTCTATATTTTGAAGTCTTTAGAATTTAATGACAAAAAGAAACACCCACAAGAATTGTTCCCCTCGCTCTGCTCAGCAAAATTGTATTTTTCATTGAAATTTTAATTTTTTTGTGTTCCACCCCTCCCACCCCCCTTGCACTACAATCTAGAATCATGTGCAACCCATGAGAAAAGTAGATTGAAAATGATGATGTCATCGGTCACGAGGTATGGCGGCCATTTTGCCTGGAAGCCAAACATCACCATCACTATCATCACTATAGGAAGCCTATCAGTTCACCCTGGTGAACTTGGTGAACCAGAGAGCCAGAGAAACCAGAGAGCCTGGTGAACACCTGAGTTTTGTGACATAAAAAATTATCTTCGTATCTAAAAACCTGCCTGGATGAGATAATGTGAGGCAATTAAACAAATAAATCGGCCAATAATGAAAGTCAATCCGATTAGTCACCAATTCTGAAGAAGTGTCAGAAAACTGGCAAAGATATCAACACGTTTTCAAATTTTTTTTAAAAAATTAACATTTTGTTGCCATTCACAGTCACGTGAAAAAGTAAGTACACCCCATGTAAAGTTTTGACTTTTTCAACATATTTCAACATACAGCTATTTGATCTGCATTTCAACAATATTGATAGATAAAGGTTTATAATATAACAAATATCATGAAACATTTACATTTTGTAGTCCATTGTATAATTTAAATAAACATAAATGCAAATTTCGCATGTGGAAAAAGCAAGTACACCCCTACATTTATCACTACTTCAAATACCTAAAATTAGAATCAGGTGCACCAGCTCAGGTGCAAATGATTAGAACATCGTTAGAGAGGATCTTGGAGGAACCTGTCTTATTTAAACCTCAGACATTTAGTTTGGTTTGCTCTTTGTTGTTGAAGTGTGCGGCGTCACCATTCCTAGATCAAAAGAGCTCTCTGAGGCCTTCAGAAAGAAGGTTATAGATGCCTACGAGTCTGGGAAGGGATTTAAAAAGATATCCAAACAATTTGAAATCAATCATTCCACTGTCCGGAAGATCATCTACAAGTGGAGAAGATTCCAAACAACTGCCAACTTGTTCAGGCCAGGCCGCCCCAGCAAGTTCAGCATGAGAGCAGACCGCAAGATGCTGAAAGAAGTCTCTAATAACCCCAGAATGTCATCACGGGACCGACAGGTAGCTCTTGCCACTGTTGATGTCAAAGTGCACGAGTCTACCATTAGAAAGAGGCTGCACAAATTTGATCTACATGGGAGGTGTGCCAGGAGGAAACCTTTGCTGTCCAGAAAGAACATCAGGGCAAGAATAAAGTTTGCCAATGAACACCTACGCAAAGACCAGCACTTCTGGAACAATGTGCTCTGGACAGATGAGTCAAAGGTAGAGCTATTTGGCCACAGTACCAGAAGACATGTTTAGCAAAAACCAAAGACATCATTTGACCACAAGAACCTGATACCAATTTTAAAGCATGGTGGTGGAAATATTATGGTTTGGGGCAGCTTTGCTGCATCAGGGCCTGGGCAGTTCACCATCATAGAATCCACGATGAATTCTTCATTGTACCAGAGGGTGCTTGAGGATAATGTGAGGCCATCTGTTGGAAAGTTGAAGCTCAACAGAAGGTGGACCTTGCAACATGACAATGACCCTAAACATACCAGTAAATCCACCAAGGAATGGCTGAAAAGAAAGAAATGGAGGGTTCTGGAATGGCCAAGTCAAAGCCGGGATCTAAATCCCATCGAGATGTTGTGGGGGGATTTGAAACGAGCTGTGAATGCAAGAAACCCCTCAAACATCGCACATCTGAAAGAATTCTACATGGAGGAGTGGGCAAAAATTTATCCCAGTCGATGTCAGAGACTGGTAGACAGTTATACGAAACGCCTACTTGAGGTTGTTTTTGCCAAAGGGGGCAGGCAATACCACCTATTAGAGCCAAGGGTGTACTTACTTTTTCCACATGCGAAATTTGCATGAATGTTTATTTAAATTATACAATGGACTACAAAATGTAAATGTTTCATGATATTTGTTATATTATATCACCTTTATCTATCAATATTGTTGAAATGAAGATCAAATAGCTGTATGTTGAAATATGTTGAAAAAGTCAAAACTTTACATGGGGTGTACTTACTTTTTCACGTGATTGTATATGAATTAATATGCAATTCTATAAAATCTGAAATTGACCCCACAATTATCATGCATCGGTAAAGTAGATGTATCACTATAAAGCATAGTGTCTTTAGCATCACACCCATGAAAGACCACCTGTTTTGAGAGAACATATTGGGCTTGACACTTCGACCAATCTCTCAGGACAGGACTGCATTTTGTTCCGGCAACTTTATGAACTCTCCAACTGCACTGCACCCATAACTTGCAAAAATTCAGATCAAGCATTCAGATCTTGCAAAAACCCCAAATGGTTCACAGAATCATACATAACCCCTTGTGCCATAGAAAATAAAGCCATGGAACACATATAATTAGCTTTAAAAGAGTTTCAACTGTATTTTGCCTCGTTAAAACCTTTATTGCTCTTGTGGTCATTGCAATAATCTCTTAAAGACATTTGTGCATACCAATTCACTGTTGTCGTGTTTTGCCAAACTTTACTTTCTATTCTCCATATCCTACGCTGTTTCACGAGTGACTTTTTGTGTATGGCAAGTACATTTCAAAAAAACTAGAATGCACTCAGTAGAGAGCACTCAGTCAACTTGGTGAACCAGAGAGCCAGAGAAACCAGAGAGTCTGGTGAACAGTTTACGTTTTGTATCCCACTGATAGGCCGGATCTGGATTCTAACCTGAACCAAAATCTAATCGGCTTGTTCTTCTCACCCAACCAACTCATCCACCAAGTTTATTCATAACTGGTCCATCAATTTTTTAAATATCATGTTGTATATCGCTTTTCACCCGATCTCTCAACGCAGAGCAGCAACAACAGAGCAGCGTATGCATTAAATCGGTGTAGGAAAGCAAGCTCTCTGCATATTGTTTTCTTTGTCTAAATAGCATCCTTCAGTTTGTTTATAAATTACACTCTGTAAAGGTTTGGTGGAATGTTTGTGAGTTTTCTTTTCTTTTTAAATATTTTATATATACAGTCACGTGAAAAGGTAAGTACACCCCATGTAAAGTTTTGACTTTTTCAACATATTTCAACATACAGCTATTTGATCTTCATTTCAACAATATTGATAGATAAAGGTGATATAATATAACAAATATCATGAAACATTTACATTTTGTAGTCGACAGCCTGGTGTTGGCTTAGCGGTTAGGGTGCCGGCTTGGGATCCTAGGATCCTGGGTTCGAATCCCGGTCGATCGCTGAATTAACGCCAGGGGGGTTGACTCAGCCTGTCATCCTTCCGAGGTCGGAAAATTGAGTACCAGCTTGCTGGGATGAATGATCCCGGTGTGTACCCCGATTTAGAATAGGTACACCGTATCCCTGCGCATTGTAAGAGCGTGACCAAGGGTTGGCGTCAGGAAGGGCATCCGGCCATAAAAACATTGCCTCAAACAGGGATCCATGATTGTCATGGGGCCCGCAAGGCTAACCCCCGCTCTAGCGGGGAAAATGGCCTTAAAACGATCATTCATTCATTCATTCACCCGATCTCTCCACGGTGAAGAATCACTTAAAAATTAAATAATAATTGTAGCCGAATCCATATTCAGATCTTCAACAAAATCGAAACGATTAGTCCTTGTCACACACACACAACCTCTCCACCAAGTTTCGTCCAAATCCGTCCACAACTTTTTGAGATATCCTGCTATATATCATTTTTTGCCACATCACTCAATAGTGACGAATCACTTAAAATATTCTACCTGCTGGATCCGGATCCGGATCTTCACCAAACTTGAATCGATTCTTCCTGTCACACAAACAACCTGTCCAACAAGTTTCGTCCAAATCCATCCATAACTTTTTGAGATATCCTGCCATAGAAACCCCTGCCATAGAATCCACATTCAGATCTGCACCAAAATCGAATCGATTTGTCCTTGTCAGACACCCAACATGTGCACCAAGTTTCGTCCAAATCCGTCAACAACTTTTTGAGATACCCTGCCGTGTATCGTTTTTGGCCCCGTCTCCCAATGGCAATGGTGAAGAATCACTCTAAAAAATTCTAGTAGCCGGATCCGAATCCGGATCTTCACCAAAATCTAATCGTTTCGTCCTTGTCACATCCGCTACATCTCTGCCAAATTTTGCCCGAATCCGTGCAAAACTTTTTGAGATATTTTGTTCACAAACTGACAGACAGGGGTGAAAACACAACCTCCATCCACCTTTGGTGGCAGAGGTAATAAAGCACTCGCCTCCGAGCTGTTTACCTTGGGTTTGAATCCCGACCCAGCCATCAACTGCCATCACGCAGAGCGATTCATCAATGTGTGCGCCGTCCCTCGGATGGACGTTAAACGGGAATCCCGTCTGCTAGCATTAGTTGGTGGACATTAAGGATCCCACTGTGTCCTTCGCGAAGTGTAGGCGAGCCATCGCCGGCACAATGAGCAAATTCCTGCCCTGCATATAGACAAACCAGCAGGGGGCACTGCATCAGCGGCTCAGCCAATCAGAAAACGCCGCAGCCCTGTGGACTGCATAGGAAGGAAGACAGCATACTCAAAATAATACATTAATACTTGTATATTTCATGAAAAATATGGCAAGCTTGGATCTTCGGACTTCGGTCCATGACCTTAGCACGAGTTATTTCGGCCATTTGTATCTGAAGAAGAGCGATCGAACGACCAGACAGATAGACAGGCCAATGAGACCACATTCACCCAATGGAATGACGCACTTTACCAATGTTGGCGTTTACTGGGACACTCACCCTGTAGGTCTTCAATCACTTTACGGAGTTGACTCTTGCCCACGTCACCCGCAAGTCGGGTGGTAGTGTCGGTGGACGAGCCGTGCAGCATGGTTATGGTGCGCGAACTCTCGCGCCACGCACACCTCGAGCGGACTTAGATAGATCGAGGGTGTGCGTCGCACAGAACGCGCTTAACGAACACACATCGTCACAGGAAACACCAGCAGGCGGGACGGACGCTCATTGTGGACTCCGCTCCTCTCAGGAAAACAATGTCCGTAACTGTGAAGTAAAAGATCATTCATACTTTACAAAACATTACTTTACTAACCGGTGGCACGTGATCAGTCATTCCCCTGTACTGGAGGCATACAAATTTGCAATCACACGAACAACGAAAAAAAAATCTTTAAAACAACAACAACAACAACACATTCACGGACCGGAAGTATACACTTTCGTATCGTGCCTCGACATGTGCATAAACAATAAATGTATGGCGATAAAACCCACTGAACTGCATGATTATGGGATGGTAAATCACGCTGCTCGCGGCATTGTGGCGCCATCGCACAGCCATGTTGCTCGGCCCAATGAATGATTCACCGCGGCTTGCGTTGCGTTATGTTTACGTGAGAAAGCGTTCACTTCGACTTTTACTTTTAACTCAAAATTAACATTCAAGAGACACAAGTGGGTTTTTTATTGGAAATATTTTATTTTTGTTGTTTACAGTTAGTTCAGATTTCGTATTTACAGTCGACAAATCATTACGTTGTGTAGTCTAGTAGGAAGACTAGGTCCCCCTGCACCCCCCGGAGATATACTTCTAATCAGTGTTTCTAGATTGGAAAAAATGTGTAGAAAATGACTAGCTATGGCCCCAAGCTGAAAAAATGTCCCACATACCATTTTTATGCAAATTACTGCTGCCATTATCAAAAAAACGATTTTTGACATATCTCAGCCAATATTGCAGATAATTGAAAAATGAAGGTGTCTAGACCCATGTTTTGAAGGGCATAGATCATGATAGAACTATTCATAACATGATTACATGTGTCTATGGTATACTAGTATGCTAATTAGTGCTTTATTTACAAAATAATCACAGTTTTACGAAATAATAGACTCATATTAAGGTCCGTCTACACAGACGTTAACACAAAGTTTTATTTTTCTAAATATTACAACTGTCAAAATAGTCCTAGCACTCAATGTGACCACTCTTCTCTTGCTTGTTTTAGATAAACATCATTAGCATTAGTGATTCTCCTCCTCAGTGAATCTCTCCATCAACAGCCTCTCCATTGCCTCACACACTGTTTTGAGGCAAAAGAGGGACTTTGCGTAGGCCTTTCCACTGAGAACACCTTTGAGAGATCCACTTGTTACTAGTTGTGCCTCAAAGAGAATCTCTGCATATCCAGAACCACGCATCTTGTGTCCAGTGAGCATCCCGATGTAGTTCATGGATGTGTGGAAGGGTCCAATCGTTACTACATGACTAGCAAATTCATTTGGCCAGCGCCAGATGATGGGAAGGGCTTTCATGCAGACACCCAGATCAAATGTATTCAGGACCCATCTCTGACCCACCTCAGCAGTTGCTGCCTCGGAACGCTTCAGTAGCTCACGAACAACTGCGTTGTCTGTGATCGGTTGGTGGATAGGCGTGCAGTAGTCGACTGTTGATTTGCTGGGTGGGGGAGAACCAGTTGCAGAGGTGAAACCCCCTAGCCCAGGCACAGGCTGCAGGCCACAGCTTCCGATGTATCTGATGAAGAGCCAGATGTAGTACTCTTGCATCGTAGTGGCATAGACTGTGTCATTCTCTGCTGGCGGTGTGAATGATGAGCCTTCAGGGAACTTCGGGCCAACGCGAGTAAAGTGCAAGGGTGGGAGAGTTTTTGGTGTGTCGACCTTCAGGCTACGCTGTTGTGACCTATTGATGGTAGGTAGCATTCGGTCCTTGCTGCTCTCGAACCCGGGCTTGACCTCCTGCACCATGATTCCTCCAGCACTGTTTACAATGTTGCTGCCGTGCACACTGGTAGTGGTTTTATTCAAGTTGTCCCACTCACAGTGGAATACAAGGTTGCCCTCTCCTGTCACAATTTGTGGTGTACGATAAGTTGAGACTTCATCCAGGACCTTGGCGAGAGCAGTTTCCAACTCCAAGGCGAAATCGTAGCTCTCAGAGTGTCCAAGCCTGTGTAGTATTGTGGTGAGCTGTTTGCTTCGGAACAGGTGCCTTACAGTCACACAGAGGAGAATGTGCTTTGGTAACTTCCATTTTCCATCTGACACTGCACGGCACAGATCTTGTCCAATGGAGAAGACCAGACGCTTCACCTTTTCTGTCTCGATGCCCTCCTTGCCAGTCATTAGCACGCTGAGAAAGCGGACAAGGTCTGGAGGTAGGATGTCTTCAGGATTGAGCTCCATGTCTTCAGCTGTTGGTGGCCATGGTTGGTCTTTACACTCTCTGAAAGCCTGTAGAATACCCTGGCGAAGTTGGAGGGCAACATTTTGGTTCTTGTTTGTGCTTCCGAGTGTGAATGCTCGTGCGAGAGCATTGGAAACTGTTATGTTTGAGCTGTGCACAAGCCAGAAAGAAATGACATCACATTTGTCATGATCAACCTTCGTGAAGTGGATATGCTCCTTGATTGGGTCATTCTGTAGGCGTTTCAGTAGTTTCTCTGACCGATAATTTGAGTTCTCATATCCATTCAGTTTCAGTTCCTCGACATAGAGCAAGCGCAAGGAAGAAAGCTGTAGAACTTTATTCTGCTGGATGACCTGGGTTTGAATGTGTTCCAGTACTGAGTTGAATGCCTTTTCATGGGCGGCTGACATGCAAGCCTGCTCCTTTGGTGCTTCGGCTCTGTGAATCGCACGCTCATAGTTGTAGAATGCTGTGCGGAAAGCTTTAAAACATGACGGATGGTGTTTGGCCTCACATGCAAAGAGGTCTTTGTTTTTCACCTTTCGATGGAGTCGATAGAGACCCATTTTCTCAGCCCGTGTTTCGATTTGCTCCCATGCATTTTCTTTGTTTTTAAAGGATGGGAAGGTTGTAGGCCTCTCAGTATTGCGATGAGCATCTTTGGTCTCAACTTTCTCACAAAATATACACTCTGGCGGGAAGATGGGTTCAGCAGAACCTCCTGGTTTACGAGGAGAGTGATGCCATGATGAGGTTGATGGCCCTGGTTCTGTATCATCTCCCAGACGATGAAAGTGGCGGACAAAGTGCTTATAACACTTGCTGTGATATCCTACTCTTTCTAGGTCATCAGGAAGAGTTGCCGGGATCTGATCACATACTGATTGCATACGACATGGGGAGTCATGCGGTTGGTTGAGACGTCTATCCCGGATCTTTTGAAGCAGTTGCAGTTTTTCTGAAGCAGATCCTTTAATTTTACGGAGGGGCGTGAAATCCCCATGATCAGACATGGATGGTACATGAAGGATGCATGTAGGAGGAGAGCTTTGGGCTGCAGGTTCTACACTCCGTTTTCTTTTGGGCATGCTTGCTGTCGATGTCTACCATCACTGTTAAATGACAAATAAGAAATCACGAATGATGTTAAAAGTGCCTGTGAAAGGAGGCTCTGAGTTTTCAGTGAGGTAACAGAGGTTCTGAGTCATGTTCTACACTAGGGTACTTTTTAGCTGACTAAACCATGTTTAGTGGCATCAAAAGTGCTAATAGCTAAAACATCTAAATTCTTCCACACTAACGTTAGCTATCTAGGCCAATGAAACATTGTGCTAAGTTACTGTAGCTAGCTCAGCTGTCGTGCCTCTTTCTGGTTCAATTCATATACAGAAGTCAACAGATATGTCTCATGTTTGGCATTAACAAAAGTTTAAGTTACACCGACATTAGGAACATACTGTACATAGATGAGGCTAGCTTTAACGTTAGCTAACATGGTGCTAGCTGGCTCAGCTGTTATTCTGCCTGTTTATGATTTCATGCAGAAACTGAAGTCAAG
Source organism: Myxine glutinosa (assembly GCF_964187855.1). Taxonomy (NCBI): domain Eukaryota; kingdom Metazoa; phylum Chordata; class Myxini; order Myxiniformes; family Myxinidae; genus Myxine; species Myxine glutinosa. The sequence goes on along the minus strand of NC_136267.1, from coordinate 132,825,743 downwards.
AGTGTGAGTAACATTATAGTTAGCATCTTACCTGGCTAGATTGGAGGATGAATACCAAGAACAACACACAGATGGAATGGAAGACTGAACTTTCAACTGAGGTATTCAATAACATCAACGTTACCAATTGATACGAGCGCGCGACATTACCAATTGATACGAGCGCGCGAGCGCGCATGTTACATGGATGGAAATGTAAAATGGCAGCTATAGCAGCACTAATTTGGATCTCTAGTCTGTCATTTCTGCACTGTGATTGGATAACATAAAAAAATATGTTTGGGAGTTAACAGCAGGAGTTGGTAGATTTTACGTGGGCTGGGTGAGAAACCTTTAAATAAGCAAGTGAAAATCTCTCGCAATACAAAGTCAATGGTGGGAAGAAAAGTTGAGTGGTACCAATGTTACTGCCAATGTCCCGCCCCTATGCAAGACTCAGGAGCATCTTGTTGACATTTAACCTTGAAAATACCTGGGTTTAGACCCCTTATGTACCATGTTAAGTTATCTGCAGTATTAACGTATCCTTATCATTTGTAAAACTGATTATTTTGTAATTACAGCATTAATATGCATACTAGTATACCATAGACACATGTAATCATGTTATGAATAGTTCTATCATGATCTATGCCCTTCAAAACATGGGTCTAGACACCTTCATTTTTCAATTATCTGCAATATTGGCTGAGATATGTCAAAAATCGTTTTTTTGATAATGGCAGCAGTAATTTGCATAAAAATGGTATGTGGGACATTTTTTCAGCTTGGGGCCATAGCTAGTCATTTTCTACACATTTTTTCCAATCTAGAAACACTGATTAGAAGTATATCTCCGGGGGGTGCAGGGGGACCTAGCCTTCCTACTAGACTAGTGGTGCTGTGCATACACGACTCGATTGCCAGAGAGGTAGGCCACAACGCGTTGATACAACAAGAGTCTTTATTCAGAGCTCGCACCTCAGCACTGGGCGGGCTCGAGCTTAGAGCCCGCATATATGTCCCGAGGCCACACCTTGCCCCCGGGCGTGGCCGATCGGCCGAAAGGTGGGGCATGCATTTTAGTTCCCCGCCTGGACGCTCGCGCCACCCACTGGTGCGCGGAATTATTGTCCCTTGTGCCCGCCACACGCCCCCCCCCCCCCCCCAGAATTCCTGCGCACCTGAAGGGTGAGCTTGCGGGGAAGCCCGATGATCCGGCCGAAACGCCCCCTGGCGATGCGTGCAAGGCTGGGGGGTAGCGGGACGGCGGGGCTGGGGGGTGCCGGGGGTCTGACCGCCGGGGGGCGGCCTCGACGCGGAGGCAGAGCTGCTTGCGTGGGGTGGTCCAGATCGAGGTGGGCCGGCTTGAGGCGGTCCACAGAGATACGATCTGGGGCACTGCCGATGTCGACGGTGAAATATTTGTCCCCGGTCTCCAGCACGCGGAAGGGCCCGTCGTACGGGGGCCGTAGCGGTGCCCGGTGGGCGTCGTGCCGGACGAAGACGTACTCCGCCGTACGAAGCTCCGGGGCGACGTGGGAGGACGGGCAACCGTGGTGTGCCGTCGGCACCGGGGCGAACCTCCAGGCGGTCTCCTGCAGGGTGGAGCGCTGTTGCGCCGCGGACCAAGGAGCCGTGGAGTCGGGGATAAATTCACCCGGTACCCGCAGGGGTTGCCCGAAGACCAGCTCCACCGAGGACGTGCGCAGGTCGTCCTTGGGCACCGTCCTGAGGCCCAGCAGGACCCAGGGGAGCCTGTCGGCCCAGCTGCCGTCGCGGAGGCTGGCCCGGAGCACGGCCTTCATCGAGCGATGAAAGCGCTCGCACAGGCCATTGGCCTGGGGGTGGTAGGCCGTGGTGCAGTTGAGTTTGATGCCGAGCCCTTGCGCCACCGCGCCCCAAAGCTCCGAGGTGAACTGGGGGCCGCGGTCGGACGAGATGTCTGAGGGGGCGCCGATCCGGGCAACCCAAGTGGCGATGAAGGCTTGCGCCACATCCGCCGCAGACGTCGCCGCCAATGGCACGACCTCCGGCCACCGTGTGGTGCGGTCCACCATGGTGAGGAGGTGGGTGAACCCCCGCGAGGGGGGCAGAGGTCCCACCAAGTCGACGTGGACGTGGCCGAACCGACGCTCGGGCACCGTAAACGGGGCCAACGGGGCTTGGGTGTGGCGGTGGACCTTTGCGCGCTGGCACACGAGGCACGTCCTGGCCCAGTCGCGGACGTCCTTCCTGAGGCCATGCCAGACGAACTTCGCCGCGACGAGCTTCTGGGAGGCCTTCGTGCCCGGGTGGGACAGGCCGTGGATGGCGTCGAAAACCGGGCGCTGCCAGCCAGCGGGCACGATGGGGCGAGGCCGGCCGAGGGAGACGTCGCACAGGAGGGCCGCGCCCGCGACGTCGAACGGCACCTCGGTGACGCGGAGGCCTGGACGCCGGGGTCGGCAGTCTGGACCTCCGCCATCCGGGCATAGTCAATCCCGAGGTGGACCGCGTGCGCGACGGACCGGGAAAGACAATCCGCCACCGGGTTGGCTTTACCCGCGACGTGACGGATGTGCGTCGTGTACTCGGACACGGCAGAGAGGTGACGCTGCTGCCGTGCCGACCATGGCTCGGCGACCTTGGCCATCGCGAACACAAAGGGCTTGTGGTCGACGAAAGCTGTGAACGGGCGGCCCTCGAGCAGATGGCGGAAGTGTCGGACCGCCAGGTGGAGCCCAAGCAGCTCGCGGTCGAAGGTGCTGTAGCGGCGTTCGTGCGGGCGAAGCTGCCGGCTAAAAAACGCCAGCAGCTGCCAAGCACCACGCACCCACTCCTCGTGCACCGCGCCCACTGCGTAGTCCGACGCGTCGGTGGTGAGGGCGATCGGTGCATCGGGCGCCGGGTGCGCCAGCATGGTGGCGTTTGCCAGGGCCAGCTTTGCGCCCACAAACGCCGCGGCCATCGGCTCCGACCAGGCGATGTCACCTTTGCTCGGCTTGCCCCGGAGGGCCTCGTGCAGGGGGCGGAGGAGCTGGGCGACGTGGGGCACGAAGCGGTGGTAAAAATTTACCATGCCCAGGAACTCCTGGAGCCCCTTGATCGTGCGGGGGCGCGGGAAATCCCTGACCGCCTCCACCTTGGCCGGTAAAGGGACGGCCCCGTGCCTGGTGATGCGGTGCCCCAAGAAGTCGATGGCGGCGACGCCAAAACGGCACTTTGCGGGGTTGATGATCAGGCCGTGCTGGCCCAGGCGTTCGAAAAGCGTGCGGAGGTGGAGCAGGTGCTCCTCCCGGGACGCGCTCGCGACTAGGATGTCGTCCAGGTAGACATAGATGAAAGGTAAGTCGCGCAAGACACTGTCCATGAGCCGTTGGAACGCCTGGGCCGCATTCTTCAACCCAAAAGACATTCGCAGGAACTCAAAGAGGCCGAAAGGGGTGATGACAGCCGTCTTTGCGACATCGTCCGGTTGGACGGGGACCTGGTGGTAGCCCCGGATGAGGTCCACCTTGGAGAACACGGTCGTGTTTGCCAACCGGGCGGAAAAGTCCTGGATATGCGGGACCGGGTAGCGGTCGAGGGTGGTGGCATCATTGAGCCGGCGGTAGTCACCGCACGGCTGCCATCCGCTGCAGGGCTTTGGCACAATGTACAGAGGAGAAGCCCAAGCGCTGTTGGAGCGCCGTACGATCCCCAGCCGTTCCAGCGTGGCGAACTCTGCTTTCGCCACGGCGAGCTTCGTGCGGTCGAGTCGGCGTGCCCGGGCGTAGACCCGGCGGCCCAACTGTGGGGATATGGTGCTCCATCCCGTGTTTGACGGCCACCGCTGAGAAGGTGGGCCGCGTGAGGACCGGGAAACTGGCGAGGATGCGGGTAAACTCGTCCGCTGCCGGAAGCGTGCAGACTAACAAGCCGGGACAGAACCTATCAGCAAGCCGCTTGGCAAGCCGCTCGGTGAGCCGCTCAGCGAGCTGCTCAACGAGCCGCTCAGCGAACAAGCGAGCGAGCTGAAGGTTTCGGCCTGGACAAGACGTCTGCGCTAACGTCGACCAACAGCCCATGCGCACATAGGAAGTCCGTGCCGAGCAGGGCCATTGGCACGCTGGCGGTAACAAACGACCATTGAAAGCGCTGCCCTCCGAACCGCAGTGAGAGGCAACGCTTCCCGAATGTGCGGATGGGTGTACCGTTGGCGGCAAGCAAAGCGGGGCCCCGGCCCGTGGCTTGCTTGTCGGACATGGAGGCAGGGAGGACGCTTACCTGCGCTCCCGTGTCGTAAAGAAAACTGCGCCCGGACAAGGTGTCCGTGATGAACAGGAGGCTGCCGGAATGGCCGACGCTCATGGCCGTAAGTGAGCGCCGGCCCGACCCGTCAAAAGCACACGGCGGGCGGCACGTTTTAGCCTTGCGGCCGAACCTGGCATGGTAGTAGCACCAGGTTTGCGGCGGTGGCCCCCGCGGTGGCCGTGCCGGCGGCGGTGGTGGTGGCGGCGGCAGTAGTGGGCGGGGCGTAGCAGCGGCCACGAGGGAAGCAGGGGGCACTGTAGCCTCCGCGCCGGGATCCACTACTGCAGCACCGTACACCGACCGCGTATCGCAGGCCGCGAAATACTTGTCGGCCTCTCCAGCCAGGGCGCGGGGTTCCGTTATTTTGGAACCGGCCACCGCGGGGCGCACCTGTACAGGTAGCTGGCGTAGGAAGAGTGCTCGGAATAAGAAATCCGGGCGCCGGTCTCCAAGCAGCGACAGCATGAAATCCATCTGGACGGATGGTCGTGTGTCGCCGAGGGCGGGAAGGTCCAGGAGGCGGTCGGCACGTTCGATCTCTGTGAGCCCGAACGTGGCGAGGAGGAGACGTTTGAGCGCCTCGTACTTGTGGTCGCCCGGCAGGCGCCGAAGGATGGACATGACTCGGGCGGCAGTGTCGGGCCCGAGGGCGGCGACCACGTGGTAGTACCGGGTCTCGTCCGCCGTGATGCCCCGGAGCTGAAATTGAGCTTCGGCCTGCACACACCAAACGTCGGCTTGCGCTTCCCAAAACTCCAGGAGGTTGATTGCGACGGCGTTGGTAGCCATGGCGCGTTCGGGGGTCAGCAACGACTGAACCAATCGGGGTCACCAGTGTGGTGCTGTGCACACACGACTCGATTGCCAGAGAGGTCGGCCACAACGCGTTGATACAACAAGAGTCTTTATTCAGAGCTCGCACTTCAGCACTGGGCAGGCTCTAACTTCGAGCCCGCATATATGTCCCGAGGCCACATCTTGCCCCCGGGCGTGGCCGATCGGCCGAAAGGCGGGGCATGCATTTTAGTTCCCCGCCTGGGCACTCGCGCCACCCACTGGTGCGCGGAATTATTGTCCCTTGTGCCCGCCACAACGTCGTTTGTCGTACATGCCATACACTGAACTGAAAATATATAGAGTGGCCATTGCCATTCACACCACACAGGTGGAGATGCAGCTACCGGGCGCCATCTTGGTTGGCACTCGATGCTGGGCGATGGTGATTTCCGTCATGCGTGTGCACGTAATTCAGAGCGAAAAGCGATTGCGTTTTTTACCTTTTGTGCGATCGTTTTTCAATAGGAAACCTATCACAGTTACTACAACACTTTCCTTTATCCTTTCCTTTTCACAAAAAAAAATTCGAGAACAAATATTGTTAATTTGGGAGCGTGAAGAATTCGGGACTTTTTCATGAAACTTGCGAAGAGTCTGTCCGAATTATTTCACAATGATTTGTTTTTGGTCCGTAACCGATTACCCTTCCTTAACATATTCGTAACAACCCTTCCGTAACCGATTGGAGCAGTTTATTGCCGCACAAAATGGCATTTTAACAGTTGTCTGGCTTTTTAAATCTAGGACACTTTCAAAACAAACGAGATCCGCGAAGCGAGTCTGTCGAGTGGTGCTAACCAAGATGGCGACCACGGCGGCTACACTTTTCACGGAGTATGAGCGTTCGAAATATTTTCAATTCAGCGGTGCCATCTATCTATAATTCCAGTAATCTCTGTCTGTACGTTTGTACGTTTGTACGTTTGTCTGTTTGTCTGTGACCGCTGTTTCTCGACAACTACCGGTCCGATATACTTGAAACTTGCCAGGTATATTGCTGGGGACCCGAGGATGTGCCTTTTCAAGGTTTGAAATTAATCGGACAAGTACTTACCGAGCTATGGCGATTTAGCCGTTCGCCGTTCGCTTTGCCGTTGCGAATGGACCAAACCATTCATGTAAATAGAGGGGGGGGGGGGGTTCTGTGGTCGTTCGCTTTGGCTTTGCGAATGGACCAAACCATTCATGTAAATAGAGGGGGGGGGTTCTGTGGTCGTTGCGAATGGACCAAACCATTCACATCGAATCATCGAATCACATCGAATGGACCAAACCGTTCGCTTTGGACCAAACCATTGCATGTAAATAGAGGGGGGGGGGTTCTGTGGTCGTTGCGAATGGACCAAACCATTCATGTTTTTTTTTTTTTTTTTTTGGCAAGGAACGGGCACCCACGTACGGGCACGTCCTAGCTTATATATAGTACGGGCATGCCCTAGTATGGGACAAAGCGGAGAGTTTGAGCTCACCGCCAAACTTCTTCTTCTTCACAAATCAATTTCGCGAAAATCCTGAACGAATATCATTCTCGGGGTCGGACATCCGGGAACTTTGTCGCCCCATAATGCAAAGTCTGCTGAGCAACGTACTCGAAGGAGCAAACAAAGGGGAATGACGCGTATTGCGTGCACGGAGAACACCGTAGCCTCGCTTCCAAGTACATGAGTTGTTAGGGTTAGGGTTACATGTATATTTTCTTCTTTCGATAATTCTGTAACTGCAGCCTTTGTCAAAAGTTGCTGTATCTTCAATTGCACGAACAATAAAGCAAAACAGTGAGAACTTTCATTTTATTTGATACTGTGGCGGACACGATGGCTCGCTGGCGCGATGACATCATTCCGCGCACCAAGAGGGTGTCGGCCACGCCCGAGGGGTAGGCGTGGCCTCGGGATATACACGGGGCGCACAGCCCCGAGCACCTCAGTGCTATAGTTGAGCTTTGGAATAAAGACTCTTTTTGGTTACCCGCGTTGTTGCTTATCTTCTTGGCAAACAAGTCGTGTGCATAGCACCGCACTACACTGGTGACCTCGATGCTGGTTCAGCCGCCGCTGACCAACAGAACGCGCCAATGTCAAACAACGCGGTCGCGGTGAAGCTCCCTGAGTTTTGGGAAGCTCAGACCGAGGTATGGTTCGTGCAGGCCGAGGCACAGTTCCAACTTCGAGGCGTAACGGCGGATGAGACGCGTTATTACCATGTCATCGCCGCCCTCGGGCCCTGGAACAGCCACCCGAGTCGTGTCCGTCCTGCGGAACCCACCGGCCGACCACAGGTACGAGGCGCTTAAGCGTCTCCTCGTCGCCACGTTCGGCCTCACGGAGTGCGAATGGGCCGACCGCCTCCTGGACCTTCCCGAACTCGGCGACACACGACCATCGGTGCGGATGGATTACATGCTGTCGTTGCTGGGTGACAAAGCCCCGGATTTTTTATTCCGGGCGCTCTTTCTACGCCAGCTACCAGCACAGGTACGCCTCGCGTTGGCCGGTTCCAAAATATAGGAACCGGCCATAATGTTGATGGCCATCTTGGAACTCTTCTATGGCCCTGGCAACTTCTGGCCCGGCAATCATCCAACGCCGCAGGGCACTTGGGTTGTCAGTGAGGCCGACTGCTCCACCATCTCCCTTGATGCAGGCGTTATTCCGTTCATGCGCCTGGTCGATTGGGATCGAAGAGAACACCTTCTTCGTCTTCTGTACAGTGAAGTTGCCAGCCCTGAATTATCTGGCTACATCTGGGTGCTTCATTGGGAGTGCAACCATGTCCCTCAGGTGAACAGGGACCCACCTGGCATAGTGTGTGTGGTCTAAGGCATGGAACCATGGGACCAGTTCCGTCAGGGCATCAAGGTACATCGTGAATGAAGCCTGCCGCAGAGAACGCACGGAGACCAGTACCAACATCTCTAGTTCCAGCACAGTTGCCCAGTACTGAAAGTTGGGAATGTCTTCTCCTCTCTGGTGACACCAGGCTTCGACCTCAGGCAGGTCTTCTGCATCATCAGCATATGTCATACAGTGGCGTTCATACGCACGGTGTTGCAGGATGTGCAGTGCCGCTGCAGTGATTTGATGAGCTCTTCTTGTGCGGGTGACGTGGGCAGCTCGCAGGAAGGAGTCGGCCGCCCCTGGCGTTGCAATCTCAGCTTGCAAATCTGCAAAATCTGCAAATCTTGCAAAAATCTAATCTCTGAATCTGAGATGGCCCAATATCCAGATCTTTTCATAATATGATAGTCTACTAGTGTGCCAAATTTGGTGCTTTCCTCACAAAATGCACAATTGTTATGCTATATTTAGATTAGCTGCCGGACTATTAATGGATTCTCAACGAGTAAATGTTTTGCTTTGCTGGTGGATCAAGCGCCCTCTCACTCTTCGTGACTTCGTGTTCCAAATTCCACATGGATGTTGTTGTTTAACGATTTTAATGATTTTTTTTTCTGGATTTCGGGACCTGATTCTTTCACACATGCAATAAAGACATCGAAGCAATTTTACTTCATAAATTATACATATTCAGTGTAGCTCTGCTTTTGACTGACAAACTGATGCGAGTGAACAGCGTTCCGAACAACCAAGTCGGTGCCAGCTTGACGTCACACACACTCGCGACAATCGAGCGGAAAACGTTGGGATATTGGAACACCAAAATTGAAGAAGAGCGTTGGTGAGCTTTTAATAAATGCGTCAGTTAAATTAAAGGCGACCGATTCGCTTTTTGCTTTGAATAAGTTTTATGTTCCATATAAAGCAAGTCGTCTTCTTCCGCGAAACTCCCTGCGTGTCGGTGACGTTCGGAAATAAAGGCTGTCACGTGGTGTTTAGGTCATGTGGTTTGCCAGCTGATTGCACGCATCCGTCGCCTCGCTTCCGGGTTCCTCAGCTGTCATGGCTGCTGCAGGTGAGAGAGTGCGCACGACGTTCAGATCCCTTCGCTGTCGCCTTCCCTGAACACTCGTCGTTCCACGTCCCATGTATGAGCCTGGATAAAGTGAGTGCGAAGCTGGGAGGAGGTTGAGGAGATCGTTTGTTTGCGTTTTCCCCCCTGTTCTAAGGGTCTTTGAGGTTGTAGTCGCACAGCCTTGTGTACCTCCCTTCATCGGTTCTAATTTGGGTGTGTGTGGTCCACCGGTGACAATTTTGAACACGGTACACTGCTCATGGCGGTAGTGAGGATACTTTGTTTGAGCCTGAGGGGAGCAGACAACCTCGTTTCATGGGTACTGAAACGTTTGAGGGGAGCAGACAAACGGCATTGGTCTATTAAATATATTGTATCGAGCATTGTAAAAATGCAAATGAATCTTATTTCTAAACAGTAAATATATTGCAGCATATTTCATGACAGCAAATATGGAATTCAGCATTGAACGCAGCATTGGTCTGTAGCCTTATACACCGCCCAGGTTAAATTTTTGCTCTGATTGGAAAAATTGTAATTTCCCCGTAAGTTAGGATTAGTTTGAAGCAACTTTTAATATATATATATATATATATATACATATATATATATATATATATATATATATATATATATATATATATATATATACTGTATATATATATATATATATATATATATATATATATATATATATATATATATATATATATATATGTCTGTTATCTCCGAGAAGCATTTCTATATTTCAGGGTGGGACAAACAGCATTAGCCTATTGTACAGGGTGTTCCAACAAGACATGGACAACTTTGCTTGGTGATATAATTTGAACCACAAATGATACAATGATACCCTTTGTATTATACTAGGGCATTGCCCGTACTATATCTATATCTAAAATTATATCCCCCCCCTCTATTTACATGAAATGGTTTGGTCCAAAGCGAACGGCTTGCGAGTACGGTGACAATCCCCCCCCTCTATTTACATGCAATGGTTTGGTCCAAAGCGAACGGCTTCCGGAGTTTGGTAAAGAAATCGCCATCGCGTGCACAAACGCGCAGGAAAGCGAATGAATCGCAAATTCGGTTTTATTAGTTTTAAAACATAGTTTAACGCCAACATAGTTTGCAAACGTGAAATAAATGAATACGCTCTCAAATGTGCCATCCGAGGCAGAGTGTGTCCTCCACGTTCGGCACACGCGATCGTTCGCTGCTCTCTGATTGGTTGAATCGTTTTTTGGACATAGCTCGGTAAGTAATTGTCCGATTAATATGAAACCTTGAAAAGGCACATCCTCGGGTCCCCAGCAATATACCTGGCAAGTTAAAAGTATATCGGACCCGTGGTTGTCGAGAAACAGCGGTCACAGACAAACAAACGTACAGACGTACAGACGTACAGAGATTACTGGAATTATAGATAGATGATACAGAAACTCATAAAGTTTTGTGCACATCATCAATACACTTCAAACGGTACACGTGTTCTTGCCATGTTCGGCTCAGCATAAACCACCACAAAGATGCATCCCTGATGGTTGTTTGTATTGTATTTATACTTGGAGTTGTTGCTACATTTGAGTTTTGCTTTTTCATGTCGATAGTAACGATTGAAAGATGCAGATTGGTTGCTCAATGTTGTCCTTCTATTCATTTTTTTCGGATGTTACTCGTTTTTGCTGTAGCATTATTTTGATTCCCTTCCTTCTACCATTCTACAGCAATATCAGCACAGCCAATGGCTGCGAAGAAGAAGATTAAGAAAGGGAAGACTGTTAGCCTGAATGACTTTCTATCCGAGGACGGCGTTGTTGGCTCTGCTCAAATTCAGACTCGATCCGTCAACTGGGCCGATGAAAGTGAAGAGCTTGATGGAGATGGTTTGTTCCCAACTATTCAACAAAAAAGTTTTTTTTTGTTTGTATGTTTTTTATACCTTGAAGAAAACGCCAGGGGGTGGTGCTTGAGGAGAGTTGGGGTATTGTAATTTGCTGTCAATCTGTCTAGTTATATTTGCCTGTCTGTCACTCTATCTCCTCCTAAATGGTTGTGCGGAGATTAAATAATCTGTCCTAGACTTTCAAGAGAATCTGTCACTAAACTTGGAAGTTGGAATCGCCACATGGCAAGAAGGTGATAGAGCAGTATCATTTTTGTCCCGCCCCCTTGTGACTTGGGTGGGGCCAAAATATCAGGAAACCTAAAATGCAATTATGCACATGTTTTAAAACATTTTTTTATGAAACTTTGGATATGCAATCGACATTGGGGGGCACATGACATATGTTACTATTTTTGTTGGATTTGACCGCTGTTTCATGCCCCAGGGAGGGTGGGGATTTAAGGTTACAGTAGTCAAAGGAGGATACTTTTTTTTTTTTTTTTTTTTTTTAAACTCAAAATTTGATATTGGGTCTTTCCTGGTGGAACTTTTTGCCATCTTTAAGGGTGTAGTACTGGTGAAAAATTGAGAAAACTACATAGGTACCTTTGAGAGGCCTTTACACAAAAACAAAGTCAAGTTAATATCTAATTTTCAGTTTTTCTTGAAAGATATAATCTTGGCTTTAACTCAGACCAGTTTCAACGCTTCTTTGTTATATTACATGCATATAATTTGCATAAATTAGACCGTCAATAAAAAACAAGGAAAAACAAAGAACACATTTCTACTTCTATCTTCTATGTCACCTATCATTCTTTTCACACAAAACTTGGTACATGTATTATACATGTGTTACTCTACTACCTGATGAGAGGATTTTGTGAAATTATGTCAAATGTTCACTAATTAGCTAATTATGCCAATTACCAGATAAAACTTGGTTGTCCTTCAATAAATCCACAATGGTTACTCCTATAAACAAAAGCCTTCATCATTTTAAAGGAAGTGATATTCTGAATATCCTGTCCAAATTTCAGCCCAAAAGAATGATGCATTTCCCAAGTTATAACAAATTTCATGCAAAATATTTTATTAAATTGGATTGAAATTTGAATTTTTCAATAATTAGGGGTACTTCTATGACCTCTAATAGCATGATTCTTGTTTATAAGACTATAAGGAAACTGTTCAGCTAAAAAAAAAAAAAAAAAATAAAAAAAAAATAATATCACCTTCACCAGTACTACACCCTTAAACGTTGCTTGAGGTGGGAAACTTTGATTTTTTTTTTTTTTCATGGTGTGCCATTGACTTAGCTCTGGTTTTATTTTCAGATCCCTTTATTTTTAAAACAGGCACTGAGTGAAAAAGTGATATAATTCTTGAATTTTGAAATGCTGTTCCACTTGTTTTTTATGAGTTTGTTTGTTAGCTGAAACTTGATATTGATATTCTTCCAGGGTTAGCTTTGCGAAACAGCACAAGTACAGTGTTGACTTTCATATATGATCAGTGTTTTCTTAACATAGAATCTCTTGTAAATAATGATAGCAAGCTGCACAAGACGTGTTTGAAAGCAGGTTTATTAAATACGAAGTGCTACTTATGCGCTGCTTTCTGTTTGCTGACTCTATCCAATAGCGTCCAATGCTTGGCCTCTTGATGAAAACATCTACCGACGAATAATAGATCGCTCGCAGTTGCCAACAGCACCTCGCGCGGCCCGCGGACCCAGCATTGACAAGGGCCGCCTTCCAAGCAAGCCACCTTACACTGCCTTCCTGGGCAACCTGCCCTTTGATGTCACTGAAGAGTGCATCTTCACTTTTTTCACTGGCTTAAAGGTTTGCTCGCCTGTTAACCTCGCTTGGGCAAAATGCTGAATCTGAATCTATTTTTAGGATGATTTCCAAGAAGAGTGTCAATATATATATTTTAATTTGTATTTATTTATTTATTTTTATTACCTTGTTGGAAATGTTGGCTGTTGCATTGCACAGATTCATTGTTTTTGTTGCATTGAATTTTGATGATGTGATGGTCTTGAGTTCATTTTAAAGACTGTTTTGCCAAAGGCCTTTGTCCAAACCAAAACTAGTAAATGCTTTTTCGTACAAGGTCATTCATTGAAATTTCAATCATTGTGCTTTGTACCAATCAATGGCATGTGATGTGCCATTGATTGGTACATGTAGAATGCTTATTACTGCAAACTCTCGACGACATGTAAACGTTTGAGGAATTGTATCCTCTTGTATTGCAGACCTGCTTCCTACAATAGATTGTAAATCTGAGGCGTCATGTCCAAAAGTTTTGTTTTTTTATTTTATTTTATTTTACTTTATTTTTATTTATTTTTTCTTCTCCCCCCCCCCCCCACAATTTATTGCTTTTGCTTCGTGGCTTTGCTTTATCTGGCATGCTTTGTCTGTATGTTGCTTTATCTGGCATGCTTTGTCTGTATGTTGCTTTATCTGGCATGGATGCACTATTGGGGCTTAAGGTAAGAGCACCTGGAACCTTTGTCAACATAGAGTAAATCGTTCCTGCTCCCAATTGATTTTGTAAAACAGTTACATTAGTTCCCCTTTAGCCGTTATGAACAGCATACAAATCAAAATGGCTGTGTGGGGAGGGTCAGCCGCCGTACCGCCGTAATGATATCGGACGTAATTACATCACCCTGTCATGTGACCAGATCCTCAGTTCTGATTGGTATATGTTTGCGGACATACATACATACATACATACATGCATACATACATACATACATACGGGTGAACAAACGCTGTTCTCGGCGGCTTTGCCCTATGGGCTACGCCATAAAAAGACAGTATGGAAAAGAGCATGGAAGTAGCAAAGAGCAAAAAGTATGGAACCGAGCAGAACGTTTTATAACAGTGACTCCCTTTGCCAATTTTACTATAATTGTCTTCGTATGTAGTTTCTGATTTCAAATCCTGATAGCTTTCAAAACTGCTAAAAAATCAGGAAACTCCCTTCCCCCCCCATTTATTGTCAGAGGAAGTGAGCATATGGATATGGCAAGTGATACCAAGATATGCACACGCGTGATCTCACATTGCTATCAAAAGCAGTAATTACATGTATCGACAGTGTGGCATGTTTACAACATATACGTGTAACTCTTGGGTGGCCACCTTCCTGGCTTCCTTAGCCAGGTGTACTTGATTTTCAACATTATTTTATATTCCAGTCTTTGTATAACAACCTCATTCCAAACAAGTATGACGTCGTCTATCATTTCGTAAACTTGCCAAAATACCGAATCCCGTTTTACGTATCACTGCAGCACTTCAGTATTCTTCCATATAGTTTGTGCTTTGTCTTCGTGGTTTGATTTATTTTTTTTGATTCCCCATGTCCAGCAGGAGGCTTCCCAAATAAAAGTTCAACAAAATGTTTCCCTCAACGTTGTCACTACTATTGCTTGTTGAAGACGATCATCCATCTTAAACAACTTATATGGCCAATGGCTGCGATATCACTGGTTATTGAACCTTTGAATAGCTGAGATTAGAACTGGGTGGACACTTCCCTTTGTTGCCTTGCACAATGTATCACAAAAGTTTTATTTCTGAGTCGAGCTGTTGGTTTATTACATTTATTTGATGATGTAGGGGTGATTCTTTGCAACACGTAAAGGTTATGGTGAAATTTTCCGGAACATGGCCATGTCTTCATTGGACTGTTTTAGTCCCTCCCATTTATCTTGCTCCTCTCATTCGTCTTTGTTGCATTTTGAATGAAAAGTGAAACTTTGGTTGCTCTTGTTTTGCAGTAACTTTAATCATTGAACACATTATGTGAAACATTTTTATGTGTACAGGGTGTTTCAAAAATAGGGATACAATTATTTTAAACGGTTATTTACAAAGAAACAAACTTCAAGAACCAAACATTTCTTGAAAGCGTATGACATGGTATTTTCTATCACTGATTGCTATTGCAGTAAGTCACTGCTAGAGATAGTGAGAGCCCAATGTCTGAAATTGGCATTTACGCAAAATCCTTGTAATTGACGTTCTCGGTGTTCCCCTCCACGGTTCAGACAGGCATTGATCCTGACTCCAAAGTTCTGTCCAACTTTCCTGTGGGTCTCGTGTGGCACTGCCTGGAGGTAGTCTGACACCTCTTGCTTCAGATCATCCAGTGTGGCAGGGCGATTGATGCAGACAGAGCAGTACCCAGGGCAACAAGGCGGTTTCTGAAGAGCTGCTGCAGGAAAGTGATGGTGTCACCAGCTGTATGTGAGGGTGCACCATCCTACATAAACCAGGTCATGCTGAGCTGGTTTGGGGTGACCTTTTGGGCTAGATCATTCTGGAACTTCTGGAGCACGGTCCAGTAGCGCTCACCGTTGATCGTCACCGTCCTGCTGTTGTCATTCTCAAACCAGTAAGGCCCTAGTGTTCCCCATCTGGCATTGAAGGTCCAGAAGCATGTGAACTTAGGCCCTTTCAGGTACCTCTCGGTGATCTCCTCAGGTAGTTCTGTCCCCCAGAAAATGTTGTTGTGGTTGTTGATTTAGTCCACTTTTGTGGTTGATACCACAGAGCGACCACTTTTGTCTTCTGCTCCACTGTCTATGGCATAGTTGAGCTTCGGAGCTAGAATTCCCAGGGAACAAATATCACGATAACGCCACCAAACCCTAAAAAAGGAAAACGGTATAGGAAATGGCAGGAAGTCAAACTTGTATCGATTTCTTTGAAACACCCTGTATCAATTATCTGTTGTCTGTATCAATGATCTGTTGTGTGTCAATGATCTGTTGTCTGTATCAATGATCTGTTGTGTGTATCAATGATCTGTTGTCTGTATCAATGATCTGTTGTCTGTATCAATGATCTGTTGTCTGTATCAATGATCTGTTGTCTGTATCAATGATCTGTTGTCTGTATCAATGATCTGTTGTCTGTATCAATGATCTGTTGTCTGTATCAATGATCTGTTGTCTGTATCAATGATCTGTTGTCTGTATCAATGATCTGTTGTCTGTATCAATGATCTGTTGTCTGTATCAATGATCTGTTGTCTGTATCAATGATCTGTTGTCTGTATCAATGACCTGTTGTCTGTATCAATGATCTGTTGTCTGTATCAATGATCTGTTGTCTGTATCAATGATCTGTTGCCTGTATCAATGATCTGTTGTCTATCAATGATCTGTTGTCTGTATCAATGATCTGTTGGCTGTATCAATGATCTGTTGTCTGTATCAATGATCTGTTGTCTATCAATGATCTGTTGTCTGTATCAATGATCTGTTGGCTGTATCAATGATCTGTTGTCTATCAATGATATTTTGATGCCCAGCACATCAATGATCTATTGTCTCATATATATATATATATATATATATATATATATATATATATATATATATATATATATATATATATATATATATATATATATATATATATATATAT
Source organism: Myxine glutinosa (assembly GCF_964187855.1). Classification (NCBI taxonomy): domain Eukaryota; kingdom Metazoa; phylum Chordata; class Myxini; order Myxiniformes; family Myxinidae; genus Myxine; species Myxine glutinosa. The sequence goes on along the minus strand of NC_136267.1, from coordinate 132,809,393 downwards.
ATATATATATATATATATATCTATATATATAAAGTAGAGTTGGCCTCTGTGTCTGTATCCTGATCTATGTGTGATCTCTAAGATCTCGAGAACCCGTGGACGGATTTGCGAGCGGAAAGTACTGTTCGACTCGGGATGGTCCCAGGAATGTCACGGAGACATAAAAATTTAAAAAATTTCGGGTTTTAAAATTAGCGTATTACGCATAATTAGCACTAGCAGAAGAGAGAGGGATTCGAAGGGAGGGAGCGCAGCGCTTCTAGCGCTTCTGACTACAGCACACCTTAAAATTAAAAAAACTTCGGGTTTTAAAATTAGTGTGTTACGCGTAATTAGCGCTAGCAGAAGAGGGAGGGAATCTAAGGGAGGGAGCGCAGTGCTCCCTCCAGCGCTTCTGTTAGCGTAATTAGCGTATTTCGGAACGTTAATTTTTCAACTTCATTATTCGGAATCAGTACGTCCCAGAGAACCTTCGTAACGTTAATTTTTCAACTTCATCCGATTGACATGGGACCAACGGCATGTGACAAAGAGTGAAACATACAGGCTACATTTATTTGACGACAATGAGTTCCGACTTCCGACCTCGGTGGGATGACAGGCTGAGTCAACCCCCCTGGTGTGAAGGGGGAGGAGGAGGGGAGGGGGAAGAGAAGGGGAGGGGAACGAGGGGGAAGGGGATGGGAGGGGGGAGGGGGAGGGGGAGGGGGAAGGGGGAGGGGAGGGGGGGGAGGGGAAAGGGGGGGGAGGGGGAGGGGAGGGGCCCTTCTTCCCCTGGGCACCCCCGCACCCTTCCCTCCCCCCTTCCCCTCCCCCGCTTCCCCCTCCCCCCCTCCCCCCCGTTCCCCTCCCCTCCTCTTCCCCCTCCCCTCCTCCTCCCACTCCCGTGCAAAGCCGGGTACCTCTGCTAGTATATATATATATCTTGCTGTCTGTGAGCCTGGTGTTGGCTTAGTGGTTAGGGTGCCGGCTTTGGATCCTGGGTTCGAATCCCGGTTGATCGGCGAATTAACGCCAGGGGGGTTGACTCAGCCTGTCATCCTTCCGAGGTCGGCAAATTGAGTACCAGTTCACTGGTAATTCCCTGTGTCACAAGAGGCGACCAACAGGGTTGGTGGCAGGAAGCGCATCCGGCCGTAAAGCATTGCTTCAAAAAGGGGACCACGGTGCCCAAAAAAGGCCAACCCCCGCTTTGCGGGGAAAAATGGCTTCTAAAGGTGGGTGTGGATATCTTGCTGTCTTGTCTGTAACAAGTGAAGTGGAATCTTGGCTGATACACTACTCACAATAAGTTCGGGATATTGGCAGGTTCTTTGGTGTGGTTGATTTTGTGTATTAGTTATGTTGAAAAAAGTTGTTGGTCCTCATTCTATGGTTAATAATGAGTGTGAAAAAACGCAGCATTCTTGATTTCAATACCCTAACCCTAACCCCTATTAAAAAATATAAAAAACTCACTCCCACAATATCCCTAACTTATTGTGAGTAGTGTATATACTGGCCTCTGATGACTGCAAAATTGGCCTACGACAAAAAGGTCGTGTATATTTTGGCAAACCTCCTGACTGCTTTGAAAATGATTGCTTGTTTTCGTTAGCTCACCACTGAAGCAGTGAGCTAATTGCAATTACGTAAAGATGCTCGATTAAAGAGCAGTGACAGGACTTGGCTATACTCAGGACTTTGCTCTAAAATGGCATCTTCATTTAACATCGTGCAGTGGATTTTATGATACCAACTCGCCCATCGTTAATGACTTATTGTAAACTGATTGGTCAGTTAGTTGCCTTCCTAAGGTATGTGGCACTGTGCTTAAAATAAACCAACCTTTATATGTATGGGCATGTGACCGTTGTGGTGCTTTGGAGCTTGGCTCCACAGAGCGCGTTCTTGATCTCACGCATGGGGCCAAGATTTTGTGCAGCCAAATACAATCGATGCCATTACTTGGACCATTTATCTTGAATATGCCTTTGTTGGTGGTATTCAAGATCTCATTATTATTACTGTTATTATTGTTACCATTGCCAGATGAAAGGGTTTTCCCTTTTGGGTCCGTTTGTCTGTCTGTCTGCACAGAATGTGCTAATGTAGACCTCAAGCGCCACCTAGTGGTAGCCAGTAGCACACGTTATGTTGTATTTTTTTTCAACCGAGTACCTCCATAAAGTATGTACAATTAGAATGCAAGTACATCTACAAATTACATATTATAAAACCACACAAAACAAGTCTGGGCAAGGGTCAGCAATCTTTGCTCGTTCTCGTTATTATTCTTTTATTTTAACAATCCTGTAAGTCCAAGGCCCATGATCAAAGTTGTGCATGTGCATCATGCCGGCTGAGAACTTGTGCACACCAGGCCATATATATATATATTTTTTACCATTTTTAATGCAATTATTTAAAGTCGGTGCTGCTGCTTCACATTTTTTGCTTCCTTTTTAAAAGAAAATAATTTAAATATACGAGAAGTATTGAATGAAAATTTGAAGGTTTTGGTGATCAATGAGAAACGTTTCTGTTACTTTGGTGAAAGCTGTCAAATTGATGAACCCTGGGAAATAGTAGGAACTTTTCAATGCGGAATTCATTTTCTATTTCATGAATGGATCAGAAGAAATGTAAGATGTTTTTTTTTTGTATATTTAGCTGAGGCTTGTATAAGAGCCAACACACATAACACATAATAAAGGGAGCGGGGAACGAAAGTGGGAGGGAGAGGGAAGCACAACGGCATCAGGAGATCTGTGGGAGAGAGACGGCCGGGGCGGGGTACATGGGATAGACACGATGGATACTTCAGGGGCTTTCAGGAAAGAAAACGGATGGGTTTAGGGTTTATTAACACTGTAGAAAAGATCAAGGTTTTGGATGGGGGAAGATAAGAGATGGTGGTGAACAGCTGTTTTGAAGACTTGGAAGGTGGGGTGGGATTGAAGAGGGTGTATTAGTATGTTCCAGAGGTGAGAAAAATAGAGGAATAAAAGAGTGAAGGTTTGCAGAGTGTCTTGATTTTGGCAGTTTCACAATAACAGTGTTGATGCAGGAATATTTGGGGGACAGAGCACAGACAGCAGGAGGAGCTATGCCGGAGAGAAGACTGCAGAAGATAGACCGCCAACCTGCCTGCAGTGAGAGAATAAAAGGCCCTCAGAATCGGCTTCATGGTGGGAGATACCAATGATTTATAAAAGCCTTAGTTTCTACCGCCTGAAGCCGAGCTAGGTGAGGCAGGAACACCGACCCAGAGGGGAGAGCAGTGCTCAAGCTGCGGATGAAAGCTTTGTAAGTGATTAGCTCAGTAGTGCGAAGGAAGTACTTTGAACAACGGAGGCTGCCAAGTCGACGACTTGCTTTGGAGGCCATCTTGGAAATGTTTCTTTCCCAGGAAAAATGGAAAGATCATGGCAGATAGTGACACCCAAAAGGTTGAGTGACGGAACTTATTCAAGATGATTGTTGAGAAAGGTGATGGGAGGGTTTTCCAGATGGTCTTTTCAGAAAGACATCGTGAGAGTGTGACATTTGTCTGGAATGAAAGACATGTTCCACGTGTTTGACCAGTTTGTGATTTCATCCAGGTCTGCAGAGAGTGAACAGGCTGCTGCCTGCCAATCTGAGGGATGAGAGGTGAAGCGGAAGAGGGTGGAGTCACCAGCAAAGAGATAGAGGATTTTCCAGAGAGTCAAAGGGGTCATTGATGAAGATTAGAAAAAGCACGGGGCCCAGAACACTGCCTTGAGGAACTCGAGCCGAGACATGAAGGGGAGAGGAGAGAATGCCATTTAGAGCCACATGTTGACCGACAGAAGAGGAAGTACGCGAGCCATGAGTGGAGATTTCCATGGATACCATAAGAGGAGAGTTTGGAGAGCAGGGAGGTCGAGGAGGAAAGGGTCTGCAAATACACTGTGACCCAAAGTATGTGGACACCCGAACATCACACTCGTATGTGCTCATCGGACATCTCATTTCAAAATTATGGGCATTAATATGGAGTTTGTCTCCCCTTTACTGCTATAACAGCCTCCACTCTTCTGGGAAGGCTTTCCACTAGACTAGATGTTGGAACATTGCTGCATGGATTTGCTTGCATTCAGCCACGAGCATTAGTGAGTACGACCACTGATGTTGGGCGATTAGGCCTGGCTCGCAGTCGGCGTTCAAATTCATCACAAAGGTGTTCGATGGGGTTGAGATCACGGCTCTGTGCAGGCCAGTGAAGTTCTTCCACACCGATCTTGACAAACCATTTCTGTATGGACTTCGCTTTGTGCGCAGGGGCATTGTCATGCTGAAACAGGAATGGACCTTCCCCAAACTGTTGCCACAAAGTTGGAAGCACACAACGTCTAGAATGTCATTGTATGCTGTTGCGTTGATTTCCCTTCACTGGAACTAAGGGGTCTAGTCCGAATAATGAAAAACAGCCCCAGACCATTGTTCCTCCTCCATAAAACTTGACAGTTGGGACTATGCATTCGGGCGGGTGGCGTTCTCCTGGCATCCACCAAACCCAGATTCATCCGTCGGACTGCCAGACGGCGAAGTGTGATTAATCACTCCAGAGAACGCGTTTACAGAGTCCAAGCCGGTGAGCTTTACACCACTCCAGCCGACGCTTGGCATTGCGCATGGTGATCTTGGGCTTGTGTGCGGCTGCTCGGCCATGGAAACCCACTTCATAAAGCTCCTGATGAACAGTTGTTGTGCTGACATTGCTTCCACAGGCAGTTTTGAACTCAGTATTGAGTGTTGCAACCGAGGACAGACTATTTTTACGCGCTTCAGCACTCTGCGGTCCCGTTCTGTGAACTTGTGTGGCCTACCACTTCATGGCTGTGCTGTTGTTGCTCCTAGACGTTTCCACTTCACAATAACAGCACTTGTAGTTGACCGGGGCAGCTCTAGCAGGGAAGAAATTTGACTAACTGACTTGTTGGAAAAGTGGCATCCTTTGACTGCCACGTTGAAAGTCACTGAGCTCTTCAGTACGGCCCATTCTACTGCCAATGTTTGTCTATGGAGATTGCATGGCTGTGTGCTTGATTATATATACCTGTCAGCAATGGGTGTGGCTGAAACAGCCGAATCCACCAATTAGAAGGGATGTCAGCATACTTTTGGCCATGTAGTGTGTTTTGGGTTCATTTAAAACCATGTCATTGCATGTTGAAAAAAGCAGAAATATTTAGGGGTGGTGCAAGGTTTGTTAAGAATACTCATTGAATTATGGAACATTTGACTCATTTTCCATGTGCTCGAGGAGAGATTGCCAATGATTCTTGCTTTTGTCAGAGCAGCCTGGCCATTTTGATTACAAACCAAGTGTGCAAGTTATCATGAGGCAGGCTTGATCCATGGTTGGTTGTGAAGGGAAAAAAGGACGTGATGCTCCTCTGGTTGGACTTTGCAAACGCAGATGATGCTGTGTTCCACTTCTTCCTTTTCTAGCCCGTCCCCCACGCAGCAGGAGATGGAGTTTTGCAATCACTTATATGTGTGTGTCTGTCTGTGTCTATCCAGGCTGTACCTTTTTTACCATCTGAGCTTTTGTTATCCAATTTTCAACAAAGCTTTATTACGAGAATATGGAGAAGACAAATTAATAATTTTGTCAAAAGGTCAAAGGTCAGTCACATAAAATCGTTAATTTTCATCAGATTGACCTAAAATTTATGAACTTCATTATTAAGTCGCTGAGTTGGTTCGCCAATCAAAAGCTAGAAGCTAATTGTTATTCCCCCCCCCCCCCCCCCCGCCCCATTTTTTTTTTTTAGATCAAAAGGGCAAGGTTGCATAAAATCGTCAATTTTCATCTGATTGACTTGAAATTTGAACAGGGTTTGCATATTGGGTCACTGAATTGGTTCAACAAGAAAACGCCTGAAGCCAATTGTTTTGAGATCAAAAGGTCAATGTCACCTAAAATAGTAAAAAAAAAATTAGAATTTTTTTTTTTTGTCATATTTTGCATATGGAAGAAGTCCAAATACAAGGCAGATGCAGATGAGCTTTGCACTTTAAATATTCTTTCAAAGTAATTTTTTTTGCCTCCGCCGATGAAGTCGCCATAGGCATTATGTTTTCAGGTTGTCCGTCTGTTCGTGATTGGTTTTCATTACCGCGATAACTTGAGAACGGGTGAATGGATCTTTGTCAAACTTGGTGCAGGTATGGAAAATTAGGTAAAGCTGAACTAATTAGATTTTGGGGTCACGAGGTCAAATGCCAAAGGTGAGAGGTCATGTTAGGTAAAAATGCTGTTAACACGATAACTTGTGATGGGATTCTGACCAAATTTGGTACACTTGTGTAGAATGATGTAAAGGTGAAGTGATTATATTTTGGGGTCAAGAGGTCAAAGGTCGAAGTCTGTAATATGTCTATAACTTGAGAATGGCTGTTGTGATATAATTCAAACTTGGTACAGGTATGTATAATGATGTATAGATTAACTGATTAGACTTTGGGGTCAAAGGTCAAAGTCTGTAATAGGTCTATAACTTGAGAACAGCTGAAGGGATCTGATTCAAACTTGGTACAGATATGTATAATGATTTAAAGATTAAATGATTAGATTTTGATGTCCCAAGGTCAGAGGTCATGTCAGGTAGAATTGTGATGTTGAGAACAGCTGAATGGATTTAAATCAAATTTGGTACAAGTATTGTAATGATATAATAATGTGGGCGGAGGCATATCTGTCGTGACGTCGAAGAGTGCCATTCATTTTCCCTCCTGAAGGCAGTTTTATGGGTCATTTTGAATTATGTTTACCAAAGGACTTTTTCCAAACAGTCTGCCAGATGCTTGAGGTTGGCATACGTCTGGGATGCACATTGTTGCCAATTATTTGTATGTCTCCATGAATATAGCAATTAGTGTAGCTGAGAAAGAAGGGAAGGACATTGAGCTGACAAGAAAGGCACTCCCATCCCTCAAGCATATGTGTATGACAAAACACAGGTGATGGGAGAACAGTAAGGCAGAGGGTGTTCTAAAACAATATTGAACTAGAACGGGCACTCGGTAGAGCGCATACCTTCGCCGCAGCTACTGTGCTGTACTTGGTAAAAATACGATTTTGACCTTTTCGTGACCTTGACCTTGACCTTTGACCCGATTGCTCCCAAAATCTAATCAAATGTGTCCCGTATAATAACCAATCATCCCACCAAATTTCATGCAATTCGGTTGAATACTTTTTGAGTTATGCGAATAACATACACACACACACACAGACATACAAATAAATACACAGCGATCAAAACATAACCTTCCGCTTTTGCGAAGGTAATGAGTTGATGGTGTGGGCTGGAATGGAGTTCAAGCCAAATATGTCTTTGAGCATGGTGCAAAAGCAGAATATGAATATGAATGATCGTTTTAAGGCCATTTTCCCCGCTAGAGCGGGGGTTAGCCTTGCGGGCCCCATGACAATCATGGTTCGCTGTTTGAGGCAATGTTTTTATTTGAGGAGGCCCACACCATGGTGCCAACACCACAATGTTTTTATTTGAGGAGGCCCACGCCATGGTGCCAACACCACACCATGGTGCCCACCACGTGTGGGTTTGAGGCCCACACCATGGTGCAAAAGCAGGAGGGAGGCAAATGATTGTTTGATTCAAGGTCTCAGACCAGCTGGTCCAATTTATACAGAACAGTCTGGTCAAGGGCATGGATGGATGGAAGAAGTGAGGAGATGGGCGGATGGCTCCAAGGCTCAATCGTATTGAGGAGCATCGACTGAGGCGATGGCAATTAAACTTTTGTGAGCAGACTTGTGGCACAAGACAACGTTTCCAATTATCCTTTCTTCGTCAACATTGTGTATGATACCCTGCCAATTTGAAAACTTGGTCAGGTGGTGCATCGTATAGGACCCGAGATTTCGAGCCTGTGGAATGTCAGAGACAAAGTCCGGACTGTATCAAGGACTCATCATAGGCATTTGTGTGTGAGGAAAAAAACTGTTCTTATCAAAATGCAAGTAGAGACACTGCTCCTCTGATAAGGTGCTGACACGGAAAGTCGTGGTGGTGCCATGATTTGAAAAAGGTATCAAGGTAGCTGTTTGGTTGGTACCAACTACAAAAGGCTCAAAATAATTTGTGCCAGATGGAGTTAATGGAACAAATCGGACCCCAGTATGGAAAAGAGTATCCATGAAAGGAAGCAACTGTTCTCCTCTGAGGAGGCATTCCACATATTGCACCTGGACATTGTGATGCTGGGGAGGGAGGGTGGGGCTGTACTGTGGGAACAGATGATTGAAGAGGTACATGAGTAGAAGTTTTAAGTATGATGGACTGAAGGAGCGGATTGTGTGAGGGCTAGTTGGACTCCTTAGGTGTACATTGTGGAGGTTAGGGTGGCCTATTTGGCTGCTCTGCACTCACGCCTGTCTGATCTGGGCCGGTGAAATACAGCAGCAGCACCTCCACATTATGTTTTGTTTTGTTGTTGTTTTTATTTCGCATTTTCATCTTCTCTCATTTGCCGTAAGAATTGTATGTAAATGGGGCATTCGTCTATCAAAATCCGTCCTACACAGAAGGGTGCAAAAGGAGATTTATATGACCGCCCTGAAGGAAGCACCGAAGTAAAATTTTGGTCAGCTTGAACTTGTTCATGACGATGAAACCTCCAAAGAATATTCGTTTTTGTTAAATGTCCCGTTCGTCAAGTTTTCGGTCAAAATACATATTGTGAATATGTTATTTTGTGTTAAATGTTTACTTGGGGAGAGGGAGGGGGGGGGGGGGGGGGAGGGTATGTTGTGTGATGTATGGCTTTATTGTTTTCTTAATTCACTTATTTTAATTACCTGGCATTAGTTTGAATCATTACGTAAATAAACATTGCACTGCTGCTTCAGCTTAAACAATTGTTGTTGGTGTGTTACCATGGTTTTCTGCAGCAAGATGCACTTGGGGGTGGTGGTGGGGGAGGGGAGGGGGGGGAAATTAAATCGATGTTGTATCTTGTGTTAGTGTAACAAATACCACTTTGTGAATAAGAACTTGCTCATTAATAACACCTTGAAGACTGCGCTATCTTCGGCATCTGTTCAAATGGGTTAGCCAAAAGGATACATTTTCTCATTTGTGAGACAAGCAACGGTACCCGCCCTATGGGCGGGGCTTCAATTGGGAGGCCCAAATGAAAAGGCAAAGTATCAAATTGAAGGCTTTTTTGTATTGAACGATTCATATAAACATCCGTTGAATCATATCACATGCAAATCATCAAAATCTAAACAGTACATGGCGCCCATTTTGAAAAAAGATTGAATTCTGCAAAACGGAAGCGGCCGCTGCACGTCTTTCTCAGTCGTGTGGCGTACACGAAAGCCCACTGGCGTGGTGACATCATTCCGCGCACCAAGTGGGCGGCGGCCACGCCCGAGGGGTAGGCGTGGCCTCAGGATATACACCGGGCGCGCAGCCCGGAGCGCGCCAGTGCTACAGTGACCTCTTTGGAATAAAGAACTATAAACTTACCGCGTTGTCCGCTTCCTCCTTGGTAGCAAGTCACGCGCGTAGCACCGCGTGCTTCATTGGTGACCTCCGACATTCGAGTCAGCCATCGCTGACTACCCGAAACCGCCACAACAATGGCCACCAACGCGGTCTCCATCAAGCTCCCCGAATTCTGGGAGTCACAAGCCGAAGTTTGGTTCCTGCAGGCGGAAGCCCAGTTCCGACTTCGAGGCATCACGGTGGACGAGACCATGTACTGCCACGTGGTCGTCGGGCCCGGCACGGCCACCCGCATCGTATCGGTCCTAAGGGATCCACCTGCCGACAGCAAGTACGAGGCGGTCAAGCGTCTCCTCCTCGCCACGTTCGGCCTTACGGTGGACGCACGGGCCGATCGCCTCTTGGACCTCCCCGAGATCGGGGACACGCGACCGTCGGTCCGTATGGACCATATGCTGGCGCTCATGGGCGACGAAACCCTGAACGCTCTATTCCGGGCGTTGTTTCGACGCCAGCTGCCAGCACGAGTCCGCCTCGCTTTGGCTGGTTCCGCGTTAACGGAACCCCGTGCGCTCGCTGCTGAGGCCGACAAATACTACGCGGCTTTGGACGTGCAGGCGAGTCTTGGCGCGGTTGCCGCTCCCGAGGCTTTCCCCGATGCACCACACCTCGTGTCCGCCGTCACGCCCCGCCCACCACCGCCGCCGCGAAGAAAACCACGGCCTCCGACGCCGCAGCTGCCCGCCTGGTGTTTCTTCCACGCCAGGTTCGGCCACGAGGCTCGGCAGTGTCGCCCGCCGTGCTCATTCGGCAGGTCGGGAAACGGGCGAGCCGGCGCTCGGTGGCAACGGTGAGCGTCGGCAATTCAAACAGCCTTTTGTACATAACGGACACCTTGTCCGGGCGCCGTTACCTGTGCGATACGGGAGCGCAGGTGAGTGTCGTTCCTGCCGGTACGTCCGACAAGCACACCGCGGGCCGAGGTCCCGCGCTGCTTGCGGCCAATGGTACGTCTATACGCACGTACGGAAAACGCTGTCTCTCCCTGCGGTTCGGAGGTCAGGTTTTCCGTTGGTCGTTCGTTATGGCCGACGTGCCCATGGCACTGCTCGGCGCGGACTTCTTATGTGCTAATGGATTACTGGTCGATGTAAAGCGCAGAAGGCTTGTCCAGGCTGAGACGTTCAGCTCGCTCGCATGTGAGCTGCCCGCCTCGTTGAGCAGCTCACAGAGCGGCTCACCGAGCGGCTTGCTGAGCGGTTCCGTTCCGGCCAGGTTCATCTGTACGCTTCCGGCAGCGGACAAATTCGCCCGCCTCCTCGCGGGTTTCCCGGCCCTCACGCGGCCCACCTGCTCGGCGGGGACCGTCAAGCACGGTGTGGAACATCACATCCCCACCGCCGGGCCACCGGTCTACGCCCGGGCACGCCGCCTCGAGCCGACGAAGCATGCCGTAGCTAAAGCGGAGTTCGCTACACTGGAGCGGCTCAGCATCGTGCGGCGCTCTGAGAGCACATGGGCGTCCCCGCTCCACATCGTGCCCAAGCCCGGCGGGGGATGGCGACCGTGCGGGGACTACCGGCGCCTCAACGACGCCACCACCCCCGACCGCTACCCTGTCCCCCACATCCAGGACTTCTCCGCCCGGTTGGCGGGGATGTCCTTCTTTTCAAAGGTGGACCTCGTACGCGGCTACCATCAGGTCCCTGTCAGGCCGGAGGACATCCCGAAGACGGCTGTCATCACGCCGTTCGGGCTTTTCGAATTTCTTCGGATGCCCTTCGGTTTGAAAAATGCGGCTCAGGCGTTCCAGCGCCTCATGGACAGCATCTTGCGCGGCTTGGATTTTTTGTACGTCTACCTGGACGACATCCTCGTCGCCAACGCGTCCCGCGAAGAGCACCTTCGTCACCTCCGCACGCTCTTCGAATGTCTGGGCCAGCACGGCCTGATCGTGAACCCCGCCAAGTGCCGGTTCGGTGTCGCTGAAATCGACTTTTTGGGGCACCGCGTCACCAGGCACGGGGCCGACCCCTACCGGCCAAAGTGGAGGCGGTGAAGGGGTTTCCGCGCCCCCGCACGATCAAGGGGCTCCAGGAGTTCCTGGGCATGGTAAATTTTTACCATCGGTTCCTGCCTTGCATCGCCCAGCTCCTGCGCCCCTTGCACGAGGCCCTCCGGGGGAAGCCGGGCAAAGGTGACGTTACCTGGACCGAGCAGATGGACGCGGCGTTCTCGGGCGCGAAGCTCGCCTTGGCCAACGCCACCATGCTCGCGCACCCGGCGCCCGATGCACCGATCGCCCTCACCACCGACGCCTCGGACTACGCGGTGGGCGCGGTGCACGAGCAATGGGTGCGTGGTGCTTGGCAACCGCTGGCGTTCTTCAGCCGGTAGCTTCGCCCGCCCGAACGCCGTTACAGTACCTTCGACCGCGAGTTGCTTGGGCTTCACCTGGCGGTCAGGCACTTCCGCCATCTGCTCGAGGGCCGTACGTTCACGGCCTTCGTCGACCACAAGCCGCTGGTTTTCGCGATGGGCAAGGTCGCCGAGCCGTGGTCGGCCCGGCAACAGCGTCACGTCGCGGCCGTGTCCGAGTACACGACGGACATCCGACACGTCGTGGGAAAGGACAACCCGGTGGCCGACTGCCTTTCCCGGGCCGTCGCCCACGCAGTCCACCTTGGCCCCGGGGTCCAGGCCCTGCGGACCGCCGTCACGGGCCTCCGCGTCACCGAGGTGCCCTTCGACGGCGCGGGCACGGCTCTCGTTTGCGACGTCTCCCTCGGGCGGCCTCGCCCCATCGTGCCCGCAGGCTGGCAGCGCCAGGTTTTTGACGCCATCCGCGGCCTGTCCCACTCGGGCGCGAAGGCCTCCCAGAGGTTGGTCGCCGACAAGTTTGTCTGGCATGGCCTCCGGAAGGCCGTCTGCGGCTGGACCAGGACGTTCCTCGCGTGCCAGCGCGCGAAGGTGCACCGGCACACCCAGGCCCCCTTGGCCCCGTTTACGGTGCAGGAACGTTGGTTCGACCACGTGCACGTGGACCTAGTGGGACCTCTGCCCCCCCTCGCGGGGTTTCACCCATGTCCTTACCATGGTGGACCGCACCACCCGGTGGCCGGAGGCCGTGCCTTTGGCGGCGACGACGGCGGCAGACGTCGCGCAGGCGTTCATCGCCACCTGGGTCGCCCGGTTCGGCGCCCCCTCGGACATCTCGTCCGACCGCGGCCCCCAGTTCACCTCAGAGCTCTGGGCCGCGGGGGCTCGGGGTCCAGCTGCACTGAACCACGGCCTACCACCCCCAGGCTAACGGCCTGTGTGAGCGATTCCACCGCTCGTTGAAGGCCGCGCTCCGGGCCACCCTCCGCGACGGCGGCTGGGTCGACAGGCTCCCCTGGGTCCTGCTGGGCCTCCGGACGGCGCCCAAGGAGGACCTGCGCGCATCCGCGGTGGAGTTGGTCTTTGGACAACCGCTACGGGTGCTGGGCGAGTTCCTCCCCGACCGCACGGCACCTTGGTCCGCGGCGCAGGAGCGTTCTGCGCTGCAGGAGACCGCCCGGAGGTTCGCCCCGGTGCCGACGGCGCACCACGGGCACCCTCCTACACACGTCGCCCCGGAGCTTCGCACCACGGAGTACGTCTTCGTCCGGCACGACACCCACCGGACACCAATGCGGCCCCCGTACGACGGGCCTTTCCGCGTGCTGGAGACCGGGGTGAAACATTTCACCCTGGATATCGGCGGCACGCCTGACAGGGGCTCCATAGACCGCCTGAAGCCGGCCCACCTCGACGTGGACCACCCACCGCCGGTGGCTCGGCCCCCGCGTCGGGGAGCCCCCCTGCGGGCGGACCCCCGGCACCGCTCAGCACCGCAGGCACGCCGCCCCCCGGTCCGGCACCCATCCCGGGTACAGCTGGGGGCATCCCACGTGGCATCCCTGCACCCCGGACGCCGCCGGTCGCCAGAAGGCGCTTCGGCCGGGTCATCCGTTTGCCCCGCAAACTGGTCCTCCAGGTGCGCGGGAATTCTGGGGGGGCGCGTGTGGCGTACACGAAAGCCCACTGGCGTGGTGACATCATTCCGCGCACCAAGTGGGCGGCGGCCACGCCCGAGGGGTAGGCGTGGCCTCAGGATATACACCGGGCGCGCAGCCCGGAGCGCGCCAGTGCTACAGTGACCTCTTTGGAATAAAGAACTATAAACTTACCGCGTTGTCCGCTTCCTCCTTGGTAGCAAGTCACGCGCGTAGCACCGCGTGCTTCAGTCGCACGTTTATGTGAAGAATGCACGCTGAATCTAACACGGAAGCGGCCGCTACACGTCTTTCTCAGTCGATTTGGAGCCGCACATTTATATAGGAAGAGTTCGTCAGGAGTCGATCTAATCTCTCCTGGGATGTAGAATAAACAGCATTTGTAGAATTTCAACAAAAGCCACATCACTGTTCATATCGGTAAATATTATTCCATCGTGTTTGGAAAACTATGGACTGAAGTATGGATGGATGAATGTATGAAGTATGGATGTATGGATGGACTGAAGGAGAAGATGAACAAGTGGAAGGAATGTATGGAGACAAAAGGTCTGAAGGTGAATATCGGAAAGACGAAGGTGATGGCAAGTGGTAAAGCATGTGGTGAGGTGGAAAGAACTGGGAAGTGGCCGTGTGCTGTGTGCAGGAAGGGTGTCGGAGTGAACTCCATTCAATGTACAATGTGCGCTAATCAAAAAATGTGGTGGTTTGAGAGGGTCATTAACCAGTGTGGCAGCTACATTCAAGTGTAAGGTGTGCACAGAGGGAGCTGCAGATGGAGGAAATGTTGAGTTGGATATTGGAGACGGCGTGAAGCTGGAAGGTGTGAAAACATTTTGCTACCTCGGAGACATGCTGAATGGAGAAGGTGGATCAGACTCGGCAACGGTTGCTCGAGTCAGATGTGCATGGAAGAAGTTTCAGGAACTGAGTGGCGTGATGACGAGGAGGGCAGTGTCGTTGAAGCTGAAGGGAAAGGTGTTTGCTGCATGTGTGAGAAGTGTTATGATTTATGGGAGCGAGACATGGGTAATGAACGTAGAGCAGCAACGAAGGCTGGAAAGGGTGGAAATGCGAATGGTTCGATGGATGTGCGGAGTATCGTTGAGAGAGAGGAAGACAAATGATGAATTGCGCAATATGATGGGAATAGAGCCTGTGATTGATGCTGTGAAGAGAAACAGGTTGAGATGGTTTGGTCATGTGTTGAGGAAGGATGAAAGTGACTGGTTGAGAAGAGTGATGGAAATGAATGTAGAAGGAAGTAGAGGATGGGGAAGACTGAGAAAGACTTGGCTAAAGATGGTGGAAGAAGAAATGCGGGAAAGGGGGTTAACAAGGAGAGATGCAGAAAATAGAGCAAAATGGAGAAGGTTGTCTCGGGGACCGCAAGGCTAACCCCCGCTCTTGCAGGGAAAATTGCCTTAAAATGCATGTTGTGTTGTTGTTTGGAAAAACTGGAAAATTGGAAAAAACAATATAGCCTATTTTACTCCCAGGGGTCCCAGAATTACCCACCCAAAATTTCGTTGCGATCGGTTCAGCCGTTTTTGCGGTACCTTCGAACGAACAGACGGACATTTGGTGAATTATAGTATGATGGTGAATTAATGAGATATTTTCTCCTTTTTTTTTTTTTTTTTTTTTCTTCTTCTTCTTCCCATGGCTTTCCAGATGTCGTGCACAATAAATATCTTTTACTAGTTGAGTACCAGACTCAAGGTCACTCTTGCCCATTGCACTGATGAGCATCTGTGAATTTGCATTATGTTTATGGTGGCTGTTCATATGGTTTAACACCAGACAGTAAGGTTTTCTGTTGCTCTGTGCCCTGTCCGGTACTATTGACCTGAAAGCCGTTATGTCCGGTATTTCTATTTTGAAATGTCCAGCCACAAATAATCACAATTGGATATTTGTTTTATTATTTGTCTTCATTGGCTAATATATTTTATTGATTTTAATGTCACAATTGTATTGGTCTTGTGAATGCCACAAAAGTCCTAATTGGACATATCCGTGTGCGTGGCCTTATGTCTGTTGCTGGCGTCAAAGATAAAATCTTCATCAATTTTTATCTATTCAATATTTTTGTCCCCCGTCGCACCGCGGAGCGAAAGGGGGACTATGGTTTTCCTGTGTGGGCGTGCGTGCATGCGTGCATGCGTAAGCGAAGGACCGAATTCTAATTTGGTGTGTGGGTGCAACCCACGTCAAAATCCAAGATGGCCGCCGCCATGTATGTCTGAACCTTGTGAGCGGAATATCTTCAAAAATAAGCGAAGAAAGCTATTGGAAGCGAAGAAAGCAGAAGAGAGCGAAGAAAGCAGAAGGAAGAAAGCTATTGAAAATTGGGTCGCCACGTCAAAATCCAAGATGGCCGCCGCCATGTATGTCTGAACCTTGTGAGCGGAATATCTTGAAAAATAAGCGAAGTACCAACTTCTAATCTGGTGTGTGGGTGTATCTAGGCATAAGGAAGAACGCTATTGGAAATTGGGTCGCCACGTCAAAATCCAAGATGGCCACCTTGCGTCTTCCACTTTGTCAACTCTCATCACTTCACCGACGGGGGACCAAGGTGTAACGCTCGTTACTGTGGAATTGTCCAACATAAATCAAAATGAAATTATTTATTTATTTTTGTTTTTGACTATATTCAGCAGAAAGTCTACATGCTATAATGTAAAGGATAACAAAAATGAAAGTGCAACAACTTGATATATTAAGTCAGGTACCATAAAGTCCTCTTCCTGAAGATCAAATTAAGCGATAGGCTTATTTATTTATTTATTTTGGTGACTTTTCTTTGCCTCCGCTGACAAAGTTGCTGGAGACGTTGTTTTCGGGCTGTCCGTCCGTCCATACGTCCATGATAGGTTTTCGTTGCCGCTATAACGTAAGAACAGCTGAAGGGATCCAAGTCAAACTTGGTACAAGCATGTATAATTATGCAAAGATTAACTGATTAGATTATGGGGTCAAAGGTCATACATAGGTCCTGTGAGGTAAAAAAAATTCTGTTACCGAGCTAACTTGTGAACAAGTGATGTGATTTTGACCAAACTTGGTACAAGTATGTCTTATGATTTAAAGATGAACTGATTATATTTCGGTATCAAAGGTCATGTTGTAAAAATGTGATGCTTGAGAACAGCTGAAGGGATTTAAATCAAACTTTGTGTAAGTATGTATAACAATGTAATTATGTGGGTGGAGGCGTATTTGTCGCCATCGTTCCGTCAGAGTGCCATTCTAGTTGTCTTTGTAATGTTTTCAAGAATACTGTCGGAATACCCGCACCACCGGCGATCTTGTTGTTAGCATGCAACACATTCTTCTGATGTATATCTTTATTTGGGCAGTGTATTGGCAACGCACAGCTGCCTCGATTGCTCCAGAAAAAAAGAAAATAACCTTTGTTTACGTGCACATGCCGACTGCTCGTAATTCAAAACGCCTCACTCAGACTGCCAGTGTTGCCACTCGGGTTTTTCGAATTTCACCAAATTGAAGTAGATTTCACCAAATGCCAAGTTTTCATTACATATCGACTTCTAAATGATAACAAACTTGTAAATATTGTTTACGATACAAACTTTATTGACAAATGAACTGTCGAACAAACTTTTTTTTAACGAAAAGAGTTGCGTAAAGTTCGCAAAACGGCCTCATCATTTGCCGTGGTCTGACGTCACCGGCCCTTCCCTCCAATAAGCGCGCAGCTTGTTGGTAGGTCTTTTTCACCATCCGCACCGATTGGCCGAATGTTTGCGCCTCCCTCACTGATTGGCCGAGGTGTCATTGCTCGCACTTCGATTGTCGGTGGCCAATCAGTGTGGCCCACTTCTTGTACGCCCCTCCCCCTTGTCAATCAAAGCTCCTGGGCGTGGCTATTGCTTGCCTCGCTCTCGCACGATGTTTGCCTATCATGGTGTTGTACTGGTGATGTGGCTGACTGCGGCCCCATCGGCGGTGCCCCGAACTGGCTTCCTGTTGGTTCTTAACTACTTAACATGCCCCGCCCCCTCGTATTGTTGATATTTCACCAGATTTCGACCAATTTCGATTTATTTCACCAGATCACCAGACTCGGACCGATTTCACCCACTTGGGTGAAATTTCACCAAGCGTAGTCACTGCTCACTGCACTCGAAAACGTGTGGTGCAGGAATACTGTAGTTAACGGTGGGACTCGGAATACCCTCTCCCACCTGGAGGTGGCGCTACACAATACATATTTACATCGCGACCTTGCATTCTCCCCCCTCCCCAAGACCACCGGCAAAGATTAAAAACACCCCAATGCACTAATTGGGGTAATACTGATCCTATGGACCAAGTCTGTATGTAATCGGCCCAGAACTGTAGGAGGATTATTGGCTCAGACCATGTCACGGGTTAGCATATGCTCTTTGATGGTATGGATATTGGATATTGATTGAAAAATGTTATTTTTAACATTTTTTAAATTCACACCATTTGTTTTTGGATTATTGAATTGAAAGTTTCCCGCAGTATTTTTCATTATTATAACTCGACTGGAATTTATTTGTATGATTAATGTGGCTTGATAGTGTTTCTGCAATTCCTTTTACCTCTGGCCCAAGGAGCCGTTGCTTCACCGTGTTGTGTGTGCAGGTGAGTTCAGTGCGGTTGCCTCGAGAGCTTGGAAACTCCGATCGCTTGAAGGGCTTCGGCTATGCTGAGTTTGATGATGTGGAATCTCTGTCGAACGCCTTGGCTCTCAATGATGAGGTGAAGGCAGAGCACGAGTCTTTCTTTGATTTGTGTAGGTGAGCGGTAACTTTTTCGTCCTATCATGTTTGATTAAAATGTTTTTTTTCGTGTTTTTGTTTTGCAGAATTTGCGTAACCGTCGAATAAGAGTGGACATTGCAGATCAGTCACAAGATAAAGGTAACAATTTAAAGGATTTGCTCACCAAATCTATTCATCCCAAAAAAAAATTCCATCTCCAAAGTGCCTTTTTTCTACATTCCCTAAACTCTCCTGCACTCCATCCTCCATCCAGCGTCCTTAAACGTATTTTTAACTCGAAGGTCACAAGAAACTCATTTTGCAATAAATGTTCGTTTCCCATTAATCGTACACTTTCTAAAATCAAATCTCACCCCTCCCCTCCAAATCTTCCCCATAACCCCTCCCCTCCAAATCTTCCCCATCACCCCTCCCCTCCAAATCTTCCCCATCACCCATCCCTTTCAAATCTTCCCCCTTTCCCCTCCCCTCATAATCCTCCCCATCACCCATCCCTTTCAAATCTCCCCCTTGCCCCCTGCCTCCTAAACTACCCCCTCATCCCTCCCCTCCTAGACTCCCCCCTCACCCCTCCCCTCCCCCCTCACCCCTCCCCTCCAAATCTCCCCCATATCCCATCCCTTTCAAATCCCTCCCCTTGTCCATTCCCTCCCAAACTCCCCCCTTGCCCCTCCCCTTCAAATCTCCCCACCCTCATTTCTTCTCAATTTCCCCCCCTCTCACTCCCCCTCTTCAAAGCGTCCTCCCCGCTTCTTCCCCCTTCCAACTCTCACCTCCATCTCCCCCAACCTTCTGCCTCGCTATTCCCCCTCCTCAAATAACACCTCATTGTGCCTCACCCAATCACCATCAAACCTTTTGTCCGCCCCATCCTTCCCTTTCTCCGAGCTATTCTGAAATCTCTGACACCCTTCAACAGCTCTCCCTACCTCTTCCACATCTTACCCTACCCCTCCTCCCCCCTGTTCTGTATCCGATGCTCCCCCTTCCTCTTCATTAACGGTATGGACCTCAAACATCCGGGGCCTTCGTTCAAACTTAACTGATCTCTCCATACAGGTTGCTTCTGTCAAACCAGACGTGATCTGCTTAACAGAAACTTTCCTCCTTCATGATGTATCTGATTCCTTAGTATCTCTCCCGGGCTACTCCCTCCTCCGGTATGATAGTCCTGAGCCTCGTCCTGGAGTTGGGGTTGCTATCTTTATCAAAAACTCTCTTCCTCACTCACCTTGCACTGCACTCTCTCCACCTCACCCCCAGGAATACCTCTGGCTACGGCTTCCCCTTCGCTCCCACCTCTTGTTCATATATGTGTTGTACCGTCCACCAAACAGTGATTACCCAATCTACATCTCGCTGTCTGATAATATGGACCAACTTCTATCTACTCATCCCAACTCTCTCTTCCTCATATGTGGTGATTTCAACTGTCATCATGCCAGTTGGCTGGGTGTGGGTACCTCTCTCACCAGCCATGGCTCCTCAGCAAAGGACTTCTGCGACTCACTGGGACTGACACAATCTGTCAATTTCCCGACCCAGATCTCAGTCAACGGACCATCTTCTCTTCTGGACTTGGTTATGACTAACTTCCCTGAAAATGTCTGCTGCTCTTCTTCTGCTCCAATCGGATCATCTGATCATGTCCTTGTTAAAGTGGACATCTCTCTGACCATCCTCAGGGAGCCTGCTCAGCGTCGACGAGTCTGGCATTTCACTCAGGCCAACTGGCACGGTCTTCAAGCAGCCATCAATCATCTGGACTGGTCTCCCATCTCTACCACCTCTGACATCAACTCATCCTGGGAATTCTTCCAAAGTAAATTGCTCTCTCTCATGCACAGATTTATCCCATCTCGTCTTCAGTTGTCATACCCTCCCTCCCGTCCATGGTACACGGAATCTTGTGGTGAGGCTGTTGCCCAGAAACAACTTGCCTTCGTCTCCTGGAAAGCAAATCCAATGGAAGGAAATCTCATTTCCTTTCACAAAGCCCGAAACAAGTGTGTGTCCACCCTCGGGAGAGCCAGGAAACAATCTCTCTCCGTTCTCAAGACCGAACACTCTTATCTGTCTCACTCTTCCAAATCCTGGTGGCGTCTGGTCAAATCCGTTTCTGGTGTTTGTTCCCCCTTCATCCCCTCCCTTACCTCAAACGGCTACACAGCTGACTCCGCACGTGAAAAAGCTGAATGCCTCAACTCTGTGTTTGCCTCTAAATCTTGTGTCCCAAACCCATCCCTCTCTGTACCCACCATACCCAGTCGTACCCAGCTGCTCCTGGACTCCGTGTCCTTTCCTCCTCACAAGGTGGAAAAGTTTCTGTCAACCCTCGACTCTGATTCTGCAACTGGACCCGACGGCATCAGCCCACGGGTCCTAAAATCCTGCTCTGCTGCTCTATCTCACCCTCTCTTCTTCTTCCTCTTCCTCTTCACCCTATCCTCTTCACCCTCTCTTTTGCTCAAGGTCAACTGCCATCTGCTTGGAAATCAGCCAACATCACCGCTTTGCACAAAAAAGGTGCAAAAACAGATCCTAGCAACTACAGACCAATCAGCCTTCTCCCAATTATCAGCAAAGTCATGGAATCCATCATTGCTTCGGATATGAAATCTTTCCTCTTCAATGGCTTGATCTCTGATCATCAATTTGGTTTCAGACCAGGTCACTCTACTCTGGACATGCTGCTTCTGCTGTCTCAACAATGGATGGAGGTCCTCAATGCCAAACAGGAAATTAGAGCTGTCTCCCTCGACATATCACGTGCCTTCGATACGGTCTGGCACCCCGCTCTGCTCACCAAACTCTCCTCCTTTGGTATCCATGGAAATCTCCACGCATGGCTGGTGGACTTCCTCTCTAGTCGTCGTCAACGTGTGGCCCTGAATGGGTTTCTCTCATCTCCTCTTCCTGTTCAGGCTGGAGTTCCCCAAGGCAGTGTTCTGGGCCCTGTGCTTTTTCTGGTCTTCATCAATGATCTCTCTGACTCTCTTGAAAATACTCTCTATCTCTTTGCTGATGACTCCACTCTCTGCCGCTCCATTCCTCTTCCCTCAGATCGGCAGTCTGCAGCCTCCTCACTCTCTGAAGACTTGGACAAAATCACAGACTGGTCAATCAAGTGGAACATGTCTTTCAATCCTGACAAATCTCACACTCTTACTATGTCTCTCCGAAAAGATCGACTGGACAACCCTCCCATCTACTTTCTCAACAATCCTCTCCAAGAAGTTCTGTCGCTCAAGCTTTTGGGTCTCACTATCTGCCATGATCTTTCTTGGGAAAACCACATTTCCAAGCTGGCCTCCAAAGCCAGTCGCCGACTGGGCATCCTCCGTCGTGCGAAGTCCTTCCTCGGCACACCTGAGCTCCTCACCACATACAAGGCTTTCATCCGCAGCTCAATGGAATACTGTTCTCCCCGATGGGCCGGTGCTCCTGCCTCACACCTAGCTTGGCTTCACGCTGTTGAAACCAAAGCTTTCAGAATTATTGGAATCTCCCACGATGAAGCTATCTCTGAGGGCCTTTCACTCACTCACCGCAGGCAGGTAGGTGGTCTTTCTGTTTTCTACCGACTCCTCTCCGGCCTTGCACCCCCAGCTCTCTCTGTGCTCTGTCCCCCAAATATTCCTACAGGTCGCACAAGATTTGCCAGCAACCCTCTGATGGTTAAACTGCCGAAATCTCGGCTCTCTGCTCACCTTCACTCTTTCATTCCTCTTTTCTCCCGCCTCTGGAACAAACTCCCTCACTCCCTTCAATCCCACTCCTCCCTCCAGGTCTTTAAAACAGCTGTTCACCACCATCTCTTATCTTCCCCCATCCAAAACCTTGATCTTTTCTACCCCCGCTAATTCACCCCAGATCCACCTTGTTTGAAATTCCAACTTCTTTCCTGGAAGTCCTGGCAGTGTCCATATGTTTTATACCTCTCCCACCCCCCCCCCTTCCCATGCCCCCCCTCCAAAGCCCTCGCCCTCTCTCAGATCTCTCCATGTCTCCATGTCTCTCGGTCCCTGCTCTCAAATGTTGTGTTTGTGTCCTTCCCCCTCTCTCCCCATCTTGTCTACCGCTCCCGATGTTATATGTTTTATGTGTCGGTTTGTCTTTCTGTGTGATTAATTTTCGCTCTTTCACGAGCCTCGTCTGAGAGGGTTGATACAAAAAAAACAAACAAAAAAACAAACAAACAAACAACAACAACAACAAAAAGATGCGCCAGACCTCCTCTTTCAATTTTCTCTTTAAAACATTTATCTTCTGCTCAATGTGGAGCTTTTACAGGAAGTGTACAGGCCAAACACTATAGTACACATCAGTGTATTTTAACTTGAATTGGAAGGATATTGGTGGACAATCGGCAAAAATATGTTGAATCTCCAAATTGATCGATTTCATGTTCAAGGCTTTTTTCATTACCCCCCCCCCCCCCCCCCCACTATTCTAAAGACAATACCAATCAGCGCTGTGCAAATACCACCCTACCCCGAAAAAGTATCTAAAATGGGGTATTTAAAAAAATTTTTTTTTTTCATATTTTACTATTTTAGAGTTTACAACTTAGAATGATTTTATGTCTGCCAATTTTTCTCCCCTTCCGTTTTGTCTGTTGTTTTTCTGGTTTTGTAAATGTATCTATTTTAATTTTGCCCACCTCTTCCTCTCACCTCTCTCTCGGCCACCCTCTCCTAACCTATCCTCGACATCCCGCTGGCATTACTGATTATAATGGCATAAAACCTACTTTGAATGCTTTCATTTCAAATCTAAACTATTTTGTATCATTGGCATTAAAGACATGACTGTCGTTGGACATTTATGTTTGGCAGATCGAGATGACCGAGGTCGTGATAGAGATTGGGCGAGGGATAGCTCGAAGACTGAAGGTGACTGGCGATCCAGGAACACCGAGAATGTTTCACCTGGCTATCGTGAGTGCATCCACCACTTGACAAAAAATTTTAATACAGAAGATGCAATTCTTTTCACTTGCTATCTTATCTACTTCAGATGAAAGGCAGTGCACATATACGATTCCATTGGCCAATATTGTTTAAAGTGGGGCTATGGAGCGGATGGGGTCTGTACCATTAAGTAGCAACTTTATTGACCATGAAATGCTGTGTAGATCATGTATTCATGATTGACCCAAGTGCATATATGTGACTATGCTTACAAGTGTATCTCTTAAACTCTCTCTTACAAGTGTTTCTCTTCCAGAGTGCCGGACTTTTGTATGCGGAAGAGAACGGACTAACAACGATTGCCGATTCCGAGAGGAACCGCGGGTTCAGACACTTGGTGCAGGCATCTGGCAGAGTATTGGGAGGTTTTGCCTGCGAAGGAGCGTCCTGGACCCTTGGTGATTTCGAGAGATAAGAATACGAGGAGAAGAATGAGTATTCAGGGAAGAATTCCTGCTTCCTGAGGCTTGTTTGCACGACGTGCTTGAGGCCTCCTTTCCTGCTTCCTGAGGCTCGTTTGCACGACGTGCTTGAGGCCTCCTTTCCTGCTTCCTGAGGCTCGTTTGCACGACGTGCTTGAGGCCTCCTTTCCTGCTTCCTGAGGCTCATTTGCACGACGTGCTTGAGGACTCCTTTCCTGCTTCCTGTGGCTCGGTTGCATGACGTGCTTGAGGGCTCCGAGTGCTTCTGCTCACTGAGGATCTCACCTTCGAAATTGTTGCGTTTACATTCTGTATGCCTGGCCATCTTAGCTGCTTAACGTGCAGTGTAAACGAACCTTTGCTTTGTTATCAATGGTGATCTCAAGCTTGTGGAGGAGCTTGTATGTGTAATGTATTTGGGAGGACGACTCGGCCATCCTTGTGCTTTTACATGAATTACAATGACTTGGACTGGTGTGTATGGTGTGTACCCTGGTTAGAATAGGTACACCGTATCCCTGCGTGTCGGAAGAGGCGACTAAGAGGGTTGGCGTCAGGAAGGGCATCCGGCCATAAAAACATTGCCTCAAAAAGAGAACCATGACAATTACAACTACATATGGGCAGGGTACAGCCCGAAGTGGAGATCGGTTTCTGAGGTTTGGGATGTGGAATGTAGGGACGATGACAGGGAGATCAGGAGAAGTGGTGGAAGTATTGATCAGAAGAAGAGTGGACATATGTTGTGTGCAAGAGACGAGATGGAAGGGAAGTGGTGTGAGAATGGTGAAGGGTAGGCAGGGACAGAAATACAAGTTTGTGTGCCAAGGGTGCCCGGAGGGCGTGAATGGTGTTGGTGTCCTGTTTTCTGAGGAGTTTGTAGACAGTGTGGTGAGTGTGACGAGAGTGAGTGATAGGTTGATGATGGTGAAAATGATGATTGGAAAGATCAAGGTGAACGTCATCTCGGGATATGCTCCGCAGGCTGGTCGGAGCGATGAAGAGAAGGACAAGTTCTGGTGTGCGATAGAGAAGCTGATGGAAAACGTGAAAGATGAGGAAGTTGTTGTGGTAGGAGGAGACCGAAATGGACATGTGGGATTGTGGGAAGGAGTATGGATGGTTTTGAGGGAGTTCATGGGGGTTACGGACATGGTGTGAGAAATGGAGAAGGTGAAAGGATTTTGGAGTTTGCTGATGGAGCTGATTTGTTGATTTGTAATACTCAGTTCCAGAAAGGGGATAATAAGCTTGTTACATACACATCAGGTGGTTCGACGACAACCGTTGACTACCTGATGGTACGTAGGCGAGATAGGGGCACCTCCGGGACACAAAGGTGATCCCGGGGGAGGAGGCTGTTTCACAGCACCACTTGGTTGTCTGCGACATAAGGGCGAAAGGTGCGAGGAGAGCTCGGCGGGTGAAGTACCAACCGAGAATGAAGGTGTGGAGGTTGAAAGAGGTGACAGTAAGGGAGGCATTAAAAGAGAGGCTGAGTAGGGTAGAGGATGATGTGGTTGAGCTTGAAAGTGGTTGGATGTCAATGAAAGATAGTCTGTTGGGAGCCGTTGGTGAGGTATGTGTATGGACAAAAGGACCACTGAGGCACGCGGAAACATGGTGGTTGGATGATGAAGTTGGAAAGAGGATTGATGAGAAGAGGAAGAAGTTCGAGGAAGAAGTTCAAGGAGTGGCAGAAGGCGAAGGGTACGGGAGCAGAAAAAGCAGAGCATGAAAGTTATAAGGCAGCCAAGAAGGCTGCAAAGAAAGAGGTAGCAAAGGCGCAGGAGGCATGGAGGGAAAATGTTCGGAGAACGCTTGGATTCGGAAGAGGGTCAGAGAGCGGTATTCAGGATTGCAAAGCAGATAGCGAAAGAGGTGTGATGTAATGGGGGTGAGTTGCTTGAAGGATGAAGTGGGACAAATCATTGTGGACCCAGATGGAATTAAAGGAAGATGGAAAAGATATATGGAAATGCTGTTGAATACAGAGAATGAATGGGATGGCAACATAGAGAGTAACCCAATTTTAAGAACGGCAGAGAAGATAACTGAGAAGGAAGTTGAGGAAGCGATAAAAGCAATGAAGAGTAGAAAAGTGGGAGGGCCAACAGGAGTTGTGGGAGATGTGTTGAAGGCAGCAGGAAGTTGGGGTGTGAAGAGAATGGCAGAGATCTGTAATCTGGTGGTCAAAGAATGTCGCATTCCAGTGGTTGGGAACTGAGTACCCTCGTCCCTCTATACAAGGGGAAAGGTGACCCTCTGGAGTGTGGCTCGTACCGAGCGATCGTGATTGGAGCATGGAATGAAGGTATTGGAAAGGGTGTTGGAGAGGAGGATAAGGAAGAAGGTGAAGATTGACGAAATGCAGTTTGGATTTATGCCAAGAAGAGGAACGACAGACGCGTTCTTTATTGTGGGGCAGTTGCAGGAGAAGTACATGGAGAAGAGGAAGAAGTTGTTTCTTGGGTTTGTTGATCTGGAGAAAGCATTCGATATGGTTCCACGCGAAGTATTGACATGGGCATTGAGGAAGTTAGAAGTGGAGGAATGGTTGATCAGAGTTGTGATGGCAATGTACAAAAGAGCGCGCACAGCTGTAAGGACGAAGGACGGGAACAGTGGTGAGTTTGAGGTGAAGGTGGGAGTGCATCAGGGGTCGGTACTAATCCACTACTATTTGTAGCTGTGATGGACGTGCTGGCTCAGAACGTAAAGGAGGGTTTACCGTGGGAGTTGTTGTATGCAGATGATCTGGTGTTGATTGCGGAAAGTATGGATGGACTGAAGGAAAAGATGAACAAGTGGAAGGAATGTATGGAGACAAAAGGTCTGAAGGTGAATATAGGAAAGACGAAGGTGATGGCAAGTGGTAAAGCATGTGGTGAGGTGGAAAGAACTGGGAAGTGGCCATGTGCTGTGTGCAGGAAGGGTGTCGGAGTGAACTCCATTCAATGTACAATGTGCGCTGAGTGGGTTCATCAAAAATGTAGTGCTCTGAGAGGGTCATTATCCAGTGTGGCAGCTACATTCAAATGTAAGGTGTGCACAGAGGGAGCTGCAGATGGAGGAAATGTGGAGTTGGATCTTGGAGACAGCGTGAAGCTGGAAGCTGTGAAAACATTTTGCTACCTCGGAGACATGCTGAATGGAGAAGGTGGATCAGACTCGGCAACGGTTGCTCGAGTGAGATGTGCATGGAAGAAGTTTCGGGAACTGAGTGGCGTGCTGATGAGGAGGGGAGTGTCGTTGAAGCTGAAGGGAAAGGTGTATGCTGCACGTGTGAGAAGTGTTATGATTTATGGGAGCGACACATGGGTCATGAATGTAGAGCAGCAACGAAGGCTGGAAAGGGTGGAAATGCGAATGGTTCGGTGGATGTGCGGAGTTTCGTTGAGAGAGAGGAAGACAAATGATGAATTGCGAAAGATGATGGGAAGAGAGCCTGTGATTGATGCTGTGAAGAGGAACAGGTTGAGATGGTTTGGTCATGTGTTGAGGAAGGATGAAAGTGACTGGTTGAGAAGAGTGATGGAAATGAATGAAGAAGGAAGTAGAGGACGGGGAAGACCGAGAAAGACTTGGCTAAAGATGGTGGAAGAAGAAATGCGGACAAGGGGGTTAACAAGGGGAGATGCAGAAAATAGGGCAAAATGGAGAAGATTGTCATGGGGACCGCAAGGCTAACCCCCGCTCTCGCAGGGAAAATGGCCTTAAAATGCACGTTGTTGTTGTTGTTGTTACAAGTGTATGATATTTGTTTTTATCAGCTAGTTCAGTGCATTCACAAACATAATGTTTATAATTGGCACTTGAGACTTGTCGTGGCCAATCGTGAAATGGCTCATACAGGGTTAATAGTGTTTATTATAGCACCGTTATATCCTGAATATGTATATGTCTCAGCACAAGCATAAAGTAAATAATTGTGCTATTAAAGCGCGGCGTTACACGCGCTGCTTGCGAGCAAGGAGGAAGCGGACAAGCGGTAACTTATAAGCGTCTTTATTTCAGGAGCTCACTGTAACACTGGCGTGCTCCGGGCTGCGCGCCCGGTGTATATCATGAGGCCACGCCTACCCCTCGGGCGTGGCCACCGCCCACTTGGTGCGCGGAATGATGTCACCGCGCCAGTGGGCTTTTGTGTCCGCCACACTATTGTAAATGTGTCGCTTATGTAATAGTTAGGCATCGTCCACCTATCCCAATGTCTGTGTCTAGAATTGTCAACCCTTTTGACCCTGCTTGTAAAGTTCTGCCCTTTGGAATCAGTCTTTTGTTTCTTTTAGCATACTGACAGGCCACCAGGCACCAGTTTTGGTGGGGAAAGCTTCTTGACCATCTCCACCGGGCCACATTATCTCAGAGCTTCAGGATGAGAGGTCGGGGAGGAGTTGTCCCACCCACTAGGACGAACGACAGCCAATGGTGAGTGAGTGAGGGGAGGGGCGTGGAGCGTCGTCCATGACATACGTGCCCGAGTCCGTAAAGGTGGGAACGAGAAAGAAAGTGGGAGAAGAAACCTGGGAGCCTTAGGCTGAAGGCTGTGTCTGACACCCGAGCTGCTGTATGGAAGTCAAGCCGGAGCGATGTCCTCTCTCCTCAGCCAGCAGCATGGGACGTTTGCTTTGTCTTGAGCTTCTGGGAACGCCCTGCAGACTATCTCGGTTTTGCCTGCAACTCTTCCGCCTAGTCACCCCCATGGTATTGTTTATCTCATGTGGTGTGTGTGATTGGGCCCTAAGGTAAACAAATTCCACTTTGACAATATTGGGTATTATGTGAAGATCAGGGACAAAAAAAATCATTTAAATCGATTTTAAATTCAGGCTGTAACAAAACAAAACTTGAAAAAAGTCAAGGTGGGTGAATACATTCTGAAGGCTATGTATGTATGTATGTATGTATGTATGTATGTATGTGTATGTATGTATGTATGTATGTATGTTTAAGCGGGGGTAATAAATGCTGATGAGTGATGAGTACTCATTGTGAACAATTCCTTTGTTCATTCAATTTATTCATTCAATTCATTCATTCAATTTATTCATTTGATCCCTGGTGTTGGGCTAGCGGCTAGGGTGCCGGCTTAGGATCCTAGGATCCTGGGTTCGAATCTCGGTCGATCGCCGAATTAATGCCAGGGGGGTTGACTCAGCCTGTCATCCTTCCGAGGTCGGCTAATTGAGTACCAGTTCACTGGTAATTCCCTGTTTGTCGTTGAAGGCGGCAAAAAGGGTTGGCGTCAGGAAGGGCATCCGGCCGTAAAACATTGCTTCAAAAAGGGGACCAAAAAACAACAACTACCACGGTCCCCGAAAAGGCCAACCCCCGCTTTGCGGGGAAAAATGGCCTCTAAACGGTGGTTTTTTATTCAATTTATTCATTCATTCAATCCACCAAAAACCTACAACTTATCGTACATCAAAGCAGTTTGTCAGGACATGCTGATATACACAGGTTTAGCAGTTCAAAGGAATTGTAGTTCAAGAACAAAACACCAGATAACATCTTATTGTTATGGACATGTAAAGTATTACAGAAGTTGATCAATAATGTCATCACATTCTCACCATCCGAAACGCTAAATGCAATGTGCATGAATTGTTATTTGTTACTCTTCAACATCAAAGTTTAAAACATCAGTTACCCCCAAACCCTTATTTCTACAAAGGAATTTGCTTTAAACCAGAGTTTACAATATGCTAGGGTTACAATATTTTAACTTTCAAAAAAGACGACACTCCAGAGAGGGATACTGTGAAAAAAAGAGGACATTCTTGAAAAGAGTTTCCTTTATGTATTGAGCAATTGTATCAGCAGTCTGGGTGTGTTCTGGACCTTGATTAATTTTGACAGAAAACCGTCATTCTTCCAGTCGAAATACTGAATTAATTATTACTGGATATATTTTGCTTGTCCGAGTCCACATGATATTGTAAACCAATATCACCTTAATTTGCCACAGAGACATACGTACCAGCTATACATACCAAGCACTCTGCCTCCCATTCTTTTCGACCACTATGAAAACAAGGGAATTTTCTCTTTAGTTCTGCAGTGAATTTACACTGTCGTTTTGGAATTGTATTTAGGGGTAGTAAAATAAAATGTAAAACAAGTACAGATACATTCAAAGTACACCGCCCCCATGCCAAATAAATAACATCCTCCAGCGTGGCATTGCCGGGACTCCTTCGGCACCCGACAATACCGCCTGCAGCACAGAGATGGTATTGGGAGGGAGAGGTGTACAATAATAATTGGTTGATTAACTGCATAATTAAAATCAATAAATGATAATCGTAAAATAATTTATTAATCAATTTTCTAATAGCATACCTCAACCACCAGTGTTTCATCCGAAGCTGTAACTTTTTGATAATGAATAAAAGGTCGTTAATCGAAAAAAAATTATTCAATTGAATAATTAACGAATCAATACATAATTAATCGATTAATTGATGAACCAATCAAAAATATCCTTTATAGCCACATCGCTTGGTCACTGTCATGTCTGAATATCAGCTTCCTTGCTCAAAAGGATGGTTGAGATATCATCCGCACAAACAAGAAAACAATAAAGAAAGAGACCAGAGTGAAAACTGAGTACTCCCTTTCAGCGTGCGTCATTGCCGAGCCCCCTTCGATGCCCGGCAATAACGTTATGCAGCGCCTGGAGATGGGATAGGAAAGGAGCGGTGTACAATAGCTCTTAAAGAGAATCCAACAAGTGTGTACTGTTTGGACTCAAAAAAGACACCGAATCGTGGACTAAGCAAGCCACAACTTTTTCACTGTGAGGTTGGACAGGAAATGGACGCGTTAGTGTTGACGTTTGAACATGTCCATTATGTCATGCCGGAGTAGCACAGACTTGTAACAAACTTTCCTGGTCCAAACATTACACAACCGCATTTTATTACCGTAAGAAAATGTACAAAAATGGTTGAACAGATTAAACAAGGTTAAAAAAAGTATCATCATAAAATGTATCCTGTTGAAAATGCAAAAGCAAAATAATGGCAAAAGCCCAGACATTTTTAGATATTTTAGAAAACTCTGGCCAAATGGAGATTTAAGTACTGAAAAGCAGGACATGTCCGGGAAAACAGGACGTATGATAACCCTATACATAGCGATGACATGAAGCTATTCAATTCTGAAGATGACCTCCATCCAACTCCTCTGAGGGCACGGTGAACCATCATCGAGGTGAAGTCTTGGTCGACCACTAGGAGCTTGTCAATTAATTACCTCCACCACTGGAGGTGGATGGAGGTTATGTTTTCACCCCTGTCTGTTTGTCTGTTTTTGAAAAGGATATCTCAAAAAGTTGGTGACGGATTTGGACAAAACTAGGTGGACATGTTTGGTGTGTGTGTGACGAGGACGAATCGATTCAATTTTTGGTGAAGATCCGAATCTGGATACGATAATTTTTTTAAAATGTAATTATTCACCTTGAGTGATGGGGCCAAAATCGATATATAGCATGATATTTAAAAAAGTTGTGGATGGAGTATGACAAAACTAGTTGGATAAGTTGGTTCAGCGACACGACCAAGCGATTCGATTTTGGTTCAGGCCTGGATCCAGATCTTGCTTATCAGTGGGATACAAAACATAAACTGTTCAGCCTGGCAGAGATATGCCCTCGATCAAATGCCATTCTAGTTAAAGTATATCATATAAATCTGGCTTCGGATTTGAGGATCGGATGCTGTGGATTAAATGTGTCGATATGGAGTGAAATCTGAAAATTAAAGAAATTTGTGATTCTTATAACCAAGTGTCATCTGTCGTAAGTGCAATGCTGTCGTCCCTCCTTCTGCACTGTTGTCTGAATTCATAACTCCACAAGTTAATGCAACACCACTGGGATCTGTAATACTCTTAGGAAACCCAAAGTTTTGAACCATCTTTGCCAAACAGGAAATCAAAGCTGTCTCCCTTGACATATCTCGTGCCTTCGATATGGTCTGGCACCCCGCCCTGCTCAACAAACTCTCCTCGTATGGTATCCATGGAAACCTCCACGCATGGCTTGCAGACTTCCTTTCTGGTCACAGTCAACATGTGGCCCTGAATGGAATTCTCTCATCTCCCCTTCCTGTTCAGGTTGGAGTTCCTCAAGGCAGTGTTCTGGGCCCTGTGCTTTTTCTGGTCTTCATCAATGATCTCTCTGACTCTCTGGAAAATCCTCTCTCTCTCTCTTTGCTGATGACTCCACTCTCTGCCGCTCCCTATCCCAACCCTCAGATCAGCAGGCAGCAGCCTCTTCACTTTCTGCAGACCTGGACAATATCACAAACTGGTCAAACAAGTGGAACATGTCTTTCAATCCTGACAAATCTCACACTCTCACTTTGTCTCTCCAAAAAGACCGTCTGGACAACCCTCCCATCTACTTTCTGAACAATCCTCTTGAAGAAGTTCTGTCAGTCAAGCTTTTGGGTCTCGCTATCTGCCATGATCTTTCCTGGGAAAACCACGTAGTCGCCGACTGGGCATCCTCCGGCGTGCAAAGTCCTTTCTGGGCACTTCTGAGCTCCTCACCACATACAAAGCTTTCATCGGCAGCTCAATGGAATATTGCTCTCCCCTCTGGGCTGGTGCTCATGTCTCACACCTAGCTCGGCTTCACGCGGTTGAAACCAAAGCATTCAGAATCATTCGAATCTCCCGTGATGAAGCTGATTCTGAGGGCCTTTCTCTCTCTCTCTCTCTCACCGCAGGTAGGTAGGTGGTCTTTCTGTCTTCTACAGACTCCTCTCCGGCATTGCTCCCCCTGTTCTGTCTGTGCGCTGTCCCCCAAATATTCCTGCAGGATGCACAAGATCTGCCAGCAACCCTCTTATGGATAAACTGCCAAAATCAAGACTCTCTGCTCACCTTCACTCCTTCATTCCTCTTTTCTCCTGCCTCTGGAACAAACTTCCACACTCTCTTCAATCCCTCTCCTCCTTCCAGGTCTCTAAAACAGCTGTTCACCACCATCTCTTATCTTCCCCCATCCAAAACCTTGATGTTTTCTACCCCCGTTAAAACAGCCCAAACCCGCCTCTTTAAATTCCCAACTTATTTCCTGAAATTCCTAGAAGTGTTCATTTGCTTTATACCGTGTACTCCTCCCCAGCGTGTATCCCTTCCACAGATCTACCGACGTCCATGTTCTCTTCTGTTGTTGTGCTTGTGTGCTTCCCTTTCTCCCTCTCTCCCCCTCTTGTCCCCCCCCCCCCCTCCCTTCATTGCATGTTTTTATGTGTCTGTGTATTGTTGCAGGAACCACATTGGAAAAAGTGCCTTATTTAGTGATTCCGTTCACGCATCAGTGTATATACCTGAAACCTATATAGTTTGGTGGAGGGGTCCTATGGGCAGTAGATATGCCCGGTTTTAATTCTAGATAGGTGTGCATTACCGATTTATAAGCATTTTGCTGATTCATTTGTGTACACCATTTCCACCACTTACTGAATTTGATATAACGTATCTACATGGACAAATATACAGCATGGGTAGCTTTGTATGGTATCAAATTGACCGGAAAGACATACTGCACACATAGAGTACCACCATAAGGCCTTATCTTAGCTTTTCATTCTTCAAGCCACCAAAAACTTCAAAATTTTGTCAAAATTCCGTTTCAGTTTAGGTTCTAGTCCCCCATCATTTTGTTCATAACCCCAAAAGTATATGACCGATTTATATGTTTGATACACCAAAATCATCCCCATTTATTACCCTTCAAAATAAGATCACATAATCAAGAAATGTATACCATTAATAAACTCTCAGTGAAGCAAAACTAAGGCTACCCCCTTATTTTTCATGAAAACGAAAATGTCCATATGGCATACATATATCATGTATATACATATGTTTTCAGATCTGGTGCCCGGTTCATTCCAGACTATCACATACTAACCTGTGTATTCATTTTACTTATTCTTTAGAATCTAATTACATTTTTCATCAGTGGCAAAAGGTGAATAAATTTTCGTTTAATTGTAAATCAATGACCTAGATATGTTTATTATTATACTTTTCGTTTGTATTACAGTACGTTGAAATCAGTGTCCTGCTGCTCTGCTGCTGATGAATCCTACTCCCTAGTAACCATGGCGTCTAACACGGAACAGGAGGAGATTATTGAGCCTACAGCGGTGATGCCTGTTAAAAGGCGCAAGTTGCAGACGAATTGGGTAAAATGCCTATTCTGCCAAGGTACTGACGGTTTGTCTAACGCTAGTCATCAGGGCGTTGCGTGAGTATGTTCAGCCCTTCAAGATAGAATTCAGATTGAAACCACTGACATTACAGAACGACTGCAATCAGAAGCAACAACAACAAATCTCAGTGATAAACAGGCAAAATGGCACAAAGACTGTTATGCTTCATTCACAAACCAAACCAACATTGACCTTGTCAAGAAACGCTACATGGAAGCCACTGCTGCAGTAGATGCGGGTGATGCGAGTTCAAGCACAAAACCACTGACACGCACAGTAATACGTAAGGTTGACTGGAAGCAGTGTATTTATTGCCAGAGTCGTAAGCGTGAAAAAGTACACCAAGTCCAGTCAGATGAAGTAGCTGCAAGCATCCACAGTCAGGCAAAGAATGATCAAAACCTCAAATGCAAAATTGGGGAAAATGATGTGATAGCATACGAAGCACATTACCATTCCTCTTGCAAACACAAAGCAGACAAAATCAGCCATTCTATTCACCCCAGTGAAATCACTGGGATTACAACTGACCCCACTCTAGAAGATCTGATACAGATACTAGGCAATGGCTTTCAGAGTGGCCACATCTATAGCATGGACATTGTGACCGATAAATACATTTATCTTATGACACGATCTGGAATTCTCAATCCATCACGCCGGACACACGTCTTGAAGCACAAACTACAGAAGCACTATGGTAACCGAATTCTATTCCGCAAACAGCGACTTGCCAACCAACCTCTGCTTCTGATTCCTGCAGCCACTACCACTGAAGATGCTATTGGGGCGATGATTGCAAAACAACAGATATCTACATGTAACGAAAGCTGTACAAGTGATGAGATTAGTCACGAATCCTATTTCCTGCACGCTTTGCATACAGTAGCAACTAAGCTGAAATCAGATTTGAAAGAAGCTGCAGGTCATCGCGGTTATGAGAATTTGAATCAAGAGGTGGCAGAACAATGCGTACCAACAAGTCTTTACTTACTTATCAAATGGATTCTACAAGATGAGACTGATCTAAAAGACACTTCAGACCAAGGTTCAAACGATGAGGACATTGCGCCCGCCTTGCATCAACGAATCCTGAACATTGGCCAAAACATTGTCTATAACGTCTCGATGGGGGGAAAGAATACGCCAAAACATATTAGGACAGGACTGTTTGTCCACCACATGACACGGTCCAAACAACTTATAGAATATCTGCATGATGCAGGTGACAGTATTAGTTATCCTACGATCAATAGAATAGATTCCTCAATAGCTCAAACGCAATTATCAAGGTTTCAGAATGATGACAACACTTTCATTCCTGAGAGTGTTGTTCCTGGCAAATTCATGCAGTTCGCGGCTGATAACTTCGATATGCAAGAAAAAACTTTAGACGGAAAGGGCACTCTTCATGATACGCAAATGGCCATATTTCAGCGGGGCCCACCAAATATATTAAACAAAGGGCATACAACTATTGGGAGAAGCACAACCCTCAGCAGTCCCTCCAGAATTCCATCGTATAATATCTGCTGATGCTCCAGCCCAACACGTTCCTCCGTGCTTCACTCAGCCTTTAACGCAGAATAGCCTGATATGTCCACCTTCTCGGTCATCTGAATACCGCAAGATTGATCTATTATGGGTTCTAAGTCGATTGGAAGTTGGCGATACTCGAAACGTGCCATCATGGACCGGTTTCAATCAGTACACTGATTCATACACTGTTTGTACAGTTCAACTACAACTGCGACTTCTATCAATGATCTTGGCGTCGAACTGTTCCATCGAATTAATGACCCAGAAAAGTTACCTCCCACTCATGATTCTCTGTTGCTGCACATTCAAAGATGCAATTACCAAGCCATGGTGTGGTACAGTGCAGTTGTGTCCAAACCTGATCTACCCCAACCAGAGGAATGTGGATGGGAATTAGACGAAACAGGATTATCACCAAAACTGATGACCCTGCCACCTGTTCCTTCAGCGTGCACAGAACTGTTGAGATGTGGGTGCAAAACAAAATGTACATCCCTTCATTGTACATGCCGGAAGTTCAATCTGTTATGTAGTGCTGCTTGTGGATGCCGACAAGAGTGCCTCAATAGTCATCACTTGTCAGACGAGGACAATTCCGATGAAGACTGAGTACAATTAAGTGGCTTTTATATCACGCATTATTTGACTACATTAGATAAATGTGTTTATTTTCTTGTTTTGGTTAATGATATAACAAGACTATTGGGAGTGAAATTTGGTTTTAATCTGATGTCATACCAGATAATCAAAGCTAAGCAAATAACATGTTGATTTCATAATCGAGATTAAAATATACGAGTGTAAAGCTAAGTAAGCTCTATAATGGCAGTACTTTTGTTTCATGTATTTATCTTCTTAGCTAAACATATAAAGTTTAAATGTGTGGGATTCAAGTTACTATGATATTGTGTAATATTTAGTTACAATCACTGTCACAAATCAAGTACATGACCCTCAACCTTTGGATATCAGTTCATTAGAAAATTGTTTGTTACATAATCAAGATTAATATAATATTGTGAGGCTAGGTAAGCCTCATAGTTGCATTTATTTAATATTCTATTGTAAGGCTATGTAAGTCTTTTAGTTACATTATATCAGTTTAGTATAGGAGTGTTAAATTTGCTCCATAATATACTTTACAGTTACAAGATTAATAATTTTACTACTGTAAAGCCATGTAAGCCTTATAATTACATTATAACAGTTTATTATAACATAGTTGTTCCTTATGGCGGGGCGGAAGTATCTCACCTTCGAATCATACTTGTTAAATAAGGATTGTTTGAGAGTATTAAATGTCATTTTATGGCCTGCAGCAACAACAATCTGTTTTGTTTAATTATTGCAATAATTCTTTGGTTTATTTCCTGTTTTCATGATTCAGACAAGCTCCAGTATCCTTCCTAATTTAATGTTAGCAACCGACATAAATATTAATACACATTTTTGGACATTTTTGTTTCCATCAAAATTAAGGGGGTAGCCTTAGTTTTGCTTCACTGAGAGTTTATTAATGGTATACATTTCTTGATTATGTGATCTTATTTTGAAGGGTAATAAATGGGGATGATTTTGGTGTATCAAACATATAAATCGGTCATATACTTTTGGGGTTATGAACAAAATGATGGGGGACTAGAACCTAAACTGAAACGGAATTTTGACAAAATTTTGAAGTTTTTGGTGGCTTGAAGAATGAAAAGCTAAGATAAGGCCTTATGGTGGTACTCTATGTGTGCAGTATGTCTTTCCGGTCAATTTGATACCATACAAAGCTCCCTATGCTGTATATTTGTCCATGTAGATACGTTATACCAAATTCAGTAAGTGGTGGAAATGGTGTACACAAATGAATCAGCAAAATGCTTATATATCGGTAATGCACACCTATCTAGAATTAAAACCGGGCATATCTACTGCCCATAGGACCCCTCTACCAAACTATATAGGTTTCAGGTATATACACTGATGCGTGAACGGAACTCACAAAATGGATATCTGGTTCCTGCACTATATGTTTTCATGTTCAATGTGTTAGCTCTGACACGAGCCTCGATTCTGTATACAAAAAAAAAATTTAAAAAAATCTTTTTTTCAAAATTCCCACGATGACGGACAAATATGTCTATTTCAAAGTATGAAAGATATGGGGATCGGCATGTCTGAGTTGCCCAACATTTTCGGCTATTTGAACCAGAAGCATTGCCGACTTTTCAAGGCAGTTCTGAGATTTCTTTTTTAAGTGAGCGGGATATCCATATAGGATTAGGGATTTTTAAAAGCAAGGATTCTCGGAGTTTACTGCGGAGCTAATCCGACTTAATCCCTCATCAATAGAATATTTTGGGGGGGGAGGGAGGTACATGATGAAGGATGTGATTATCATAGATTTGTGGATGATGCTATATATCTGACATTGCACGCTGTCCTCGAACACCTCGACAAACGGGACACATGTCAGAATGCTACTTGTTGATTATAGCTCTGCAGTCACCAACATTGTTCTTTCTAAACTTGTCATGAAACTACAGGCCTTGAGTCTTTGCAACTCTTTATGTAACTGGATCCTTGATTATTTTTTTTTTAACAGGTAGGCCACAGGTTGTGAAGGTTTGGGTCATGCTGTTTGCCTATTTCATCCACACTTATTCTTAACATTGGTGCCCCACAAGGCTATGTACACTCAGCCCATGACTCTATTCTCTGTACCCGTATGACTTTATAGCAAAATAAAATACGAACTGTGCAATCAAATTCGCTGATGATACCACTCTGATTGGTTTGATAACTGACAATGATGAAATTCCTTACAGGAAGGAGGTGCAGGATCTGGCAGTGTGGTGCCAAAACAACAATTTGTCCCTAAATGTCAGCATAACTTATTGACTTCTGGAGGAACAGCACAGGCCACCTCCCTATCACCGTTGATTGGGCAGCTGTGGAAGTTGGGAACAGCTTTGCATGTCTGGCTGTTCAAATCTCTGATGATATGACATGGTCTCACAACATCGGATTCATTATACCAAAAGCGCAACATCGCCTCTATTTTCTCAAATTTGGAATGAATGCTCATACACTTGTGAACTTGTATCACTGCACCAATGAAAGTGTACTGACAGGCTGCAACTCAGTCTGGTATGGCCATACAAAAGATTGTTAGGACTGCACAAAAAATTATTATAGACACAGATCTTCCGTCCATTGAGGACATCTATACCAACTGCTGCCATAGAAAGGCCGTTTGTATTATAAAAGACTCCACCCACCCCGCACAAGATCTGATCTCACTCCTGCCGTAGTACTCTTGCCGTAGTACTCCGACGGTAGTTTTCGGTAGTTACTCCGGTAGTAGTTACTACGGTAGTAGGTACTCCTGCCGTAGTACTGTATGTTTCGGACTCAAACCACCAGGTTGAAGAACAATTTTTTTACCCCAAGGTTGTCTGTATTTTAAACAGCCACTGAATGGGACTATGCTGTGTTGCTGTTGTTTTGTGTTGCATGTCATTGTCATGTGTAAATTGTAAAATTGAATTTTTTTGGTAATTTAAAAAAATGTTGTTGGTTGCTGTAAATATTGTTGCATAACGTTGAGTGGAGTGCAGTATCGTTGAGATGGAGTGTGGAGTATCCGTTGTGTGGAGTATCGTTGAGATATGTATAAAGTGGGATAATTATTTGTGAATAAGAATTTCATTATTTTTTAACCCTGGTTTTTAACACATGACAATAAAGTGATTTGCCTTGACTTGTAAGGCTCCCTGAGATTTGGCGGACCCGAGTGGGAGGGGAGGGGGGGAGGGCTGAGATTTGGCAGACCCGATTGGGTGGGGGACTGTAATTTGGCGGACCTGAGTGGAAGGGGGGGAGGGTTCTGAGAAAGATGAGGACTAGTGGCAGTGACGCATGCATGCACGCGCACACAGCCACATGCGTGTGTCGTGATTTACACATACTCATGCATGACTTTGGTTTTGCTTTTGGCATGTTTTTTTTTAACGTGACATCATATGTTGTGTATTGTATTCACACATTATTTTATGCGTTATATCCACATATTCATATCTGGACTTGGCAACGATCAGAACGATCAGACTCGGCAACGGTTGCTCGAGTGAGATGTGCATGGAAGAAGTTTCGGGAACTGAGTGGCATGCTGACGAGGAGGGGAGTGTCGTTGAAGCTGAAGGGAAAGGTGTATGCTGCATGTGTGAGAAGTGTTATGATTTATGCGAGCGAGACATGGGTAATGAACGTAGAGCAGCAACGAAGGCTGGAAAGGGTGGAAATGCGAATGGTTCGGTGGATGTGTGGAGTATCGTTGAGAGAGAGGAAGACAAATGATGAATTGCAAAAGATGATGGGAATAGAGCCTGTGATTGATGCTGTGAAGAGAAACAGGTTGAGATGGTTTGGTCATGTGTTGAGGAAGGATGAAAGTGACTGGTTGAGAAGAGTAATGGAAATGAATGTATAAGGAAGTAGAGGACGGGGAAGATCGAGAAAGACTTGGCTAAAGATGGTCGAAGAAGAAATGCGGGCAAGGGGGTTAACAAGGGGAGATGCAGAAAATAGGGCAAAATGGAGAAGATTGTCATGGGGACCGCAAGGCTAACCCCCGCTCTTGCAGGGAAAATGGCCTTAAAATGCCTTTTGTTGTTGTGTATCCACATATCCATATTGTATTGTACGAGCGTGACTCGGCGCGCTCCGCATGCCTCACCACACGTCATTTCAGAGGGATAGGCATCTTTGACCATGTCTGCTTTCTCAGGGAGTGAGGGATGGCGGGAATGGTGGGTTGGGGATAGTGGTGGTTATGGTGGATTGGGGATCGTGGGGGGTGGTGATGGGGGGGGGGGGGGGATAGTGGGGAAGAGAGGCCAAAATTGGGTCTTCAGTGACTTTTGGGTCTTCATGGTATTTGGGGTCTTCAGGGTCTTTTGGGCCTTTGGGGTATTTTGGTGTTCAGGGTCTTTTGGTTCCTCTGGGTCTTTAAGGGTCTTGGGGTATTTTGGTTCTTCCGAGTCTTTAAGGGTCTTTTGGATCTTTGGAGTCTTTGGGGTCTTCAGGATCTTTTTGGGTCTTCGGGGCCATTTGGATCTTCAGGGTCTTTTGGATCCTCAGGGACTTTATGGTTATTTTGGGTCTTTGGGGTGTTTTGGGTCTTTGGGGTGTTTTGGGTCTTTGGGATCTTCAGGGTCTTTTGGATCCTCAGGGACGTTATGGTTATTTTGGGTCTTTGGGGTGTTTTGGGTCTTTGGGATCTTCAGGGTCTTTTGTTTCTTCGGGATCTTTTGGGTCTTCAGGGTTTTCGGGTCTTCAGGGTCTTTTGGGTCTTTATGAGTCTTTTGGTTCTTCTGGGTCTTTATGGGTCTTAGGGGTATTTTGGTTCTTTGGGGTATTTAAGGGTCTTTTAGGGTCTTTGGGGTGTTCGGGGTGTTTTGGGTCTTCGGGGCCGTTTTGGGTCTTCGGGGCCATTTGAATCCTTTGGGCCTTTAAGGGTATTTGGGGTCTTCATGATCTTTTGAATCGTCTGGGCCTTTAAGGGTATTTAGGGTCTTCATGGTCTTTTGAATCCTCTGGGCCTTTAAGGGTATTTTGTGTCTGTTGGGTGCTTTGGGTATTAAGGGTCTTTCAGGGTGTTTTAGGTCTTCATGGTATTTTGGGTCTTTGCAGTCTTTAAGGGTATTTTGGATATTAAGGGTGTTTTAGGTCTTCATGGTATTTTGGGTCTTTGTAGTCTTAAGGGTATTTTGGGTCTTCAGGGGTCTTGGTGGTTTTAAGGGTCTTGGGGGACTTAAACGGTCGTCAAAGGTCTGAGGGGTCTCGGCAGTCTAAACTCTAAAGGGTCAAAATGTATATTCCAACAGTACGTAATTAAGAGTTCACGGACTGGGTTTTGCGTGTCAATTTTATTTGAAGAAGAAGACGTTTTGGTCACAAATAAACAAACATACAAACATCACCATATACGTTTACTCTATTATAATAAGATACACACATACACACATACACACATGCATGACATGTACAGTGGTATGTAGTGTACGCATCT
This sequence comes from Myxine glutinosa, assembly GCF_964187855.1. Classification (NCBI taxonomy): domain Eukaryota; kingdom Metazoa; phylum Chordata; class Myxini; order Myxiniformes; family Myxinidae; genus Myxine; species Myxine glutinosa. The sequence goes on along the minus strand of NC_136267.1, from coordinate 132,767,851 downwards.
CTTGGCTGTAACATATTGCACATATTTTGTGCACACACACATACACCATACACGTGCACACACACACACACTAACAGAGGTGGATACTTTGAGACCCGGTAGATGTCTGTTACTTCTTCTGAGGCCCACCCACCTGTGGGATAGCAGGCAAAAATAACTTACGCACACACACACCGGCTCGGGGGAGGTGGCATGCTTTGCCACCTCCCCCTTGTTGAAGACTGATGGGACAGAAGACTATGCTGAATGCAACAACTTTGGGAGTGAAGACAGCGACGATGGTGGAAGCTTCAGTGTCACAGGACTGCTCACATGGTGCCTGGTGTTGCACATGTCGACAGGCATTTGCAATGCAGCCTCGGCCTGTAGCTTGGTGTGCTCTGTCTACTCACTCCGGCCAAGGAGGAGGGCCTGAGCTTTGGTTACTCCCTTTTGCTGACTTCCTCCACCGAGGAGAAATGGGACCGAGCTTCGGTGGAGTCGAAGACCTCGCCCAATTCAAGAGCTTCCATGGGAGCAAAGACCGAGCTGAAAACGGCAGCTTCCATGAGGCCGAGAGCCATGCACGTGGCGCCTGGTATCACGCTGATGGACATGCTTTTGGAGACCGTTTTGTCCATAAGTTGTGGTTCCTCGCTGGGTTGGAGATGGGTGCTTCGGGACCTGGGTACTTGTACTTGAAGGAGTAATAACGGTCATTTGGAAAACAAATTTTTCTTTATCCTAACTTTAAGGAATGTGTTAAGTATTTTGGAATTTCTTTGGTTTCAGCCTTCACATCAGTGCTTCACATTTAAGCTGTACCCAAGTTTCTTCATTATCAATTTCTTTCTTTGCAAAGAAAAAGGATTGTTTTGTTTTGTTTCCGTATATTGGATTTCATCATGTTATCTCTGGCATGATAATGGGTAGAGAACTGACACAGTTTTGACCATTTTGACTTTAATGTGGCTAAATTGGCTTTGATTGAACGTAAAGTAATTGGGGGAGTGAGTGGGTGGTGATATTTAATATTTTGCAACGATTTGGATGCTTGATTGTTGTCATGCCAACTTTTTTGTCACGTGTTTCAACGTCAAGATTGCCATTCCCATAAAGGTTATCCCAAAGAGTAGTTATGCTGTATGTTTTGCATTTGCACAGGGACTGGTCGAGATCGCTTTTCTTTTGATCGAGAGCGTGGAGGAGAGCGTGATGGGGCCTTTGGCACGAGAACGGCCTTCGACAGGTCGAGAGATGGAGATCGTTTTATGAATGCAAGGGGTAGAGACAGTGGAGGATACACAGGTCGTGGTGTGTTGTTTATTGTTTGTCTCATGCATACACACACATATATATATATATATATATATATATATATATATATATATATATATATATATATATATATATATATATATATTATTTTTTTGTGCTTGATGTTGATCCTTTTGCCCTGTAAAGTCTTATCAATTTAAAGCTCTCTTTTTAATTGCCCAAATTTTAACTCTCAAACTTGTCTCCCTCCTCCAAATCCTGGTGATGTCTGGTTAAGTCTGTTTGTGATGTTTGTTCCCTGCCTATCCTCTCCCTGACCTCAAATGCTACACAGCTGACCCTGACCGTGAAAAAGCCAAATGCCTCAACTGTGTTTGCTTCAAAATCTTATGTCCCAAACCCATCTCTCCTTCCTTCTCCTTCTCTCTCAACAAGGTGGAGAGGTTTCTGTCAAACCTCGACTGATTCTGCAACTGGACCAGACGGCATCAGCCCACGGGTCCTAAACTCCTGCTCTGCCGCTCTTTCACTCCCTCTCTCTTTTGCTCAAGGTCATCTCCCATCAGCTGGGAAATCGGCCAAAATTACCGCTTTACACAAAAAGGTGCAAAAACAGATCCTTGCAACAACAGACCAATCAGCCTGCTCCCAATTATCAGCAAAGTCATGGAATCCATCATTGCTTCCGATATAAAATCTTTCCTCTTCTCCAATTGCTTTATCTCTGATCATCAATTTGGATTCAGACCAGGTCATTCCACTCTGGACATGCTGCTTCTGCTGTCTCAACAATGGATGGAGGTCTTCAATGCCAAACAGGAAATCAGAGCCATCTCCCTTGACATATCTCGTGCCTTCAATACAGTCTGGCACAACGAGCGCTGCTCACCAAACTCTCCGGTTGTGCTGTCCATGGAAATCTCCATGCATGGCTCGCGCATGTTTTCTCCTGTCGTAGTCAGCATGTGGCTCTAAATGGAATTCTCTCATCTTCTCTTCCTGTCCAGGCTGGAGTTCCTCAAGGCAGCGTTCTGGGCCCTGTGCTTTTTCTGGTCTTCATCAATGATCTCTCTGACTCTCTGGAAAATCCTCTCTATCTCTTTGCTGATGACTCCACTCTCTGCTGCTCCATCTCTCATTCCTCAGATCGACAGGCAGCAGCCTCTTCACTCTCTGCAGATTTAGCTAAAATAATTTTATTATTTTGCAGAAAGACCAGCTTGTAATTATTAGGGTAAAATAATTACAAGCTTGTAATTATTACAAGCTGGTCAAATATGTGGAACATGTCTTTCAATCCTGGCAAATCTCACACTCTCACCTTGTCTCTCTGAAAAGACTGTCTGGACAACCCTCCCATCTACTTTCTCAACAATCTTCTCAGAGGTTCTGTCACTCAAGCTTTTGGGTCTCACTACAACAACAACAGGCATTTTAAGGCCATTTTCCCTGCTAGAGCGGGGGTTAGCCTTGCGGGCCCCGTGACAATCTTCTCCATTGTACCCTATTTCTTCATCTCCCCTTGTTAACCTCGTTGCCCGCATTTCTTCTTCCACCACCTTTAGCCAAGTCTTTCTCAGTCTTCCCCATCCTCTAATTCCTTCTACATTCATTTCCATCACTCTTCTCAACCAGTCACTTTCATCCTTCCTCAACACATGACCAAACCATCTCAACCTGTTCCTCTTCACAGCATCAGTCACAGGCTCTATTCCCATCATCTTTCGCAATTCATCATTTGTCTTCCTCTCTCTCAACGATACTCCGCACATCCACCGAACCATTCGCATTTCCACCCTTTCCAGCCTTCGTTGCTGCTCTACGTTCATTACCCATGTCTTGCTCCCATAAATCATAACACTTCTCACACATGCAGCATACACCTTTCCCTTCAGCTTCAACGACACTCCCCTCCTCATCAGCACGGCACTCAGTTCCCAAAACTTCTTCCATGCACATCTCACTCCAGCAACCATTGCCAAGTCTGATCCACCTTCTCCATTCAGCATGTTTCCTTGGTCTCACTATCTGCCATTATTTTTCCTGGAAAAACCACATTTCCAAGCTGGCGTCCAAAGCCAGTCGCCGACTGGGCATCCTCCGTCATGTGAAGTCCTTCTTTGGCACTTCTAAGCGCCTCACCACATACAAGGCTTTCATCCGCAGCTTGATGGAGTACTGCTCTCCCCTCAAGGCTGGTGCTCCTGCCTCATACCTAGTTCGGCTTCCTGCTGGAGAAACCAAGGCTTTTAGAATCGTTTGTGTCTCCCGCAATGAAGCTGATTCTGAGGGCCTTTCACTCGCTCACGGCAGACAGGTTGGCGGTCTACTAGTATTATCTTCTACCGACTCCTCTCCGGCCTAGCTCCGCCAGCTCTGTCTGTGCGCTCTGTGCTCTGTCCCCCAAATATTCCTGCAGGACACACAAGATCTGCCATCAACCCTCTTCTGGTGAAACTGCCAAAATCAGGACTCTCTGCTTATCTTCACTCTTTCATTTCTCTTTTTCCCTGCCTCTGTAACAAATTCCCTCACTCTCTTCAATCCCTCTCCTCCCTCCAGCTCTTTAAAACAGCTGTTCACCACCATCTCTTATCTTCCCCCATCCAAAACCTTGATCCTTTCTACCCCCGTTAATCCACCCCAAACCCACCTCCTTCAAATTCCGTTTTCTTTCCTGAAAGTCCTTGTCGTGTCCATCTTGTTTATCATGTGTACCCTGCACCAGCCCTCTCCCTTCCACAGATCTGCTGATGTCCCTGTTCCCTACTGTTGTTGTGGTGCTTCCCTCTCTCTCCCCCTCTTGTCTCCCACTCCCTTTATACTCCCTTTATTATCCCTTTATTGTGTTAGCTCTTATACGAGCCTCGACTAAGAATACAAAAAAAAAGGAAAGGAAGATGGTTGGCCATATCCAACTTTATTTTATAAACCTTCCTGTGTACGTTTTAATTATTCAAAGCCATTTGTGTATTATGCATGTATAACAAATGCATTCTGCCTTTTCTTGTGCAATGCAAAATGCAAATCATTTTGTGGTGTATGGTGTTGTTTTGCATTGGTTGTTGGTCGTCGGTTTTTTTGATGCTGATATATTGGATTTCACCTTCTTTTTTTTTTGTCCTGCAGATGTGGATGGTGGCCGGAGATCGTTTATGTCAAGCTTTCGGAGGGAAGTCAATGACTCCAGAAATGATGACCGTCAATTTCGTGAACGCCTTGGTGACAGATATGAACGGAGGGCAGATTACGTATGGAGAGATGATTCAAAAGAAGACCAATGTACGAAATTATTTCCTTTTACCTAGAACTTGCACATCCATGGTTTAAGGTGGTTTAAATGGAAATATTAGTGGAGAAGTTTAGGATGGATAAGAATATTTGAAACAGGGCTAATGGCTTTTTTAAAGAATATAGCCGTCTCGTCTGTTGTATTATTTTTACAATATTAAGGTATAAGTAGTGTAACATGACAAATTGTTGAATGCAATATGT
>NC_136267.1:132740599-132758099 GCF_964187855.1 Myxine glutinosa | reverse complement strand
GGCGAAAGCTCGTAACTCAGATCTCGGCTCGCATCTCAAAGCAATAAACCGCCCGAGCGACGGCTCGTATCTCGAAAAACTCGTAAGTTGGGGCACTCGTAAGTCAAGGTTCCACTGTATATATATATATATATATATATATATATATATATATATATATATATATATATATATATATATATATATATATATATATATGTGTATATGTATGTATACATACAGTGGCAGAGTGATGGTTTGTGGTGCTCGAGGCGAAGGTCAAAAATATCGCCCCTGCAGGTACTGACATAGACAGAAATTCCTATTGAGGGGGCCATATGAAATATCTCCAAGCTTCCCCAGCGGAATCAGTAGCAGAGCCCTGGAACCTGTTCAAAATGAGAATAGATTTAGATATGATCTCCTGAGATGCTCAGGCTTATTAACGACAAAGAATCCGGAAAAATTCCTATGTTTCTAAACACGCGCCTAAACTAAAACACGTGTTTTCTAAACACGTGTTTTCTAAGCACGTGTTGCTCAACATGTTAAGGTGCATAGAGCAGTTTAATAGGTCCTTCCATGACTTTGTATTCCGATTACAAAATAACTACCAAAAACAATGATAACATTGTAACAAAGCATTTATTAATACTAATAATATTAACAATAATAATAATATTCGTACCATTTGTCAATAATAAAACGAAGGAATAATCCCCGCCCTGGTCAAGCAGACCTGGACTTAATGAAAGGTAAACTAATGCTGAAGCAGTTGAGCAGACAGGTATACTACAAGGCCATTAACAAAACCTACATCAAACATGCATGCAGCATGGTGTGGTATTTCTATGGCCCAGAAACTGGAGCTGATGAGACAGAGCAGCAGAGGAAGGAAAGAAAGTTAAATAACTCACTTGACACGTGATCCTGGCCTCAATAATTGGGACATAACGCCGTGAGACATCAAGATTTGATCGATGTAATTAAATAACAAACGTCCAACAGTAACACCCCTCCATCCCTTGGGCCAATGGGCGATCTTTGTAAAGTAAATTGGGCCAATTGTGTTTTTGTCGAAACTGTATTTATCTTTCGGTGTGTGTACCCATAGTGTGTCCCTTGGAAGATTCTCCGTGTTAATCTTTCATACCTGTATAAAAAATCGTCGGTTAATTAGTGTCGCGTCTTTTGAGGCTTTGTACCATGCCCTACCTTGAGGCTTTGTTTTTCTCTCAGCGGTCCATCGATTGTGCTCCAATTACTTTCGTTCTCTTAGTTTTTCCCAGTCTTTTCACCCCATACTTCCTTGTTTAAAATCTCAACTCAAAAAAAAACCCCCCCCCCAAAAAACATTTCCTTCTCTGTTCTTATTCGTTGTTCTTATTCGTTGTTCTTATTCGTTCGTTCTTTCTTCGACCACGTGTTTCACCCCCATTTCCCCAGATAGTTTTCACTGTTAAATTTTAAAATGTTTGAACTTTCCCCTGAAGTACTGTATTCTGTCGTATATTATAACACCTTTTTCTTCTTCTTCTTTAAAAGGGTGCTTTCGACTTGCTCACCAAATCTATTCATTCCAAAAAAAAATTCCATCTCTTACAGTGCCTCTTTCATACATTCCCTAAACTCACCTACACTCCACCCCCCCACGCCCCCCTCCAGCGTCCTTAAATGTATTTTTGACTCGAAGGTCACAAGAAACTCATTTTGCAATAAATATTCATTTCCCATTAATCGTACACTTTCTAAAATCCAATCTCACCCCTCCCCTCCAAATCTTTCCCATCACCCCTCCCCTCCAAATCTTCCCCATCACCCCTCCCCTCCAAATCTTCCCCATCACCCCTCCCCTCCAAATCTTCCCCATCACCCCTCCCCTCCAACACTTCCCCATCACCCCTCCCCTCCAAATCTCTCCCCTTGCCCCTCCCCTCTAAATCTTCCCCATCACCCATCTCTTTCAAATCTTCCCCCTTGCCCCTCCCCTCCAAATCTTCCCCATCACCCATCCCTTTCAAATCTTCCCCCTTGCCCCTCCCCTCCAAATCTTCCCCATCACCCATCCCTTTCAAATCTCCCCCCTTGCCCCTTCCCTCCGAAACTCCCCCCACACCCCTCCTCTCCTAGACTCCTTCTCTCCCCTCCCCTACCCCCTCACCCCTCCCCTCCAAATCTCCCCCATCTCCCATCCCTTTCAAATCCCTCCCCTTGTCCCTTTCCTCCTAAACTCCCCCATAACCCCTCCCCTCGTAAACTCCCCCCCGCCCCTCCCCTTCAAATCTCCCCACCCTCATTTCTTCTCCATTTCCAGCCTCTCACCCGTCATCCTCAAAGCGTCCTCCCCGCTTCTTCCCCCTTCCAACTCTCACCTTCATCTCCCCCAACCTTCTGCCTCACTCTTCCCCTTCCTCAAATAAGACCTCACTGTGCCTCACCCAATCACCATCAAACCTTTTGTCCGCCCCATCCTTCCCTTTCTCCAAGCTATTCTGAAATCTCTGACACACCTTCAACAGCTCTCCCTACCCCTCCCCCCACCCCCCCTGTTCTGTTTACGATGCTCCCCCTCCCTCTTCATTAACGGTATGGACCTCAAACATCCGGGGCCTTCGCTCAAACTTGACTGATCTCTCCATACAGGTTGCTTCTGACAAACCAGACGTGATCTTCTTTACAGAAACTTTCCTCCTTCATGATGTCTCTGATTCCTTACTATCTCTCTCGGGTTACTCCCTCCTCCCTCCATATGATAGACCTGAGCCTCGTCCTGGAGGTGGGGTTGCTATCTTTATCAAAAACTCTCCCACACTCGCCCTGCACTGCCCTCTCTCCACCTCACCCCCAGGAATACCTCTGGCTATGGCTTCCCCTTTGCTCCCACCTTTTGTTCATATGTGTGTTGTACCGTCCACCAAACAGTGATGACTACATCTACATCTCGCTGTCTGATAATATGGACCAACTTCTATCAACTCATCCCAACTCTCTCTTCCTTATATGTGGTGATTTCAATTGTCACCATGCCAGTTGGCTGGGTGTGGGTACCCCTCTCACCAGCCATGGCTCCTCGGCAAAGGACTTCTGCAACTCACTGGGACTGACACAATCTGTCAATTTCCCGACCGGATCTCAGTCAATGGAGCATCTTCTCTTCTGGACTTGGTTATGACTAACTTCCCTGCAAATGTCTGCTGCTCTTCTTCTGCTCCAATCGGCTCATCTGTTCATGCGCTTGTTAAAGTGGACATCTCTCTGACCATTCTCAGAGAGCCTCCTCAGCATTGACATGTCTGGAATTTCACTCAGGCCAACTGGCACGGTCTTCAAGCAGCCATCAATCATCTGGACTGGTCTCCCATCTCTACCGCCTCTGACATCAACTCATCCTGGGAATTCTTCCAAAGTAAATTGCTCTCTCTCATGCACAGATTTATCCCATCTCGTCTTCAGTTGTCATACCCTTCCTCCCGTCCGTGCTACCCGAAATCTTGTGGTGAGGCGATTGCCCAGAAAAAACTTGCCTTCGTCTCATGGAAAGCAAATCCAACGGAAGGAAATCTCATTTCCTTTCACAAAGCCCGAAACAAGTGTGTGTCCACCCTCAGGAGAGCCAGGAAACAATATCTCTCTGTTCTCAAGACCGAACTCTCTCATCTGTTTCCCTCTTCCAAATCCTGGTGGCATCTAGTCAAATCTGTTTCTGGTGTTTGTTCCCCCTCCATCCCCTCCCTTACCTCAAATGGCTACACAGCTGACTCTCCACGTGAAAAAGCTGAATGCCTCAACTCTATGTTTGCCTCTAAATCTTGTGTCCCAAACCCGTCCCTCTCTGTACCCACCGTACCCAGTCGTACCCAGCTGCTCCTGGACGCTGTGTCCTTTCCTCCTCACAAGGTGGAAAAGTTTCTGTCAACCCTCGACTCTGATTCTGCAACTGGACCTGACGGCATCAGCCCACGGGTCCTCAAATCCTGTTCTTCCGCACTTTCACTCCCTCTCTCTGTTCTCTTCACCCTCTCTTTTGCTCAAGGTCATCTGCCATCTGCTTGGAAATCAGCCAACATCACCGCTTCACACAAAAAATGTGCAAAAACAGATCCTTGCAACTACAGACCAATCAGCCTTTTCCCAATTATCAGCAAAGTCATGGAATCCATCATTGCTTCGGATATGAAATCTTTCCTCTTCTCCAATGGCTTGATCTCTGATCATCAATTTGGTTTCAGACCAGGTCCCTCTACTCTGGACATGCTGCTTCTGCTGTCTCAACAATGGATGGAGGCCCTCAATGCCAAACAGGAAATTAGAGCTGTCTCCCTTGACATATCACATGCCTTCGATACGGTCTGGCACCCCGCTCTGCTCACCAAACTCTCCTCCTTTGGTATCCATGGAAATCTCCACGCATGGCTGGCGGACTTCCTCTCTAATCATAGTCAACATGTGGCCCTGAATGGGTTTCCCTCATCTCCTCTTCCTGTTCAGGCTGGAGTTCCCCAAGGCAGTGTTCTGGGCCCTGTGCTTTTCTGGTCTTCATCAATGATCTCTCTGACTCTCTTGAAAATCCTCTCTGTCTCTTTGCTGATGACGCCACTATCTGCCGCTCCATTCCTCATCCCTCAGATCGGCAGTCTGCAGCCTCCTCACTCTCTGCAGACCTGGACAAAATCACAGACTGGTCAAACAAGTGGAACATGTCTTTCTATCCTGACAAATCTCACACTCTTACGATGTCTCTCCGAAAATACCGACTGGACAACCCTCCCATCCACTTTCTGAATAATCCTCTCCAAGAAGTTCTGTCACTCAAGCTTTTGGGTCTCACTATCTGCCATGATCTTTCCTGGGAAAACAACATTTCAAATCTGGCCTCCAAAGCCAGTCGCCGACTGGGCATCCTCCGTCATGCAAAGTCCTTCCTTGGCACACCTGAGCTCCTCACCACATACAAGGCTTTCATCTGCAGCTCAATGGAATACTGCTCTCCTCTCTGGGCTGATGCTCCTGCCTCACACCTAGCTCGTCTTCATGCTGTTGAAACCAAAGCGTTCAGAATCATTGGAATCTCCCGTGATGAAGCTATCTTCGAGGGCCTTTCACTTACTCACCACAGGCAGGTTGGTGGTCTTTCCGTCTTCTACCGACTCCTCTCTGGCCTTGGTCCCCCCAGCTCTCTGGGCTCTGTCCCCCAAATATTCCTACAGGTCGCACAAGATCTGCCTGCAACCCTCTTATGGTTAAACTGCCAAAATCAAGACTCTCTGCTCACCTTCACTCCTTCATTCCTCTTTTCTCCCGCCTCTGGAACAAAAACTCCCTCACTCTCTTCAATCCCACTCTTCCCTCCAGGTCTTTAAAACAGCTGTTCACCACCATCTTTTATCTTCCCCCATCCAAAACCTTGATCTTTTCTACCCCCGCTTATTTCACCCCAAATCCACTTTTTTGAAATACCAACCTCTTTCCTGGAAGTCCTTGGTGTCTGTGTGTTTTATACTTCTCCCACCTCCTCCCCCCCCCCCACCCCCCACCCTTCCCACGCCTCCTCCCCCCAAGCCCTCTCCCTCTCACACATCTCCCGATGTCCCTGCTCTCAAGTGTTGTGTTTGTGTGCTTCCCCTTCTCTCCCCATCTTGTCTACCGTTCCCCTTTTTATATACTTTGTTTGTCTGTTTGATTTGTTTGTGTGATAAATGTTAGCTCTTTCACGAGCCTCGATTCTGCATACAAAAAAAAAAAAAAAATCTCCATGTAATACCGAGTCCATATTAAATTTCATTATTCAAGATAAGAGATCTACGGAGCAGGCAGCCCGATAATTACCATTATTCACACCATAACACAGATTTATTTATTGTGAGAGATGTCCGTGAAGTTAGCACCCTTTACCCTTTACCCTTTACCCGATTCAAAGTTAGGGTTGTGCCATTACAAAAATGGGAGGTGTTGTGGATTTCTTTGTACAAAAGGCGGATGCGAATGCGTAAATATGGGTATATTATGGACTATGGTAATCCGATAATGGTTAACTTAATAATGATATGATGATGATAATGATATGATATGATGATAATATAATGATGATAATGGTTAATGATAGGCTAACCCCCGCTCTAGCAGGGAAAATGGCCTTAAAATGCCTGTTGTGTTGTGTGTGTGTATATACAGGGTGCTTCAGAAACAAGACCAAAAGTTTAACAGCGGCAAAGCAGGGCTTTTAAAATATTATAAACCACAAACACATATGATTAGCTTTTTAAACAGTCACTAATGCTGTTTGTAACATTGAACAAAGAAATTTGGAGGAATCCCAACATCTGTGAGGTAAGTTTTACTTACAGAACTGAGCGAAGATCTACTGTAATTTATATACCCCACAAGGGTTGGAGGTGTGTTCATTTACCAAGCAGCTAGCTAGCGCTTGCCAAGCCAGCCGTTCCTTAACGGTTTTGAATGGAGTGCTTGCTCGAATGCTTAAACCACTTGGCGATCTCTCCACAAGAAACTTGGTAAATGAACACACCCAATGTTCGAGACCCGACCATAGATCGACTGTAATCTATAGACCCCAAAGAGGAATGACGCTTTCTGCAGCTCCCATAGTGAGTGGGTGTACTTGTAAATTAAAATGTCGGTCGGTGCAGTCAACCGTCGTAATGACATCATAAACGTGATGACGTAACGGACACAAAACTGCCGCTACTTTAATATGTAGATATATTTTAACTTCCAGTACTTTTGCAGTCACTACGAAGGGATTAGTGTTACGATTAGATTTACTATAATATTAACGTTATATTTCGAAAATGATATTGCCATTAAAAAACCGAGGCTAATTCCTTACTTCTGCGATTATTCTGCTTCATTCTGCTTCTATTCTGATTATTCTGCTTCTGCTGATCACTGATTCATGAACCATACACCGCTTCAACCCATTAAATTTGTATTCATGACATTGGGATTAAAGTGTTATGTTCATATTTACTCTATTATTATTATAATTATAATTATTGTTACGAAAATGATACTACTGAAACGATACACGACCTTGTTAAGAAACCTGGGCTTAATTTGTCTTATGAGGCATAACGCCTAAGGCCTATACGTATTGTATTGTTGGAAGACCTGTAATGCCGATGCTTTCGATATTTGATGGTCATTTTAACAATCGGTTTGTTTGTGTTTGACACTGAATGAAAAACGTAAAGGGAGAGCACGGCGATTGTGATATATGACAGGTTCGGCGATATGTTCAGCATGAACGGCATATAGATCAAAATGGCGGTGTGTGGAGAGTCAGCCGCCGTCCTGCCGTAATGACATCAGACGTAATCACAGCACCCTGTCATGTGACCAGATCCTCAGCTCTGATTGGTATACGTTTGAGGGGACATACATACATACATACATACATACATACATACACACACACACACATACATATATACAGATGGACAAACACTGTTCTAGCCTGCTTTGCCTGATGGGCTACACCATAAAAATGTTAACACTTATATGGGACAAAATTCTCAGAAGTGTTGACATTTTTTGAAGCACCCTGTTTCCCATATCCCATATTTCCCATATCCCATTTCCCATTTCCCATTTCCCATATCCCATACCTGGGATCCGAGACCTCAAAATTTGATTTTGAAGTGACACCCCTGCTGTAAAATGTTTGACCCCTAGATCATGTCTGTGGGGGTGTTAGCCACCAGAAAAGTGACTTTAGCAAGGTAGTTTGGATTGCGCGAATTCTGTACGGACATTTTTTAACTTGGGGCGTCAACTGTAAAAAAGCAAGAAATTTAGGGGTAGGGGAAATTCAATTCACAATATATCCCATAATACAGGGGTGAGTGCAACAAATTACCACTCATTCTTTTTGTTATAAAGTTGGCTTTTGTATGAAACATGATTCAACGTGATTGGACCATCCATGAGGTCAGCAGAGGTCAAAAGGTCACGGAAGGTGGGTTAAGCTAAAAGTTTAGCTCCTTTCGTAAATAAAATCACATTTTTCCTACTTCAAGCTCAATATAGCCAAACTTTTACACCCAAAATATGTTGTTTGTACCCCTCTGATGTTTTTGGGAAAGAAATGCCCCGACTGAACTTAACTTACTGGCATGTGTGTCACTTTAGATTTGCATAACTTAAAAATAATCACCAAAATCGGGCATTCACACGATCTATTTGCATGGTACTCTTCAACATGTTTTAAAATGACAAGTAATACCACATACTGTCTGGAAAAGTGTCATTACCTCTATTTACTCATCATCATCACCGTCATCAGTCAGAAGCCGTCCACATTTTTCTCTGTCGCCATTGCAGGCACATGCAATGATGCATGGTACTCCAGCTTTCACATAAGGGCAATTCCTCAGGCAGTTCGGTTTCTTCTTACATTTGCAGTACTTCAACTTCGCAGCAAAAGGCTTTGATGGCTTGCTCTTCATGACAGGAATTAACCTGTCACCATCCACACTCCTGCCATACTCTTCAGGTGGAAGAAGCACTGGATTGCTGAGTGAAGCTTGCTTGTATAAGCTGATCTGACAAAGGCTCCTGAGAACGTGGAAGTGAAAAGCATCTTCTGTTGGAGGAAGGGAGCGCAGATCTAGTTTGCTAGATGCAAACAAGTGGGCGCGGAGCTTATCCAGGGATGAATACCCTGGCTTGCCGTAGAGATCACAAAAGAAGCTTCGTGCTTCAGTTATCACCTGATCATGTGCAGAAGGTCCGGATTCATGTCGGATGAAATTGGACAACGCTGGCTGTTTGTCAACATGCTGGAGTGCGACTTTCACTGCTCTCTTCTTACCCCGTTTGAAAGGATAGCTCACCGAATCACAACCTGACAGAATGTAGGAGATGAGCAGTGTGTCTGTGAGTGCCAATACGTCCTTTCCAACTGCTTTGGCCAACTCATTCACCAAGTCATGGATGGGGAGGAACAGATCATCCTTTTCCACCCATAACTCAACAACGTTTGTCAACCGAGGGAAATGATACATTGACAAGACGATGATATCTGTATCTGTAGCCTGAATGACAACTACGCTGTTGTCACAACTAGCAATGTGAGCAAAGATTCTGGTGTCCGCCTCCTCGTGGTTAGGGCAGTACAGCTCATCAACATTGGTATGTTCCGTCTGCGTCACACGAGTTGCCTGGGCGTTGACCCCAAGGACCAGGCAGAAGCCATCAGGCCAGGATGACTCCTGGGACCAACGTGAAGCAAGATACGACAGCAGATTGGTCTTGTTACAAGGGTTTGACAGGAATGTGTTCCAATCAGGGATTTTCATGATGTCCGCTGGAACAAACTCTGGCAAGTTGGTATTTGACTCCCGTCTCTGGCGTTCATCCCCTTTTAGACTCTTTAACCCAAAATCATATTGATCGCCCACGAAATGCACTTCAGTGCAATGTCTGGGTTTCATGTTCAAGTGTTTGTTCCTGTACCTTTCCTGAAGTTGGTCAAATGTACTCGAACCAAGTGTGTTGAACCGCTGGATGAATGCCATTGCATCGACTACATAAACTGCATCAGATGCAGAAGGAGGCAACTCTTTTAACGGTTCCCATGACTCGGCAACCTCTGCCTGTAGAGTGGATAGATAGTTGGATTTGCAACCTTTGCGCATGGAAAATCCATTCTTCTCTGGCTCAAACAACGAGGGAGGGTACTCAAGCCATTCGTAACTAAATGCCTCAGTCCGTGCCTCATCACTCAGGTCCTGTGCGAAACAAAGTTGCCCTTGTCACTGCACTCTCCTCTCTGATGACTTCTTTCACAGTGTCCATCTTTTCTTACTTTTCTTCAGATGCGTGGCGAATGTTTCTATCTTCGGTTGGACAATCTTGTCTGCATTCGTCGTCGTAGCAGCATCCATTGCCTCCAAGCCTAGACGTTTGGCATCTACCAGGGTAGTTGCTGCAAGAATCTGACCTGTGGATATGTTCATTAGTTTATCTGTCGCAAGTGAAGGATCGAATGGGTTTTGCATCTTCTCTTCCACGGTCCGTTTGATCTGCAACACGGCTTCCATGTCTTTCCTCAGCTTCTCGTGGTGGTCAGATTGCGGCGAGGCCATGTGTGCCATCTGTTTTACACTTTCAGAGACGGAGGTCATGAACGGTAGAGCCTTGATGTACTTTTCGCGTGCTGATGCAGACTGTTATACCCTTAAAGAGGCTTGTTTTGCCTTCCCTATTGTAGGTCTGTTCAAGGGCAAGGTCTGTCCACACACCATTAAAGTCTCCTGCAGTCTGGTGAACTGTGAATTTGCCAGCTGCAAACTCCTCGTGCACTTCTGGTGCTGTTTCTGGAAGCTTTTGCGTTTTTTTTTTTTTTTTTTTTTTTTTTTGTATACAAGATCGAGGCTCGTGAAAGAGCGAACATTAATCACACAGAAAGACAAACAGACACACAAAACAAATAACATCGGGAGCGGTAGACAAGATGGGGAGAGAGGGGGAAGGACACAAACACAACATTTGAGAGCAGGGACCGAGAGACATGGAGACATCGAGAGAACTGTGGGAGGGAGAGGGCTTTCGGGGGGAGGCATGGGAAGGGGGGGGGGTGGGAGAGGTATAAAACATATGGACACTGCCAAGACTTCCAGGAAAGAAGTTGGAATTTCAAACAAGGTGGATCTGGGGTGAATTAGTGGGGGTAGAAAAGATCAAGGTTTTGGATGGGGGAAGATAAGAGATGGTGGTGAACAGCTGTTTTGAAGACCTGGAGAGAGGAGTGTGATTGAAGTGAGTGTGGGAGTTTGTTCCAGAGGCGGGAGAAAAGAGGAATGAAAGAGTGAAGGTGAGCAGAGAGCCGAGATTTCGGCAGTTTAACCATCAGAGGGTGGCTGGCAGATCTTGTGCGACCTGTAGGAATATTTGGGGGACAGAGCACAGAGAGAGCTGGGGGAGCAAGGCCGGAGAGGAGTCGGTAGAAGACAGAAAGACCACCTACCTGCCTGCGGTGAGTGAGTGAAAGGCCCTCAGAGATAGCTTAATCGCGGGAGATTCCAATGATTCTGAAAGCTTTGGATTCAACAGCGTGAAGCCGAGCCAGGTGTGAGGCAGGAGCACCAGCCCATAGGGGAGAACAGTATTCCATTGAGCTGCGGATGAAAGCCTTGTATGTGGTGAGGAGCTCAGGTGTGCCTAGGAAGGACTTCGCACGACGGAGGATGCCCAGTCGGCGACTGGCTTTGGAGGCCAGCTTGGAAATGTGGTTTTCCCAAGAAAGATCATGGCAGATGGTGAGACCCAAAAGCTTGAGCGACAGAACTTCTTGGAGAGGATTGTTGAGAAAGTAGATGGGAGGGTTGTCCAGTCGATCTTTTCGGAGAGACATAGTAAGAGTGTGAGATTTGTCAGGATTGAAAGACATGTTCCACATGTTTGACCAGTCTGTGATTTTGTCCAGGTCTTCAGAGAGTGAGGAGGCTGCAGACTGCCGATCTGAGGGAAGAGGAATGGAGCGGCAGAGAGTGGAGTCATCAGCAAAGAGATACAGAGGATTTTCCAGAGAGTCGGAGAGATCATTGATAAAGACCAGAAAAAGCACAGGGCCCAGCACACTGCCTTGGGGAACTCCAGCCTGAACGGGAAGGGGAGATGAGAGAAATCCATTCAGGGCCACACGTTGACTACGACCAGAGAGGAAGTCCGCAAGCCATGCATGGAGATTTCCATGGATACCATATGAGGAGAGTTTGGTGAGCAGCGCGGGGTGACAGACCGTATCGAAGGCACGAGATATGTCAAGGAGACAGCTCTGATTTCCTGTTTGGCATTGAGGACCTCCATCCATTGTTGAGACAGCAGAAGCAGCATGTCCAGAGTCGAGTGACCTGGTATGAATCCAAATTGATGATCTGAGATCAAGCCATTGGAGAAGACGAAGGATTTGATGTCAGAAGCGATGATTGATTCCATGACTTTGCTGATTATTGGGAGCAGGCTGATTGATCTGTAGTTGCAAGGATCTCTTTTTGCACCTTTCTTGTGTAAAGTAGTAATGTTGGCTGATTTCCAAGCAGATGGCAGATTACCTTGAGCAAAAGAGAGGGTGAAGAGAACAGAGAGGGCGTGAA
Organism: Myxine glutinosa; assembly: GCF_964187855.1. Lineage (NCBI taxonomy): Eukaryota > Metazoa > Chordata > Myxini > Myxiniformes > Myxinidae > Myxine > Myxine glutinosa. The sequence goes on along the minus strand of NC_136267.1, from coordinate 132,746,004 downwards.
AGAGTGTCAGAGCAGGATTTTAAGACCCGTGGGCTGATGCCATCTGGTCCACTTGCAGAATCAGAGTCGAGGTTTGACAGAAACTTCTCCACCTTGTCAGTAGAGAAGGACACAGAGTCAAGGAACAGCTGGGGTTGACTGGGTAAGGTGGGTATAGAGAGAGAGATGGGTTTGGGACACAAGATTTTGAAACAAACACAGAGTTGAGGCATTCGGCTTTTTCACGTGAGGTGTCGGCTGTTTAGCTGTTTGAGGTAAGGGAGGGGAAGGAGGGGGAATAAACACCAGAAACAGATTTGACCAGATGCTACCAGGATTTGGAGTTAGGAGACAGGTTTGAGAGTTCAATCTTAAGAGTAGAGAGATAGTGCTTCCTGGCTCTCCTGAAGGTGGACACACACTTGCTCCAAGCTTTGTGAAAGGAACTGAGATTGCTTTCAGTTGGATTAGCCTTCCAAAAGACAAAGGCACGTTGCTTAAGTTCAGACAGGCATTGATCCTGACTTGGTAGTCTGATTGATCAGACAGGTAGTGTGACACCTCCTGCTTCAGATCATCCAGTGTGGCAGGGCGGTTGACGTAGACAGTGCTCTTGGCAGCCCCCCAGAACCATTAGTCCAGAGGGTTCAAGTCTGGTCTTTGGGGTGCCCAGTCATGAGCTATACCCAGGGCAACGATGCGGTTTCTGAAGAGATGCTGCAGGAAAGTGATGGTGTTACCAGCTGTATGTGTGGTGCACCATCCTGCATAAACCAGGTCATTCTGTGCTGGTTTGGGGTGGCCTTTTGGGCTAGATCATTATGGAACTTCTGGAGCACGGCCCGGTAGCGCTCACCGTTGATCATCACCGCCCTGCTGTTGAATGAATCATTCCTGCTGTTGTCATTCTCAAATCAGTAAGGCCCTATTTCAGTAATCAGTAAGGCTCTTTCCCCATCTGGCATTGAAGGTGCAGAAGCATGTGACCTTAGGCCCTTTCAGGTACCTCTCGGTGATCTCCTCAGGTGGTTCTGCCCCTCAGAAAATGTTGTTGTATGAATATGATTTTGTCTCATACCATAGAGCCACCACTTTTATCTTCTGCTCCACTGTCAATGGCATAGTTGAGCTACGGAGCTAGAAATACCAGGGAACAAATACCACGATAGCACCACCAAACACTGAAAAGGAAAACGGTAATGGTCAAAAAACAAAAATGTCAGGAAGTCCAAGTTGTATTCATCTTTTTGAAACACCCTGTACATACTCCAAGTGTTTGACCAGCTTGTTATTTTTTGTTTGAGGTTTGAAGAGAGAGACGAGGCTGCAGCCTGCCTTGTCTGAAGGATGAGGATGTCATGGCAAAGAGTGGAGTTGTCAGCAAATATTGAGGATTTTCCAGAGTCAGAGATATCATTTATGAAGATCAGGAATAGAACTGGACCCAGAACACTGCCTTGTGGCACTCCAGCCTTGACAGGGAGAGGAGATGAAAGGATTCCGTTGAGTGCCAGGGTTTGCTATGAGAGTAGAGGAGGTCCGTAAGCAATGTATGCTTGCATTTTAAAAACAAAAGATCAGGATAAATATGAATTTCCCTTGAGGTGGAAAAAAAACAATATTGTAAATGAATATTGTGGTTGAATCCGCCATGCATCTGTTCATACAAACCTCTTGGGGAAGAAATCTGAGCTTTCAAATATACTGTAATAGAGGCATTTTTATTTCCTTGGTATTGCACTGTTGTTTATGACGTTTCTGCCCCTCTTCTGATGCAAAACCTCTTGTGTAGCAAAATATGCAATTTGAATTTCTTTCTTTTAACTGTTTTTTTTTACCTCGGGAAATAAGACCCAGAGCAGCCAGCGCAATTCTTTCCTGCCATCTTGAGTCCTGCATCAGCATGGAAGCAGATGAAGGTGGTTATGTGTAGATGAAAGAAGTCAGTGGGTGTTGTTTGTTATGAGTAAACAAAAAATTATCTGCAGCCCCTAGATTGATCCTCCTAATGCAGCCTGGTTTATGAATCATCATCTCTGCTTAAGTTGCATTGAACTTTTTGACCCCATGTTGCGGTTGTTCATGGTGTCGTTGCAAAACTAGGGCAAATGCACCTGTTCAAATATCGCGAGGTTCCAATTCCAACACGACAAACGAAAGCACACAATGTGAGAAAGGTAATAATGCTTTTTATTTTTCATCGATGCCTTCTAAAATGCAGTACGTGCTCTGCACACCAGATTTAAGAAAACGTTTTGCCAAATTCTTTGTGTTAGTGAAGCTCATTCCACTTGAAGGACCTGCAATGACAATAAACCACCAATGGAGATATTCAGTTTGAATGTTTGCAAGTGCAAATTTTTAATTTATTGTTGTCACATCTTTAGCAATTGAAAACACATTTCAGGAATAGAATAAATTTTATACAAAACAATAAAGTTGCTAATGTTGGGGAAGGATTTACAGGACCGCCAAAGTTACAAACCAAATTTGATGAGCTAGTGAAGTCCGTGTGCAAGATAACGTAATGCATATATTGAGAGTGTAGAACGGACGATGTATTTACAAATGAAAAGCGAGTTTCTTATTGATCATAGTAAACGTGTAAACATAAAATCGTGGAAACAATTTGAGGAAGTAAAGTTTACCCATTTTGAAACAGGATTTAATGGAATTGAGTCTCTAGTGCTTATGTCCAAAGGCAGTATTGTAATAGATAATAAATAAATTAAAAACATGGTTTAAGATTGACATCAAGTGCATTTGTCTCAGATATTACACTTTCACCATTTAGTGGATTTTGCTTTTTCTTGCCCTCAAAAATGATAATGGAAAGGTGAAGAAGAAAAGTACTCCCTTTACCCCCGTGGTCACTGGTGCTGTGGAAATAATACCCTGCGTTATTTATCAGTGGTTTTGTATCACTTATACCGATATATACACAGGGTAATCTATTAATTGAGTTTCTATTCTAAATATATAATAGCCGCAAATGGGCTGACGGTCATCTCTTGAGGTTGTAGTTCAGACCAGTGATTTGGTGGGATCCCCCTGGGAGGCCCCCATGGTTCAAAATTGAAAAATCGAAGCCCAAAGATTTGTGCAGGATACTGTCTTGTACTCATCTGTCAAGTTTCAGAACAATCAGCCAAGTGATAAGGAAAGAGTAGCAAAAAGTTGACGGACGGACGGACGGTCTGACATCCAGACATCACGACCCATTTTACAAATTCAACTCTTTTAGAATCGAGATATTATGACCTAAAAATCCTCTGTTTTTGATATTTATGAGCCCTGGTTAGTTCTGCTCGAACAGGCCTGAGGCATGTAGACAGTCAATCTCTCAGGGTCCACCCAGATATCCCTCACAACTAAGATGTGATCTTGCCTTCGTAGAGCCAGGATGGCACAGTCTTCCATAATGTGTTTTATTGTGTGTGGGTGGCATGGCAGAGTTTGCAGGTGTTATTGAGTCCGTTTGTACTGCAAATGTGGAGGTGTGAAAGCTGAACAAGATCATACCTGAGGATTGATTTCTATGTCGACAATATGAGGGGGTGGGGGGAAGGGGAGTTTAGTCTCCAAGGTACTGTTTGGACCCATGTTGCTGGTTACATTTGTGGTGATGTGGGTATAGATGTTTTTTTTGCAGTTGTTGATCAATTGGGGGATATTTTTGAAGGATGACATTGTAGTCTTTGTGGTGTATGTCTTAATGTGTCTCAAGCACGGTGGGTGGTTGGACATGCAGTGGCATGGTTATTAGGTTTGGCACTAGCAGCTGCAAGGAACAGGGCACCTCTCATGTCCAAATGGTCTTTGATTTTTAACATTTTTGCGTCTGTGTGTAGGTACTCCATGGGTGATGTTCATGTGCAACCTGTGGTGATGCGTTAGGCTTTGTTTTGTATGGTGTTTATGGCGTTGAGATGCGTTTGATAGGGTGGAGGCCCAGGATGACCTGGCGTAGTACTGTTTGTATATAATAGCGATATTGTTTCTTTGTGGTGTCCGGAAGTCGGTGCCTGTGATTGCCCCAAGTGTGTTCAGCCTGGGTATTCATGCTTTGCTTAACCCTGCATGCTCCAAGAATGTTTCAAACTCGTATGAGATGAATTATGGGCCATTGTCGGTGATGACTTTGGGCAGTCCCCATCGAGCAAAGAGCTCAATGAGAATGTTTATGATAGATGTCTAAGTCACTACTGGGGTCGCGGCAATTTCTATCCACTTCAAATGTCGGTCATGCACTACAACAAGGAATCTTTGGTTGTAGGGAGCACCATTTACTTCACCAAAGAGGTCGACTTGAATCTGGCTCCACGGTTTCTCTGGCCAAGGTATGGGTTGGAGTGGTGGTGTGCTGTTTACAGAGTTAATGGAGAAAATTTGTTTGTTTTCTGAATCATCAATCTGTCTGACACGTAGAAAATTGACTCTACCGCTGCTTCCATGGGACCGGTGGTTCTCCCAACGGTGACTGGGTTGGGAAACTTAGTCCCGCCATCCTCGTCGCCAAAATGTTGTATCTGGACGGATGAACCACATTAACACATGGGACCAGAGTTACCACGACTCGTATATTTCAGCCAACATGGCGGAATCTCAATACCCGTTAGCCTGGTCACATGACCTTCAATCGGCTCGTGTAGCGCATGATTATGCAAACACAACACAAACACCATCGTTTCCAGACCGTAAATGTAGGCCGGCGTTACTCATTACATCGGAACCTTTCCTTTCAATTTCCTTGATATCTTTCTGTCTGCCGTGAATCCATCCTCCTCCACGTATTTACACCCACCTAAATCCTCCTCTGCACCTCATCAGTTTATTTGGTGGAAACTACAAAACACTTATACCAGTGAGTGGGTGAGACAATAGGTAGAAAGGTTTATATATTTCATGTACGTATGTACAATGTCTACGTGATCTTTTTTTTAAACATTTGAGTGCTCGCTTCTTGTTCCCTCTTCTTGCATTACTTTTTTTTGTATTTTCACTACTTTCTGTAGTAATGTGATATTGAGTGTGATTATTTATTCTATTGACAGTTATCCAATATTTTGGGTTTTACTGCATTTTGCAAACGATGTCCAAATTCTTCAAATCTTCACTGTGTGCCAAGCAGTGAGTGTTACTCTGACATTCTCTCCCCTCCGGTTCTCCTGCTTAACCGGAAGATTTTTTTATTGGTACTTTATTATCAATATTTGTGGAATTTTGTCTGTCATTAAAATTAAACATTTGGCTTTCATTGAAACTGTATTCGTTTATGATATGGGCTTGTCATTTTGCACAGTTAAGTCAGTACTATTTTGTTACTTGAATCCATATATCACCCCTTGCTAAAATCAGTAAAATTGAAATAGGTTCCATTATCCCACATGTGGTGTGGGAATAGTTTGTTTTTTTTATCTCATTGT